>NC_086453.1:353856260-354456260 GCF_028390025.1 Pseudophryne corroboree | reverse complement strand
ATCATCTAAAAAGCCCATTTCTTGTTTGTTAGAAAAGTATGTTTCCAGATGGTCTCTAGAATCAAAGCCGTGAACAGGATAGAATTTATGGGCACTGGAATCCATCTTGTATTCCTGTATCACAGACTGGCTGACTCTCACATCTTCCCTCTTACTGTATATGTGACTGGCTCAGGAAAATCTGTGTACAGTATACTCACCAGGATCCAGTTATTAATATTCATCAGTAACCAGGATATCAGTGTTATCAAATGATGGATTATCAGCCTCAGGAGCTGTCATGGGAACGCAGAAGACAGTGTTATCATCTCCTGAAATAAAAATAAGTTACAATATTGATTTTTCAATTTTATATTTGAACTAGCCGTGCCTGCTTGCCATTGCTGAGTGATCATTAACTTTTTTCAATGATACATTTATTTTTTTTCACTTTTCATTTTTTTACTTAGTTCACTTGTCTGTCTCACTATCTTCTAGTTATTTATTTGCAGGGCTGCCATCAGAAATTCTGGGGCCCGGGACTCACAAAATAGGCACCCCCCCAAAAAAAAGAAATAAATACATAAAAAAATAATTTTATAAATATATATATATATTATTATATATATATATATAACATACAAAATAAATATATATATACACATACACACACACACACACACACACACACACACACACACACACACACACTCTCTCTACCTCAACTTACCTATTACAGGCTGGCCGGAGCTGTAGCAGCCTGGTCCTGTATTGCTCTGCCCCCTCTGTTCGTGTAGCTCAGCCCCCTTTTCATGACAAGATTTGGCACTGTCACAGGAGGGGGGAGAGTATGCTGACGCTTCTATTGAAAAGTCTCTGCCAAAATGGCCACCGCCTCAGAGGAGACAGTTGTTAAAGATACAAGAGGAGCCTCCTTTAGTATCTTTAACAACTGTCTCCTCTGAAGCGGTGAACATTTTTGGAGGGATGTTTTCAGTAGAAGCTTGCAGCGTCCTCTCCCCCTCCTTTGACAATGCCAGAACTCAGGAATGAAAAGTGGACGGAGCATTGTGGTGGGCGGATGGCGGCATGAGTGGCCGAGTCCTCTCCTCTCTATTAAAGAGGCTGGGCCCAGGACATCTGCGCCCGCAGCACCCCCCTGATGGCGGGCCTGTTTATTTGAGTTATACTACCACACCGTGAAGAGGAGGGGGCCCACCAAACATGGCACATGGGACCCCTCCTCTGTTAAAATGCTCCTATGTAGAGGAGCTCTATATATCAATGCAAGCCTAGCTCAGCTGTCATCTATTGTATTTCCTTCTGAACCCTTACTTTTCATCTGCGAACCTTTGAAATATCCGGTAGATCAGAGGTTCCCAAACACGGTCATCAAGGCACCCCAACAGTCCAGGTTTTAGGTATATCCATGGCTCAGCACAGATGGTTAAATCAAATTGACTAAGGTGCTATTAAGTCACCTGTGGCCAAGCATGGATACATTTAAAACCAGGACCGTTGGGGAGCCTTGAGGACCGTGTTTGGGAACCTCTGCTGTAGACAATAAACACCTGAATAAGCTAATCAGACATGCCTGCAATTACATGTGAAATTGCCTTTGCTTGGTGTCAGCCATTCCCCTATCTGTACTTGCAATCACAATAGAATTACTCACACATATGCCAAATGGAGTATTTGACAAGCATTTTACATAGTTCATTTTGGTCCTCGAACCCATTTTCTTTTTATCTTTCAACTTTCTGTGTGTGAGGACAGTGCTCCACCCCTACTACCCAAACTTTTACTTTTCTTTTGTTGGCAGTTAGCTGCAGTGGCGTAAGTTTGCCTCAGTTGCCCGGTGGCATGATAAATATTGGTCCCCCCTACATATACACATACACACCATATGTAGCTATCTGGCACTCAGGGTGAATAGTAGCAGCGTGCTCAGGTGCCTTTACCAATAGTAATATTGGCCCTCATTTCGAGTTGTTCGCTCGTTATTTTTTTCTCGCAATGGAGCGATTAGTCGCTAATGCGCATGCGCAATGTTCGCAGTGCGTCTGCGCCAAGTAAATTTGCTAATAAGTTTGGTATTTTACTCACTGCTTTATGAAGAAATTTCTTCGTTCTGGTGATCGGAGTGTGATTGACAGGAAGTGGGTGTTTCTGGGCGGAAACTGGCCGTTTTATGGGTGTGTGCGAAAAAACGCAGCCGTTTCTGGTAAAAACGTGGGAGTGTCTGGAGAAATGGGGGAGAGTCTGGGTGAACGCTGGGTGTGTTTGTGACGTCAAACCAGGAACGAAACTGACTGAACTGATCGCAGTGGCAGAGTAAGTCTCGAGCTACTCAGAAACTGCAAAGAAATTTCTAATCGCAATTCTGCTAATCTTGCGTTCGCAATTCTACTATGCTAAGATTCACTCCCAGTAGGCGGCGGCTTAGCGTGTGCAAAGCTGCTAAAAGCAGCTAGCGAGCGAACAACTCGGAATTAGGGCCATAGATACACAAGCAAAGTGGATGGCACTCCATGTAAGTCATCACAATAAAACAGACACCATCATAACTTTATAGTACACCGACAGTGCTCCCTCACCCACCAACGGGTCTCAATGGAGATTATTTGGTACAGCGGTATGCCGTTATATACAAAAAACACACAAACTCCTCATTCACTTAAAAATACACACACGCCTCTTTCACTTAAAACACACATGCCTCTTTTACTTAAACACACACGCAAACGCCTCCTTCACTTAAAAACACACACACACCTCCTTCACTTAAAAACACACACACACACACATACAGCTCTTTCACTTAAACACACACGCAAACGCTTCCTTCACTTAAAAACACACACATGCCTATTTCACTTAAACACACACAAACGCCTCTTTCACTTAAACACACACAAACGCCTCTTTCACTTAAAAACACACACATGCCCATTTCACTTAAACACATGCAAACGCCTCCTTCACTTAAAAACACATACATGCCTTTCACTTAAAAACACATACACGCCTCCTTCACTTATACACACACATGCCTCCTTCACTTAAAAACACACACATGCCTCCTTCACTTAAAAACACATACATGCCTCTTTCACTTAAACACACACACGCCTCATTCACTTAAAAACACACGCAAATGCCTCTTTCACTTAAACACACACAAACGCCTCTTTCACTCAAACACACACGCTAACGCTTCCTTCACTTAAAAACACACACACACCTCTTTCACTTAAACACACAAACGCCTCTTTCACTTAAACACACACAAACGCCTCTTTCACTTAAAAACACACACACCTCCTTCACTTAAAAACACATGCAAATGCCTCTTACACTTAAACACACACAAACACTTCTTTTACTTAAACACACACAAACGCCTCTTTTTCTTACACACACACGCCTCTCACTTAGACACACACACATATGCCTCTCACTCACTTACCACACACATACCTCTCTCACACAAACACACACCTCTCTCTCTCACACACACCTCTCTCTCTCATACACACACACACACACACACATGCCTCTTACACTTGAACACACGATTTTCCTTAAAAAAAACACAGAGACCCACACACACCTCACTTAAAACATGCACACACTAAACACAGTGCTGCCGATATTTATTAAAGACCCCCCCAGCACCCCCTCTCCAACTACACTGCCCCACACACACACACTCAGTGGAGCTTGAGGCAAGTGCTGCCACTTACTACCTGATGCTATCAGTCCAATGGAAGAGAAGAGAGCTTCACTCAGGCAGCTCAACTGGAAGGACCTGGGAGGAGCTGCACTCTGCAGCTCCCCCTAGCTGCAGCCAGTTCCTGCTCTGTATCTAACAGGAGGCAGCTTCCGTGTCATGAACACAGCTCCTCCATCTGAGAGAATTATTTAAAAAAAATTGCAACGGGCAATCATCAGGCAGTGGAGATGTGCCCCCTTGAGGTCAGGAGCCCGGCGGCTGCCGACTTCACTGCCTCCCACAGTTCTGCCACTGGCTAGCCACCTGCAGTGCTTCTTTCTTTTCTGATTTCTTTCTCACTCTTTTTCATTCCTGTATGTATTTAAATATGAAAAATACTGTAAGCGACATTATGCTCGCACTCCAAATTCTAGGGTCTATCACCTGTCTAACCAAATATGTTAATACTTGATCTGTTCTGGTGTTCTTGACATGTCTGTCTTGTTTTCCAAGTACATGTTTGTTGTGTTACATTTTCTAATTATGAATAAAGTCTTTTAAAAACAAAAAAGCTGCAAGAAGCAACAAAGCTACATTTGTGATCACTGGGACTTGTGGTACTTGTACATCTTTGAGCAACTAAGGGGTCTGTTCAGGAAGCAGTGAAAAGAGTGGAGAAGTGAGCCAGTGGAGAAGTTGCCCATGTGCAAACACAGTAATAAACAGTTGGCAAAATGACAACCAGAACCATCAGGGTGCATCCAGCACAAAATGCAGAGGAACACAAGAAAACTAACATGCACCTCAAATACAGTATTGTGGGGTACGCGACTGCCCAACTGCTGTAGGACTACAAAGCCCAATATGCCAGTCAGGACCTAGGAATAATTAAAGAGGAGGAGTACCAACTGTTTGGGGAGGGGTGACACACAATGTGGGTTATCCTGGCTGCAGAGAGGAGTCCCTAGGACTGGCAGATGTTATATACCTGATGTAAGCCATGAAATCACTGTACAGCATCACACACACTCAGGGGGGGACTCCAACTGTTCAACTGCTATAGGACTACAAAGCCCTGCATGCAAGTTGGGACCTAGGACCACTTTTTGAGAGGTGGCAGCTGTCCTGTCGTATAGAGACCTCACCTCAGTGCCCAGACTAATTGTCAACTGCTGCTGCTTCCTTTCACCCTGTCCTCCTCTGGTGGAGCTGCCATACAGGAAGAAGAAGGCCCTGAGGCACAGATCTGGGGCAGACATAATTAACACAGGCACAGAAGTGCGTGAACGGCCACGGTTGGATTCCCAGGAGTCCACATTGGTGGTAATGGGGAGCGGGGTACTGCAGTGACGGTTCTGGGACAAGGCATTAGGTAGCCCCTTAGGGCCCTGTCCTCCTCTGGTGGAGCATTGTGTCTGAAGGGGGATGTGCTGGGGAACAGGCCTGGGGGTAGACATTGCTTACACAGGCATAGGAGTGTGTGATTGCCATGGACCGGCGCCTGGTAAAAGAAAGGTGGCAGTTGGAGAGTCCACAGTCACTGCTCCTGCCCATTTATTAGCATTCTAGTTGCCGGGGAGGGGTGAGTTTCATTGGTGGTGCTGGGGAGCGGGTACCTACAGCAAGGGTTCTTGGACCTGTAAGCAGAAAGCCCCTTAGGGTTGACAGGAAGGAGGGGAGGCAGAGTACCCATCTCTGTGCCCTCTCAGATTTTGCACCCGGTGCATATGTCCCCTTAGCACACACACCTCCACCACCCCCACCTAGTTGCGGCCATGCCTTAATTTGCAGCGCTGTGTAATCTGTCAGCATTTTATATATAACAGATAAAATGTATGGAATATGTATTAGATATATTATATCTTTGGCCTCTTATTTCAGAAACTTTCTTTGACACATGAGAACAACTGACAGCCCCCAGGTGGCTTATTATCCATTTCTTCAGTTCTCTGAGCGAGGAGTCATTGGTCTTTAATACTGTGATATTACAGAATCTCCTCTAATGAGATCTGCATAATAATATAAGGGATGTTACATCATAAACTGATCCCAGTCTCACAGAGAGCAAAAGATAAACTAAATAAGATGATGTTTATTTGTCATTATAAGATGATTTGGAGGTTGTTCTGTGTCGGAATCGGATAGATCATCACCAGGTTTTTTGTGTCAGTATGTGATTATCAGGTGATAGTTTTCTGTTCATAAGAGAGATAATGAGATAGTCTTGTGTTCATATGACATGAGCAGTAATTGGTTTCTTATTAGTACTGTATGTGATAATAATGATCTCTTATAAATAGGAGATGCTCAATAGATGTGTTGTGTCAGTGTGAGATGATCAGGAGATGGTTTTGTGCTAGTGTGAGATTATTGGGAGACGTTCTTGTGTCACTGGGAGATGCTCAATAGATGTCTTGTGTCAGTGTTAGATGCTCAGGTGATTGTCTTCTGTCAGTGCAAGAAGATTGAAAGATAGATTGTCTTGTGTCAGAGGGAGTTCATCAGAAGATGGTCTTGTGTCAGAGGGAGTTGATCAGGAGATGGCCTTGCATCAATGTAAGATGATCAGGAGATGGATTTGTGTCTGTGTGAGAGGATATGGAAATGGTCTTGTGTCTATGTAAGATCATGAGGAACCATGGAGGTCATTCAGACCCGTTCGCTGCTGTGTGTTTTTCGCACAGCAGTGATTGTGTCTGAACTGCAAATGTGCTGGTGCCGCAGTGCGCTGACACATGCCAGACAGTCGATGGCTGTCATAGGCTAGCGATCACCTTTGCCTGATTGACAGGCATAGGTGGTCGCTGGGCAGGAGGGGGCCGGTGGCGTTTAGCCACCGTTTAATGGGTGCGGTCTGGGCAACGCAGGTGTGTCCGGACCATTGGGGAGGCGGGACACAGCGGCTGCATGACATCACGTGCAGCCAGAGCCGGCCATAGCTATAGGCAAACTAGGCAATTGCCTAGGGCATTTGATATGCCCAGGGGCATCAGCAGCTTCTGCTGATTAAAATGATATGCGGCATGCCTATATTCTGTGTGTTGCATTTCATATGCAGATACAGCCACAGTCTCACACAGTATAAAGGCATGCTGTATATAATTTTAATCAGCAGAAGCTGCTTGTGCATCCTAGCCACATAACAATGCAAATAAGATGCATTTTCATTAAAAAATTTGCCCGACGTTAGCACTGAGGCAATATTTATGAGGACACATCTGTATCCAAGCAGAGGCAGAGGTCACAGTGTTAGTGACAGTGTGAGTGCTGTGTGCATGTGAGTGGGTTGGTTGTGCAGTAGTGTTCGGAATATGTGTAAGGAGCATTATGTGTGTCATGTAAAAATGCATTAATAATGTGCAACATATGTATAAGGGGCACTATGTGTGTCATTATGTGTATAAGGGCATTAATAATGTGTGGCATACTGTATGTGTAACAGGGTACTACTGTATGTGTCATTATGTGTATAGGGGCACTAACAATGTGCAGCAAATGTGTAGGAGGCACTGTGTGTGTCATTATGTGTATAAGGGTATTAATAATGTGCGGCATATGTGTAAGGGACATTATGTGTAAAAGGGCATTAATAAAGGTTGTCATAATGTGTAAGCACATTATGTTTAGAAGGACATTAATAATGTGTCTCATATGTGTTAGGGGCATTACTGTGTGGAATTATGTGTTTAAGGTGCTCTTCTATGTGGTGTTGCGTGTAGAAAGGGCACTACTGTGTACTCTAATGTGAATAAAGAGCAATAGGGTATAGTGTAATGTGAATAAGGAGCAATTCAGTGTGATGTAATGTGAATAAGGGGCTCTACTGTGAGGAGTAACGTTTATAAGGTAAAGTGATACTACTGTGGGATGTAATATGAATTATGGAAACTATCGCATGATCAAATGTGAATAAAGTGCAGTACTGTGTGGCGTATTTGGAATTGGGGTTACTATTGTGTGGCCATGCCCCTTGCCAGCAAAAACACACCCCTATTTGGGCTGTGCGCCAAATGTGCGAACTGTTCCTATTTAAAATATAGGGGGTACAAACACCAAAATAAAGACTGCTATGGCTGAGTGGTGCTAGGGGGCACTAGCCAAAATCTTGCCTAGGGCATCATATTGGTTAGGGCCGGCTCTGCGTGCAGCCGCTTTGACCCAGGCTGCAATGAGTAGCTCCCTGCCAGCGCGCATAAGCTGTGCTGGCTGGGAGCTACTCCTACAGTACAAAAGCATCACCACTGACATGCAGGGTGGATTAGCCCTGTAATAGGTGTCCCCCTGCATGTCAGTGTGTCTGATCGTAGCTGTGCTCCATTAAGCACAGCTACGAGTAACTCTTAATCACCCCCATGTCATAAGCTTATATACGGAGTGCAATAACATAAAGTTTATGTGTTTAAACTAGTTTTTAGCAACTTCTAGGCTTCCTTCTTTATAAATTTGGGTTAAAGAAGTACAAACCACTTGTTGTGCTCTCCTGATTGGCTGTATTCTCCACACATGTCACTAAAGCAGAGCCCATAGAGTCTAATGGGAAAAATCCCCATTGAATTCTAAAGGTAGGAACTGGCGATCTACTGCAGACCACAAGGTTAATTAAGATCACTCACAAGAGTGACCTTAGATAACCTTGTGGACTGCGGTAGACCTCTACTACATGGTGCTCCCTGATTGGCTGGAGGATCTCCAAGTTGCAGATGTCACGTTGAGGCCCGCCATTCAATAATGGAGATCCATGTGTATGCACATGGATCCCCTTACATCTGGTTGGATTGGGTTATGTGGGGTGTTTATTTTTAACTAGTGATGTGCACCGGAAATTTTTCGGGTTTTGTGTTTTGGTTTTGGGTTCGGTTCCGCGGCCGTGTTTTGGGTTCGAACGGATTTTGGCAAAACCTCACCGAAATTTTTTTGACGGATTCGGGTGTGTTTTGGATTCGGGTGTTTTTTTCAAAAAACCCTAAAAAACAGCTTAAATCATAGAATTTGGGGGTCATTTTGATCCCATAGTATTACTAACCTCAATAACCATAATTTCCACTCATTTTCAGTCTATTCTGAACACCTCACACCTCACAATATTATTTTTATTCCTAAAATTTGCACCGAGGTAGCTGTGTGACTAAGCTAAGCGACCCAAGTAGCCGACACAAACACCTGGCCCATCTAGGAGTGGCACTGCAGTGTCAGACAGGATGGCACTTGAAAAAAATACTCCCCAAACAGCACATGACGCAAAGAAAAAAAGAGGCGCAATGAGGTAGCTGTGTGACTAAGATAAGCGACCCAAGTGGCCGACACAAACACCTGGCCCATCTAGGAGTGGCACTGCAGTGTCACGCAGGATGGCCCTTCAAAAAAATACTCCCCAAACAGCACATGATGCAAAGAAAAAAAGAGGCGCAATGAGGTAGCTGTGTGACTAAGATAAGCGACCCAAGTGGCCGACACAAACACCTGGCCCATCTAGGAGTGGCACTGCAGTGTCACGCAGGATGGCCCTTCAAAAAAATACTCCCCAAACAGCACATGACGCAAAGAAGAATAGAGGCGCACCAAGGTCGCTGTGTGACTAAGTTAAGCGACACAAGTGGCCGACACAAACACCTGGCTCATCTAGGAGTGGCACTGCAGTGTCAGGCAGGATGGCCCTTCCAAAAAATACTCCCCAAACAGCACATGACGCAAAGAAAAAAAGAGGCACAATGAGGTAGCTGTGAGACTAAGATAAGCGACCCAAGTGGCCGACACAAACACCTGGCCCATCTAGGAGTGTCACTGCAGTGTCACGCAGGATGGCCCTTTAAAAAAATACTCCCCAAACAGCACATGACGCAAAGAAAAAAAGAGGCGCAATGAGGTAGCTGTGTGACTAAGATAAGCGACCCAAGTGGCCGACACAAACACCTGGTCCATCTAGGAGTGGCACTGCAGTGTCACGCAGGATGGCCCTTCAAAAAATACTCCCCAAACAGCACATGACGCAAAGAAAAAAAGAGGCGCAATGAGGTAGCTGTGTGACTAAGATAAGCGACCCAAGTGGCCGATACAAACACCTGGCCCATCTAGGAGTGGCACTGCAGTGTCACGCAGGATGGCCCTTCAAAAAAATACTCCCCAAACAGCACATGACGCAAAGAAAAATGAAAGAAAAAAAGAGGTGCAAGATGGAATTGTCCTTGGGCCCTCCCACCCACCCTTATGTTGTATAAACAGGACATGCACACTTTAACCAACCCATCATTTCAGCGACAGGGTCTGCCACACGACTTTGACTGAAATGACTGGTTGGTTTGGGCCCCCACCAAAAAAGAAGCAATCAATCTCTCCTTGCACAAACTGGCTCTACAAGGCAAGATGTCCACCTCATCATCATCGTCCGATTCCTCACCCCTTTCACTGTGTACATCCTCCTCCTCACAGATTATTAATTCGTCCCCACTGGAATCCACCATCTCAGGTCCCTGTGTACTTTCTGGAGGCAATTGCTGCTGGTGAATGTCTCCACGGAGGAATTGATTATAATTCATTTTAATGAACATCATCTTCTCCACATTTTCTGGAAGTAACCTCGTACGCCGATTGCTGACAAGGTGAGCGGCGGCACTAAACACTCTTTCGGAGTACACACTGGAGGGAGGGCAACTTAGGTAGAATAAAGCCAGTTTCTGCAAGGGCCTCCAAATTGCCTCTTTTTCCTGCCAGTATACGTACGGACTGTCTGACGTGCCTACTTGGATGCGGTCACTCATATAATCCTCCACCATTCTTTCAATGGTGAGAGAATCATATGCAGTGACAGTAGATGACATGTCAGTAATCGTTGGCAGGTCCTTCAGTCCGGACCAGATGTCAGCACTCGCTCCAGACTGCCCTGCATCACCGCCAGCGGGTGGGCTCGGAATTCGTAGCCTTTTCCTCGCACCCCCAGTTGCTGGAGAATGTGAAGGAGGAGATGTTGACGGGTCACGTTCCGCTTGACTTGACAATTGTCTCACCAGCAGGTCTTTGAACCTCTGCAGACTTGTGTCTGCCGGAAAGAGAGATACAACGTAGGTTTTAAATCTAGGATCGAGCACGGTGGCCAAAATGTAGTGCTCTGATTTCAACAGATTGACCACCCGTTAATCCTGGTTAAGCGAATGAAGGGCTCCATCCACAAGTCCCACATGCCTAGCGGAATTGCTCTGTTTTAGCTCCTCCTTCAATGTCTCCAGCTTCTTCTGCAAAAGCCTGATGAGGGGAATGACCTGACTCAGGCTGGCAGTGTCTGAACTGACTTCTCGTGTGGCAAGTTCAAAAGGTTGCAGAACCTTGCACAACGTTGAAATCATTCTCCACTGCGCTTGAGACAGGTGCATTCCACCTCCTTTGCCTATATCATGGGCAGATGTATAGGCTTGAATGGCCTTTTGCTGCTCCTCCATCCTCTGAAGCATATAGATGGTTGAATTCCACCTCGTTACCACCTCTTGCTTCAGATGATGGCAGGGCAGGTTCAGGCGTTTTTGGTGGTGCTCCAGTCTTCTGTACGTGGTGCCTGTACGCCGAAAGTGGCCCACAATTATTCTGGCCACCGACAGCATCTCTTGCACGCCCCTGTCGTTTTTTAAAAAATTCTGCACCACCAAATTCAAGGTATGTGCAAAACATGGGACATGCTGGAATTTGCCCAGATGTAATGCACGCACAATATTGCTGGCGTTGTCCGATGTCACAAATCCCCCGGAGAGTCCAATTGGGGTAAGCCATTCTGCGATGATCTTCCTCAGTTGCCATAAGAGGTTTTCAGCTGTGTGCGTATTCTGGAAAGCGGTGATACAAAGCGTAGCCTGCCTAGGAACGAGTTGGCGTTTGCGAGATGCTGCTACTGGTGCAGCCGCTGCTGTTCTTGCAGCGGGAGGCAATACATCTACCCAGTGGGCTGTCACAGTCATGTAGTCCTGAGTCTGCCCTGCTCCACTTGTCCACATGTCCGTGGTTAAGTGGACATTGGGTACAACTGCATTTTTTAGGACACTGGTGACTCTTTTTCTGAGGTCTGTGTACATTTTCGGTATCGCCTGCCTAGAGAAATGGAACCTAGATGGTATTTGGTACCGGGGACACAGTACCTCAATCAAGTCTATAGTTGGCTCTGAAGTAACGATGGATACCGGAACTACGTTTCTCACCGCCCAGGCTGCCAAGGCCTCAGTTATCCGCTTTGCAGCAGGATGACTGCTGTGATATTTCATCTTCCTCACAAAGGACTGTTGGACAGTCAATTGCTTACTGGAAGTAGAACAAGTGGTCTTCCGACTTCCCCTCTGGGATGACGATCGACTCCCAGCAGCAACAACAGCAGCGCCAGCAGCAGTAGGCGTTACACTCAAGGATGCATCGGAGGAATCCCAGGCAGGAGAGGACTCGTCAGACTTGCCAGTGACATGGCCTGCAGGACTATTGGCTCTCCTGGGTAAGGAGGAAATTGACACTGAGGGAGTTGGTGGTGTGGTTTGCAGGAGCTTGGTTACAAGAGGAAGGGATTTACTGGTCAGTGGACTGCTTCCGCTGTCGCCCAAAGTTTTTGAATTTGTCACTGACTTATGATGAATGCGCTGCAGGTGACGTATAAGGGAGGATGTTCCGAGGTGGTTAACATCCTTACCCCTACTTATTACAGCTTGACAAAGGCAACACACGGCTTGACACCTGTTGTCCGCATTTGTTATGAAATAATTCCACACCGAAGAGCTGATTTTTTTTGTATTTTGACCAGGCATGTCAATGGCCATATTCCTCCCACGGACAACAGGTGTCTCCCCAGGTGCCTGACTTAAACAAACCACCTCACCATCAGAATCCTCCTTGTCAATTTCCTCCCCAGCGCCAGCAACACCCATATCCTCATCCTGGTGTACTTCAACACTGACATCTTCAATTTGACTATCAGGAACTGGACTGCGGGTGCTCCTTCCAGCACTTGCAGGGGGCGTGCAAATGGTGGAAGGCGCAAGCTCTTCCCGTCCAGTGTTGGGAAGGTCAGGCATCGCAACCGACACAATTGGACTCTCCTTTGGGATTTGTGATTTCGAAGAACGCACAGTTCTTTGCTGTGCTTTTGCCTCAAGTCTTTTCTTTTTTCTAGCGAGAGGATGAGTGCTTCCATCCTCATGTGAAGCTGAACCACTAGCCATGAACATAGGCCAGGGCCTCAGCCGTTCCTTGCCACTCCGTGTCGTAAATGGCATATTGGCAAGTTTACGCTTCTCCTCAGACGCTTTTAGTTTTGATTTTTGGGTCATTTTTTTACTGATCTTTTGTGTTTTGGATTTTACATGCTCTGTACTATGACATTGGGCATCGGCCTTGGCAGACGACGTTGATGGCATTTCATCGTCTCGGCCATGACTAGTGGCAGCAGCTTCAGCACAAGGTGGAAGTGGATCTTGATCTTTCCCTATTTTTTTAACCTCCACATTTTTGTTCTCCATATTTTGCGCACAACTAAAAGCCACCACAGGTATACAATGTAGATGGATGGATAGTATAGTATTACTTATACTTATGGACGACGAGTGACGACACAGAGGTAGGTACAGCCGTGGCCTACCGTACTGCTGCTTAGTACTTATATATAAATATAATATACTGTATAACGGACCTGGTGGACAGTGTCAGCAGCAGACTGCTAAACTAGTATGAAGAAAGAAAAAAAAACACCACAGGTATACAATGTAGATGGATGGATAGTATAGTATTACTTATACTTATGGACGACGAGTGACGACACAGAGGTAGGTACAGCCGTGGCCTACCGTACTGCTGCTTAGTGCTTATATATAAATATAATATACTGTATAATGGACCTGGTGGATAGTGTCAGCAGCAGACTGCTAAACTAGTATGAAGAAAGAAAAAAAAAACACCACAGGTATACAATGTAGATGGATGGATAGTATAGTATTACTTATACTTATGGACGACGAGTGACGACACAGAGGTAGGTACAGCCGTGGCCTACCGTACTGCTGCTTAGTGCTTATATATAAATATAATATACTGTATAACGGACCTGGTGGACAGTGTCAGCAGCAGACTGCTAAACTAGTATGAAGAAAAAAAGAAAAAAAACACCACAGGTATACAATGTAGATGGATGGATAGTATTACTTATACTTATGGACGACGAGTGACGAGTCGACACAGGGGTAGGTACAGCCGTGGCCTACCGTACTGCTGCTTAGTGCTTAATTATATATATAATATACTGTATAACGGACCTGGTGGACACTGCAGTGTCAGCAGACTGCTAAACAAACTAGCATGAAGAAAGAAAAAAAAAACACCACAGTGTTTTTCAGGCAGACAAACGTATACTGGACTGGTGGTCACTGTCAGCAAAACTGTGCACTGTACTCCTGCTATAACTGCTCCCCAGTCCCCACAATTAGGCAGTGTGAGCAGTGCACTCAGCACAGATATATCATGCAGCAGTGCAGCACACTGAGTGAGCACAGATATGGTGGAGCGTTTTTTTTTCAGGCAGAGAAACAACGGATTAAACTCAAAACCCTGCACTGTACTCCCTAACAGCTGCTCCCTGTCCCCAATCCTCCCCACAATTATAACTAACTAAGTTCTAATATAATACAACGGACTCGGAGAGGACTCCAGCCACGTCCTTTCCCTATCAATCTCAATGCACGTGTGAAAATGGTGGCGACGCGCGGCTCCTTATATAGAATCCGAGTCTCGCGAGAATCCGACAGCGGGATTATGATGTTCGGGCGCGCTCGGGTTAACCGAGCAAGGCGGGAGGATCCGAGTCGCTCGGACCCGTGTAAAAAAAAGGTGAAGTTCGGGCGGGTCGGATTCCGAGGATCCGAACCCGCTCAACACTAATATTTATAACATACAAAATAAATATATACACACACACACACACACACACACACACACACACACACACACACACAGTTTCTATCTCCCACTCTCTCTCCCTCAACTTACCTATCACAGGCAGGCTGGAGCTGTAGCAGCCTGGTCCTGTGTAGCTCTGCCCCTTCTGTTCGTGTAGCTCTGCCCCCTTTTCATGACAATATTTGGCACTGTCACAGGAGGGGGGGAGAGTATGCTGACGCTTCGATTGAAAAGTCTCTGCCAAAATGGCCACCATCTCAGAGGAGACAGTTGTTAAAGATACAAGAGGAGCCTCCTCTAGTATCTTTAAAAACTGTCTCCTCTGAAGCGGTGGCCATTTTTGGAGGGATGTTTACAATAGAAGCTTGCAGCATCCTCTCCCCCTCCTTTGACAATGCCAGAACTCAGGAATGAAAAGTGGATGGAGCATCGTGGTGGGCGGATGGCGGCATGAGTGGCCGAGTCCTCTCCTCTCTTTTAAAGAGGTTGGGCCCTGGACATCTGCGCCCGCAGCACCCCCCTGATGGCGGGCCTGTTTATTTGAGTAATACTACTACACCGTGAAGAGGAGGGGGCCCACCAAGCATGGCACACGGGACCCCTCCTCTGTTAAAATGCTCCTGTGTGGAGGAGCTCTATATATCAATGCAAGCCTAGCTCAGCTGTCATCTATTGTCTTTCCTTCTGAACCCTTACTTTTCTTCTGCGAACCATTGAAATATCCTGTAGACCAGAGGTTCCCAAACACGGTCTTCAAGGCACCCCAACAGTCCAGGTTTTAGGTATATCCATGGCTCAGCACAGATGGTTAAATCAAATTGACTAAGGTGCTAATTAAGTCACCTGTGGCCAAGTATGGATACATTTAAAACCAGGACCGTTGGGGTGCCTTGAGGACGGTGTTTGGGAACCTCTGCTGTAGACAATAAACACCTTAATAAGCTGATCAGACATGCCTGCAATTACATGTGAAACTGCCTTTGCTTGGTGTCAGCCATTCCCCTATCTGTACTTGCAATCACAAATAGAATTAGTCACACATATGCCAAATGGAGTATTTGACAAGCATTTTACATAATTCATTTTGGTCCTCGAACCCATTTTCTTTGTATCTATCAACTTTCTGTGTGTGAGGACAGTGCTCCACCCCCACTACCCAAACTTTTACTTTTCTTTTGTTGGCAGTTAGCCGCAGTGGCGTAAGTTTGCCTCAGTTGCCCGGTGGCATGATAAATATTGGTGTCCCCCTACATATACACATACACACCATATGTAGCTATAAGGCACTCAGATGTGAATAGTAGCAGCGTGCTCAGGTGCCTTTCCCAATAGTAATATAGATACACAAGCAAAGTTGATGGCACTCCATGTAAGTCATCACAATAAAACAGACACCAGCATAACTTTATAGTACACCTACAGTGCTCCCTCACCCACCAACGGGTCTCAATGGAGATTATTTGGTGCAGCAGTATGCCATTATATACAAAAACCACACAAACTCCTCATTCACCTAAAAATACACACACGCCTCTTTCACTTAAAACACACATGCCACTTTTACTTAAACACACACGCAAACGCCTCCTTCACTTAAAAACACACACACCTCCTTCACTTAAAAACACACACACAAATACACCTCTTTCACTTAAACACACACACAAACGCTTCCTTCACTTAAAAACACACACATGCCTATTTCACTTAAACACACACAAACGCCTGTTTCACTTAAAAACACACACGCCCCTTTCACTTAAACACATGCAAACTCCTCCTTCACTAAAAAACACATACATGCCTCCATCACTTAAAAACACATTCATGCCTTTCACTTAAAAACACATACACGCCTCCTTCACTTATACACACACACACACACACACACGCCTCTTTCACTTAAAAACACACACACCTCCTTCACTTAAAAACACATGCAAATGCCTCTTACACTTAAACACACACAAACGCTTCTTTCACTTAAACACACACAAACGCCTCTTTTTCTTACACACACACACGCCTCTCACTTAGACACACACACATATGCCTCTCACTCACTTACCACACACACACCTCTCTCACACAAACACACACCTCACACACACACACACACACATACTTGTTTTTGTGACCTCATCGGGACCCATGTATGGAACATCCCTCATGGGGACACCATTTCCCTTACCCCTGGAAGGGCCCAGCCTGTAGCCTGTGCAAGGGACAGAGGGTGCGGGCATGCGTGGCCTGGGAGGGGACCATGGGGACATAATATATGGATCAATTTATGTGTGACACCCTCCCCCCAGGTGGCCAACGGGTGCAATGGCACCCACATTTTATTATGTATTGATTTATTTATTCATTTATTTATTTATTTATTTATTTGTGTATGGATGCATGTGTTTGTTTACTTATTTATTATTTATTTAGTTCATGTTCTTTCTCTTTATCGCAGTTATTCTGTTCTTTATGTAGAATTTAATTGAAAGCCAGTTCCGAGCCTTCAGTGCTTGGGTTTCAGCCCGTAGGCACGCATCACAATCCTTCTTGCCCGGAACCTTGCAGGAGTGGATGAACCGCATCATGTGTCTTTCAACGGCTCTGACTTCCGCTGGGGTCCATGGTTTTCTCTTAGCACCTCTGCTGTCACCTTTGTGGGAGAGGAAAGGTCAGTCACCCTGCAAGGCCATCACCAGCCAAGGCCACCCCCCCACACCCCCCCCCCCTCACCAGCATGGAAGGTTGCACCCACCTTTAGGAATGGCTCCCTCCACTGCCACACTGTTTGCTTCTTTCTCGGTGTGCACCACTGTCACCTCACTGGCTTGCCTCTCTGGCTCATCCCCAGAGTCATCACTTGCCACCTGGATTGGTTCTGGAAATAGAGAAAGACAGTAAACCCCGTCACACCAGCCCACTTACAGTGTCAGTCCCTGGAGACACTTGTCCAGTGATACTTACCATCTGGATCAATGGAGATCTCCTCCAGACTGCGGCCCCTGAACTCAGCCATTCTCCCTTGCTCCAGGGCCACAAAGAGCTTGCTTAACTTGGCCAGCTGCAGGGTACCTTCTGGAAGACGATAATACTGTCTATGCACCCGTATGTCATGTCCGAGGAAATCGGCTAGCTGGTCCATCTCGGTGTCGCTTAGGTTGAGGACCCTGGAAAGGGTGGCTACATGCTTCCGGAGGCGGGTGGAGGACAGTGCTTCGGGATGCTTGGCCCCACACTCCGGGCATAGAGACGAATGCAGTCGGATCCCCTGAAGTGTGATAAGGCGGCTGGCCTGGCAAACATGTAGAAATTTTCAGGGGTGACACCACACTCTGCCCTCTTCTCGGTCAGAATCTCCATGGCTTTCTGCATGCATGGGGATAACAGGACGGGAACCTTCCTTCCTGCCTCTTTTACCAGGTATCTCAATACGGGTGAAGTGGTGACAGAGAGCCTTCTCCATCTCCGAGAGGGCCTGGGCCACGTCACCCTGCAGGTCAGCTGTGTGCCGTGATTCAAATGAGGATAGCCGCATCTTGGACACCTCACCTTCCCTCCTGCGGTTGAAGAGGATCAACTGTGTGAGGGTGACCTTGGCCAGCATTGACCACTGCTTTGGAGAAGGGTGGGCAGATAACCCATCCAAGTACTCCCGCTGCCGGTCAAGGAGGTACAGGTTCAATCGCTTCACGTCGTCAGTGAAGGGTAGGAGGAGTGGGGCATTCCATTTTATCTCTCGTAGGGTCTTCAGGGCAGCAGTTGAGATGAGCTCACTCCACCTCGCCTCGTACAGTTTCCTGAAGCTCCGTGCGCTCTCCACTGTCAGGGCACTGCCCTCCATCAGCGCCTAGCACTCAACCATGGCGGAAATCTTTTGCAAGCTGTGGCTCACCTTCAGGGCCAGCGAGGGGACCCTATATGTGTTGGTCTTGTCATCGTAGCCAGCCAGGCTCCTGACGGCATGCACCACATGGAAAAAGTTGGTGGGCGGATGAAATCTTCCATGCTCCGCAATGGAGTGACCTTCATCGCATGCAGCAGGAGACGACCCACCTCCCGGAGCTTCTGGCGGATGTACTCGTGCTTGCCGACATCAGACCCCAGTCGGTTGTAGAGGTGCTGCCCGAACTGCATGATGCAGCTGTCCCCCTTGATCACAGGTACCACATCATCATAATTCATTTGGCTCAACAACTTCCACAGGCCGGTGCCAACACCTGGCGGAATGGGTGTGGCGTAAGTGCACAGGGACTGGACCCGAGTTCTACCAGGTTTGGGGTGGCCACCCCTTTTACGAAGAGGGCACCTCTTCACATGTCGCCACAGGTGTCGCCTGGAGAACAGACCTTGGCAGTGTGCGCAGTGCATGAAATCTTGGGGAGCTGCTGCTTTGGCCGGCTGCTTGCAAGGTAGTAGGACACCGCTGCCCTCGCGGAGAACACCGATATTATGTGCAAAGTTCCCCCGGTGGCGAATTAGGTCCAGCTGCACTGACCTTTCCTGGAGTTCTTGTCAAAGCTCAGTGCCCTTGCTACCTCTGGCTCACTGCGGTGGACGGCTTCCACGTGCCTCGCAATTTTGGAATATGGCCTCTCACACCATAGGCAGAAGTTTTTCTTCTTGTTATATGTTCTGGAACCATCCCCTTTTTGGGTAAGAACCTGGACTGACACGCCGTGATGTGTCCGTCGGTTCAGGCCGCCGTCTGTGGAGGAAGCCTCGGCTTCTTCCAGCGCCTGTCTCCTGTGAAAAGATGTCTCTTCCGCGCTGCTGTCATTTGAACTGCTCAACTCAGATGAGTCGGGGAGATAGTCTTCATCACTGCCATCCGTTTTACTGTCTGCCCCATCCGCGTTCATTGTCTTAAGGAAACAAGCCAGGGACTTCCGGGAGTGGAAAACAGACCGAGGACTTCTGAGAGTGAGAGATATATAATGGTGAACTTCTGGGGGTGGGAGACAAACCAAGGACTTCTGGGAGTATGTGATGCTGTGTGCTTTGACCCTGCCCAGTTTAAAAAAAATAAAATAAAGTGCAGCTGGGTTGTCCAATATCCCCATCCACTGCTGCAGCACAAGGGGTAAAAAAAAAAAACACACGCAAAACCAAAACGAAACCCCCCCCCCCCCTAATAAAAACCACACACAAAAATATATTTTTTTTTTCAAACCACAAAAAAGGACTCCCCAAAATAAACAGTACGGGAAAAATACCTTGGCCGGCAGCGGGGTTTGTCCAGTATCCTCATCCGCCACTGCAGTGCATGGGGCAAGAACAAGACCCCCCACCCCCACAAAAAAAAAAAAAAAAAAAAAAAGAAAAACAACCCCCCCCCCAAAAAAAGACCCCCAAATAAACAGTACTGGAAAAATACCATGTCCGGCAGTGGGATTTGTCCAGTATCCCCATCTGCCACTGCAGTGCCTGGGGCAAGAACAAGACCCCCCCCCCCAAAAAAAAAAAAAAAAAATCACCCTGAAATAAAAGAAAAACAACACACCCCAAAACACCCAAAACAAACAGACCCCCCCAAAAAATAAATAAATAAAGAAAACCAAAAGCCCCCCCCCCCCCCAAAAAAAAAAAAAAAAAACACACACAAAAACACCCAAAAAACAAACAGACCCCCCCCCCTAAAAAAAATAAACAGTACGGGAAAAAATACATTGGCCGGCAGCGGGGTTTGTCCAATATCCCCATCCGCTACTGCAGTGCTTGGGGCAAGAACAAGACCACCCCACAAAAAAAAGCACCCCACCCAAAAAAGACCCCCCAAAATAAAAAGTACTGGAAAAATAACTTGTCCGGCAGTGAGGTTTGTCCATTATCCCCATCTGCCACTGCAGTGCCTGGGGCAAGAACAAGACCCCCCCCCAAAAAAAAAAAAAAAACACCCAAAAACAAACAGACCCCCCCCCAAAAAAATAAACAAGTACAAAGCACCCTCCTTATCCCCCTCCAAAACAAATTCCAAAACAAAAGAAAAACCACAAACAAACAAACCCCCCCCTCCAGAAAAAAAACCAGCACGGGAAAAATAATTGTGGCGGCGTCGGTGAATGCCAAGAATCCCCATCCGCTGACGCTGCAGCGCCTGCGTAGATAAAAAAAAAACACAAAAAAAAAAAAAAAACATGGGCTGGCAGCAGGTATGTCCAGCCCATGGGAGGGGGGGGAGAAATAAAAACCTTCCCCCAATAATCCCCCTCCCCCCAAAAAATGGGAAAAAAATTATCCACAAGCTGGGGCTGTCCAGTATCTGCATTCCGCCATTGACCCGCCGGCCGGCGGGTGTTCACCGGCTGTTCAGCCCTGGGGAAGGGGCAGCCGACCCCCGACTATTAAGCCCGGGGAGCGGGGGCTCCGGCCGGGTATTAAGCCAAGGGAGGGACCAGCCCACCGGGGCCGGGAGGACCAGGGGAGAGGCGCCTCCGCCGACCCACCCGGCCGGCGGAGGCGCTGGCCCTCGTGCCGAACCGATTGTCCCCGGCCAAGTCCCCGTGACGGGACACTGCTCGCGCCGCCGGCCCCCCGACTATTGAGCCCGGGGAGCGGGGGCTCCGGCCGGGTATTAAGCCCAGGGAGGGACCAGCCACCGGGGCCGGGAGGACCAGGGGAGAGGCGCCTCCGCCGACCCACCCGGCCGGCGGAGGCGCTGGCCCTCGTGCCGAACCGATTGTCCCGGCCAAGTCCCCGTGACGGGACACTGCTCGCGCCGCCGGCCCCCGACTATTGAGCCCGGGGAGCGGGGGCTCCGGCCGGGTATTAAGCCCAGGGAGGGACCAGCCACCGGGGCCGGGAGGACCAGGGGAGAGGCGCCTCCGCCGACCCACCCGGCCGGCGGAGGCGCTGGCCCTCGTGCCGAACCGATTGTCCCCGGCCAAGTCCCGTGACGGGACACTGCTCGCGCCGCCGGCCCCCGACTATTGAGCCCGGGGAGCGGGGGCTCCGGCCGGGTATTAAGCCCAGGGAGGGACCAGCCACCGGGGCCGGGAGGACCAGGGGAGAGGCGCCTCCGCCGACCCACCCGGCCGGCGGAGGACGCTGGCCCTCGTGCCGAACCGATTGTCCCCGGCCAAGTCCCCGTGACGGGACACTGCTCGCGCCGCCGGCCCCCGACTATTAAGCCCGGGGAGCGGGGGCTCCGGCCGGGTATTAAGCCCAGGGAGGGACCAGCCACCGGGGGCCGGAAGGACCAGGGGAGAGGCGCCTCCGCCGACCCACCCGGCCGGCGGAGGCGCTGGCCCTCGTGCCGAACCGATTGTCCCCGGCCAAGTCCCCGGGACGGGACACTGCTCGCGCCGCCGGCCCCCGACTATTAAGCCCGGGGAGCGGGGGCTCCGGCCGGGTATTAAGCCCAGGGAGGGACCAGCCACCGGGGGCCGGGAGGACCAGGGGAGAGGCGCCTCCGCCGACCCACCCGGCCGGCGGAGGCGCTGGCCCTCGTGCCGAACCGATTGTCCCCGGCAAAGTCCCCGGGACGGGACACTGCTCGCGCCCGCCGGCCCCCGACTATTAAGCCTGGGGAGCGGGGGCTCCGGCCAGGTATTAAGCCCAGGGAGGGACCAGCCACCGGGGCCGGGAGGACCAGGGGAGAGGCGCCTCCGCCGACCCACCCGGCCGGCGGAGGCGCTGGCCCTCGTGCCGAACCGATTGTCCCCGGCCAAGTCCCCGGGACGGGACACTGCTCGCGCCGCCGGCCCCCGACTATTGAGCCCGGGGAGCTGGGGCTCCGGCCGGGTATTAAGCCCAGGGAGGGACCAGCCACCGGGGCCGGGAGGACCAGGGGAGAGGCGCCTCCGCCGACCCACCCGGCCGGCGGAGGCGCTGGCCCTCGTGCCGAACCGATTGTCCCCGGCCAAGTCCCCGGGACGGGACACTGCTCGCGCCGCCGGCCCCCGACTATTAAGCCCGGGGAGCGGGGGCTCCGGCCGGGTATTAAGCCCAGGGAGGGACCAGCCACCGGGGGCCGGGAGGACCAGAGGAGAGGCGCCTCCGCCGACCCACCCGGCCGGCGGAGGCGCTGGCCCTCGTGCCGAACCGATTGTCCCCGGCCAAGTCCCCGGGACGGGACACTGCTCGCGCCACCGGCCCCCGACTATTGAGCCCGGGGAGCGGGGGCTCCGGCCGGGTATTAAGCCCAGGGAGGGACCAGCCACCGGGGGCCGGGAGGACCAGGGGAGAGGCGCCTCCGCCGACCCACCCGGCCGGCGGAGGCGCTGGCCCTCGTGCCGAACCGATTGTCCCCGGCCAAGTCCCCGGGACGGGACACTGCTCGCGCCGCCGGCCCCCGACTATTAAGCCTGGGGAGCGGGGGCTCCGGCCGGGTATTAAGCCCAGGGAGGGACCAGCCACCGGGGCCGGGAGGACCAGGGGAGAGGCGCCTCCGCCGACCCACCCCGGCCGGCGGAGGCGCTGGCCCTCGTGCCGAACCGATTGTCCCCGGCCAAGTCCCCGGGACGGGACACTGCTCGCGCCGCCGGCCCCCGACTATTGAGCCCGGGGAGCGGGGGCTCCGGCCGGGTATTAAGCCCAGGGAGGGACCAGCCACCGGGGGCCGGGAGGACCAGGGGAGAGGCGCCTCCGCCGACCCACCCGGCCGGCGGAGGCGCTGGCCCTCGTGCCGAACCGATTGTCCCCGGCCAAGTCCCCGGGACGGGACACTGCTCGCGCCGCCGGCCCCCGACTATTAAGCCCGGGGAGCGGGGGCTCCGGCCGGGTATTAAGCCCAGGGAGGGACCAGCCACCGGGGGCCGGGAGGACCAGAGGAGAGGCGCCTCCGCCGACCCACCCGGCCGGCGGAGGCGCTGGCCCTCGTGCCGAACCGATTGTCCCCGGCCAAGTCCCCAGGGACGGGACACTGCTCGCGCCGCCGGCCCCCGACTATTGAGCCCGGGGAGCGGGGGCTCCGGCCGGGTATTAAGCCCAGGGAGGGACCAGCCACCGGGGGCCGGGAGGACCAGGGGAGAGGCGCCTCCGCCGACCCACCCGGCCGGCGGAGGCGCTGGCCCTCGTGCCGACCGATTGTCCCCGGCCAAGTCCCCGGGACGGGACACTGCTCGCGCCGCCGGCCCCCGACTATTGAGCCCGGGGAGCGGGGGCTCCGGCCGGGTATTAAGCCCAGGGAGGGACCAGCCACCGGGGCCGGGAGGACCAGGGGAGAGGCGCCTCCGCCGACCCACCCGGCCGGCGGAGGCGCTGGCCCTCGTGCCGAACCGATTGTCCCCGGCCAAGTCCCCGGGACGGGACACTGCTCGCGCCGCCGGCCCCCCGACTATTAAGCCCGGGGAGCGGGGGCTCCGGCCGGGTATTAAGCCCAGGGAGGGACCAGCCACCGGGGGCCGGAAGGACCAGGGGAGAGGCGCCTCCGCCGACCCACCCGGCCGGCGGAGGCGCTGGCCCTCGTGCCGAACCGATTGTCCCCGGCCAAGTCCCCGGGACGGGACACTGCTCGCGCCGCCGGCCCCCGACTATTAAGCCCGGGGAGCGGGGGCTCCGGCCGGGTATTAAGCCCAGGGAGGGACCAGCCACCGGGGGCCGGGAGGACCAGGGGAGAGGCGCCTCCGCCGACCCACCCGGCCGGCGGAGGCGCTGGCCCTCGTGCCGAACCGATTGTCCCCGGCCAAGTCCCCGGGACGGGACACTGCTCGCGGCCTAGGCGAGCAAGAAGCTTCGGGTGCGTGGGTACAGGACGCCCCATATGCCCACCCCCGCTGTCAGCCAAATATTGACTGATTTCGTGGCACTCGGTCATAATATCAGAGATAGTAGCTCAGGCTCCTCTAGTTTCTCAGCTTTACATGTGCAGCAAATGTCTGATCTTATAGTTACTCTCTTAGAGAGAATTTCAATAGTGACAACACATCATCAGTAGGCCGACACAAACCTAACCACCAGCGCCCAATATCTCAACCTGACACCAAAGTGAGAAATGATGACAGCGGATCCCCCCCCCCACCTCCAAGGTGAAGAGGGTTACGAAAACCTTGCACAGCAATGACGTTCAACCATGGCCAATAAGTAAAGGAACCAGCAAACCTTAGAACCCTGCAGTCACCATCACCGCCCTGCAGAGCCTGTCCCACACTCCCACCGCCTAAGGGGGGACGAGGGTGAATATCACCCCACCTCCAAGATGGATTAGGAACTGACAACCTCCCACGACAGCCCCCAGCCATACCTCTCACTCAGACTCGAGCAAGCATTGGGGAATCCAGCAGCCCTCCGCATCCTGCAGTGATGCGGGGGAAAGCTGCAGACAGGGCAGAGGAGCAGCCGGTGGAGGTGATGCCTCCGGCCGACATCACCACCCTGCGGAGCCTGTCCCGCACCCCGCTGCCTAAGGTGGACAAGGGTGGCTGTCACCTCCCCCCCTCCTGGATGGAGGGGGGCAGACATCCTCAATCCATCCCGACCCGTGCCGCTCATCCGTCAGCAAGCATTGGGGAATCCGGCAGCCCTCCGGATCCTGCAGTGATGCGGGAGGAGGCTGCAGACAGGGCGGAGCAGCGACCGGAGGAGGTGACCCCTCCGGCCGACATCACCGCCCTGCGGAGCATGTCCCGCACCCCACCGCCTAAGGTGGACGAGGGTGGCTTTCACCTCCCCCCCTCCTGGATGGAGGGGGGTCAGACATCCTCAATCCATCCCCGACCCGTGCCGTGCCGCTCAGTCGCCAGAAAGCATTGGGGAATCCGGCAGCCCTCCGGATCCTGCGGTGATGCGGGAGGAGGCTGCAGACAGGGCGGAGCAGCGACCGGTGGAGGTGACCCCTCCGGCCGACATCACCGCCCTGCGGAGCCTGTCCCGCACCCCGCCACCTAAGGTGGACGAGGGTGGCTGTCCCCTCCCCCCCTCCTGGATGGAGGGGGGGCAGACATCCTCAATCCATCCCCGACCCGTGCCGCTCAGCCGCCAGCAAGCATTGGGGAATCCGGCAGCCCTCCGGATCCTGCGGTGATGCGGGGGGAGGCTGCAGACAGGGCGGAGCAGCGACCGGTGGAGGTAAACCCTCCGGCCGACATCGCCGCCCTGCGGAGCCTATCCCGCACCCCGCCACCTAAGGTGGACAAGGGTGGCTGTCACCTCCCCCCCTCCTGGATGGAGGGGGGGCAGACATCCTCAATCCATAACCCGACCCGTGCCGCTCAGTCGCCAGAAAGCATTGGGGAATCCGGCAGCCCTCCGGATCCTGCGGTGATGTGGGAGGAGGCTGCAGACAGGGCAGAGCAGCGACCGGTGGAGGTGACCCCTCCGGCCGACATCACCGCCCTGCGGAGCCTGTCCCGCACCCCACCGCCTAAGGTGGACGAGGGTGGCTTTCACCTCCCCCCCTCCTGGATGGAGGGGGGTCAGACATCCTCAATCCATCCCCGACCCGTGCCGTGCCGCTCAGTCGCCAGAAAGCATTGGGGAATCCGGCAGCCCTCCGGATCCTGCGGTGATGCGGGAGGAGGCTGCAGACAGGGCAGAGCAGCGACCGGTGGAGGTGACCCCTCCGGCCGACATCACCGCCCTGCGGAGCCTGTCCCGCACCCCGCCGCCTAAGGTGGACGAGGGTGGCTGTACCCTCCCCCCCTCCTGGATGGAGGGGGGGGGGGCAGACATCCTCAATCCATCCCCGACCCGTGCCGCTCAGCCGCCAGCAAGCATTGGGGAATCCGGCAGCCCTCCGGATCCTGCGGTGATGCGGGGGGAGGCTGCAGACGGGGCGGAGCAGCGACCGGTGGAGGTGACCCCTCCGGCCGACATCACCGCCCTGCGGAGCCTGTCCCGCACCCCGCCGCCTATGGTGGACGAGGGTGGCTGTCACCTCCCCCCCTCCTGGATGGAGGGGGGGAAGACATCCTCAATCCATCCCCGACCCGTGCCGCTCAGCCGCCAGCAAGCATTGGGGAATCCGGCAGCCCTCCGGATCCTGCGGTGATGCGGGGGGAGGCTGCAGACAGGGCGGAGCAGCGACCGGTGGAGGTGACCCCTCCGGCCGACATCACCGCCCTGCGGAGCCTGTCCCGCACCCCGCCGCCTAAGGTGGACGAGGGTGGCTGTCCCCTCCCCCCCTCCTGGATGGAGGGGGGGCAGACATCCTCAATCCATCCCCGACCCGTGCCGCTCAGCCGCCAGCAAGCATTGGGGAATCCGGCAGCCCTCCGGATCCTGCGGTGATGCAGGGGGAGGCTGCAGACAGGGCGGAGCAGCGACCGGTGGAGGTGACCCCTCCGGCCGACATCACCGCCCTGCCGAGCCTGTCCCGCACCCCGCCGCCTAAGGTGGACGAGGGTGGCTGTCACCTCCCCCCCTCCTGGATGGAGGGGGGGGCAGACATCCTCAATCCATCCCCGACCCGTGCCGCTCAGCCGCCAGCAAGCATTGGGGAATCCGGCAGCCCTCCGGATCCTGCGGTGATGCAGGGGGAGGCTGCAGACAGGGCGGAGCAGCGACCGGTGGAGGTGACCCCTCCGGCCGACATCACCGCCCTGCGGAGCCTGTCCCGCACCCCGCCGCCTAAGGTGGACGAGGGTGGCTGTCCCCTCCCCCCCTCCTGGATGGAGGGGGGGCAGACATCCTCAATCCATCCCCGACCCGTGCCGCTCAGCCGCCAGCAAGCATTGGGGAATCCGGCAGCCCTCCGGATCCTGCGGTGATGCGGAGGGAGTCTGCAGACAGGGCGGAGCAGCGACCGGTGGAGGTGACCCCTCCGGCCGACATCACCGCCCTGCCGAGCCTGTCCCGCACCCCGCCGCCTAAGGTGGACGAGGGTGGCTGTCACCTCCCCCCCCTCCTGGATGGAGGGGGGGGCAGACATCCTCAATCCATCCCCGACCCGTGCCGCTCAGCCGCCAGCAAGCATTGGGGAATCCGGCAGCCCTCCGGATCCTGCGGTGATGCAGGGGGAGGCTGCAGACAGGGCGGAGCAGCGACCGGTGGAGGTGACCCCTCCGGCCGACATCACCGCCCTGCGGAGCCTGTCCCGCACCCCGCCGCCTAAGGGGGGACGAGAGTGGTTATCACCCCCCCCCCTCCATAATGGAGTGGGACCTGAAAACCTCCCGCGACAGCCCCCAGCTGTGCCACTCAGCTGAGGGCAAGCATTTTGGGTTACAGCAGCCCTCCAGTTTCTGCATTGATGCGGAAGGCTACTGGCAGGATCAACAAGGTAGCTCTCAGTAGCCAGCGGTGACAGGGGGTGAGCCAGCCGCCATCTCGAAAGCAGCAGGAAACCCCACAGAGAAGAAGGAGCCACACACCAAGCAGGCAACCAACAAGAGGAGTAGGCCCAGTGGATGGCCATCAGTGCGGGCCAAGTGAGAAGTTCAGAGTCAGATGGACAGTGGGGCCCGCTCTCCGTGGTACCCAGGCACCAGGCACATTGATCAGCCCCCAGATAAAGGGGAACAGCACCCATTCGATCTCACATTTTTCTCCTCACCCGACAACCTGTTCACTAGGCAACCAGTGCAAGCCACCCTGGGGGACAGTTTGGGTAAGCAGCGATTTAAAAAGGTCGCCTCAGGCCTCCCAACCCAGGTCCCCGCCGGTCGAGGCGAGGGTGAGCCGTCGGCCCCCAGGGAACCCCGCTGCCCCCAACCCATCACATCCCGATCTACACCTGACTGGTTTCATCTTGTCATGGGGGGTGAAAGGTTCATATTGTAAAGGGCTGTTCCACTCTCCAGGATACCGTCAATGATACATGGGTAGTCCCAGGCCCACTCTGTGCGCAGCTTCCACTGGATCCCTCCAAAGGGGCCTCCCACTCTCCCTTTTTCTACTGACGTAATCCAGTCAGCTTTGCTCAGAGCCTGTGCTTCTCTCTCACGCCATACGAGACTCCCCTTTCTCGCACACTTTCTATCTCACTCTACCTCCATCCTGTCTGGCTCTTCTCTCCGCAGGACCCCACAGCTGAACCCTTCCGTGCAGCCACCTGCGGCCATTGACAGACCGCATCATTGGTTCATGGTGGCACTTGTGCAGTTCCCGGGAAATCATGTGCTCCACCAGGGTCCAATGGTGAGCTTTGCTAGGTGATGGGGACACTTCCCCAGCACCCCTGGTGTTGTCAGGCACCTGCTGGGCTGATAGACAGAGCAGACCATACTGACTGGAGTCAGAAACAAGGCCCACCCAGCTCTGGCCAAGAGCACTGGGCGGACATTTGGGGACTAGTAAACCCTTACAGTGGAGGGTTTCCAGGCACGCCGTGGGCAGAAGGAGGGCCTTGTTCGCCTGGAGCTGGCCGGGACCCCTGGGTTCCGGCCAAGCGAATGGCCCTCCCCGCCGGGGCGCAGGGAGCCACATCGATCGGGTTTGCAGGACAAAGAAAAGAGGACTTTCTATCGAGTACCCATCTTTTTCCTGGCTGGACTGTTCTCATCCTGTGAATCTCTCAGCTTGGTTCTCTTGGACGTAGCAGGACAGGTGATGCGCGCGACACTTTTGCAGTACACTCTCCTATTTTACCCAGGCTCTTGGAACCACTCCCAGCCTGAGGGTTCAGCCGTACACACTCATCAGCATGACTTCCACAAAATGCAGTAACCAGTTCAGCACACTGGGGGGCGCTGCTCCCAGGAATAGGGAGCCAGGCCAAGCCCGGTCCGCAGGCTCCAACCGATGCCTGGAAGAGCCCCATTTCGGCCTCGGAGGGGAGATCGGAGGAACTAAAGACTGGAAGTCCCGGTGGGACTGCGCTTCCCCTGTCTGCCACAGGGGGCACTGCACCAGGCGAGAAGGAGCTGGGCCAAGCCCGGTCCGCAGGCTCCAACCGATGCCCGGAGGAGCCCCATTTCAGCCTCGGAGGGAAGATCGGAGGAACGGGAGTCTGGAAGTCCCGGTGAGACTGCGCTTCCCCCATCTTCCACAGGGGGCGCTGCGCCAGGGAAGAAGGAGCTAGGCCAAGCCCAGTCCGCAGGCTCCAACCGATGCCCGGAGTAGCCCCATTTCAGCCTCGGAGGGAAGATCGGAGGAACGAGAGACTGGAAGTCCCGGTGAGACTGCACTTCCCCCATCTTCCACAGGGGGCGCTGCACCAGGCGAGAAGGAGCTGGGCCAAGCCCGGTCCGCAGGCTCCAACCGATGCCCGGAGGAGCCCCATTTCAGCCTCGGAGGGAAGATCGGAGGAACGGGAGTCTGGAAGTCCCGGTGAGACTGCGCTTCCCCCATCTTCCACAGGGGGCGCTGCGCCAGGGAAGAAGGAGCTGGGCCAAGCCCAGTCCGCAGTCTCCAACCGATGCCCGGAGGAGCCCCATTTCAGCCACAGAGGGGAGATCGGAGGAACGGGAGACTGGAAGTCCCGGTGGGACTGCGCTTCCCCCGTCTGCCACAGGGGGGCGCTGCACCAGGGGAGAGGGAGCTGGTCCAAGCCCAGTCCGTGGGCTCCAACCGATGCCCGGAGGAGCCCCATTTCAGCCACGGAGGGGAGATCGGAGGAACGGGAGACTGGAAGTCCCGGTGGGACTGCGCTTCCCCCGTCTGCCACAGGGGGGCGCTGCACCAGGGGAGAGGGAGCTGGTCCAAGCCCAGTCCACGGGCTCCAACCGATGCCCGGAGGAGCCCCATTTCAGCCTTGGAGGGAAGATCGGAGGAACGGGAGACTGGAAGTCCCGGTGAGACTGCACTTCCCCCATCTTCCACAGGGGCGCAGGGAGCCACATCGATCGGGTTTGCAGGACAAAGAAAAGAGGACTTTCTATCGAGAACCCATCTTTTTCCTGGCTGGACTGTTCTCATCCTGTGAATCTCTCAGCTTGGTTCTCTTGGACGTAGCAGGACAGGTGATGCGCGCGACACTTTTGCAGTACACTCTCCTATTTTACCCAGGCTCTTGGAACCACTCCCAGCCTGAGGGTTCAGCCGTACACACTCATCAGCATGACTTCCACAAAATGCAGTAACCAGTTCAGCACACTGGGGGGCGCTGCTCCCAGGAATAGGGAGCCAGGCCAATCCCGGTCCGCAGGCTCCAACCGATGCCTGGAAGAGCCCCATTTCGGCCTCGGAGGGGAGATCGGAGGAACTAAAGACTGGAAGTCCCGGTGGGACTGCGCTTCCCCTGTCTGCCACAGGGGGCGCTGCACCAGGCGAGAAGGAGCTGGGCCAAGCCCGGTCCGCAGGCTCCAACCGATGCCCGGAGGAGCCCCATTTCAGCCTCGGATGGAAGATCGGAGGAACGGGAGTCTGAAAGTCCCGGTGAGACTGCGCTTCCCCCATCTTCCACAGGGGGCGCTGCGCCAGGGAAGAAGGAGCTAGGCCAAGCCCAGTTCGCAGGCTCCAACCGATGCCCGGAGTAGCCCCATTTCAGCCTCGGAGGGAAGATCGGAGGAACGAGAGACTGGAAGTCCCGGTGAGACTGCACTTCCCCCATCTTCCACAGGGGGCGCTGCACCAGGCGAGAAGGAGCTGGGCCAAGCCCGGTCAACAGGCTCCAACCGATGCCCGGAGGAGCCCCATTTCAGCCTCGGAGGGAAGATCGGAGGAACGGGAGTCTGGAAGTCCCGGTGAGACTGCGCTTCCCCCATCTTCCACAGGGGGCGCTGCGCCAGGGAAGAAGGAGCTGGGCCAAGCCCAGTCCGCAGTCTCCAACCGATGCCCGGAGGAGCCCCATTTCAGCCATGGAGGGGAGATCGGAGGAACGGGAGACTGGAAGTCCCGGTGAGACTGCGCTTCCCTCATCTGCCACAGGGGGCGCTGTGCCAGGGGAGAGGGAGCCGGGCCAAGCCCAGTCCCCGGGCTCCAACCGATGCCCGGAGGAGCCCCATTTCAGCCACGGAGGGGAGATCGGAGGAACGGGAGACTGGAAGTCCCGGTGGGGACTGCGCTTCCCCCGTCTGCCACAGGGGGGCGCTGCACCAGGGGAGAGGGAGCTGGTCCAAGCCCAGTCCGTGGGCTCCAACCGATGCCCGGAGGAGCCCCATTTCAGCCTTGGAGGGAAGATCGGAGGAACGGGAGACTGGAAGTCCCGGTGAGACTGCACTTCCCCCATCTTCCACAGGGGGGCGCTGCACCAGGTGTGAGGGAGCCGGGCCAAGCCCAGTCCCCAGGTTCCAACCGATGCCCGGAGGAGCCCCATTTTAGCCACGGAGGGGAGATCGGAGGAACGGGAGACTGGAAGTCCCGGTGGGACTGCGCTTCCCCCGTCTGCCACAGGGGGGCGCTGCACCAGGGGAGAGGGAGCTGGTCCAAGCCCAGTCCGCGGGCTCCAACCGATGCCCGGAGGAGCCCCATTTCAGCCTTGGAGGGAAGATCGGAGGAACGGGAGACTGGAAGTCCCGGTGAGACTGCACTTCCCCCATCTTCCACAGGGGGGCGCTGCACCAGGTGTGAGGGAGCCGGGCCAAGCCCAGTCCCCAGGCTCCAACCGATGCCCGGAGGAGCCCCATTTCAGCCACGGAGGGGAGATCGGAGGAACGGGAGACTGGAAGTCCCGGTGGGACTGCGCTTCCCCCGTCTGCCACAGGGGGGCGCTGCACCAGGGGAGAGGGAGCTGGTCCAAGCCCAGTCCGCGGGCTCCAACCGATGCCCGGAGGAGCCCCATTTCAGCCACGGAGGGGAGATCGGAGGAACGGGATACTGGAAGTCCCGGTGAGACTGCGCTTCCCCCATCTGCCACAGGGGGGCGCTGCGCCAGGGGAGAGGGAGCCGGCCCAAGCCCGGTCCGCGGGCTCCAACCGATGCCCGGAGGAGCCCCATTTCAGCATCGGAGCTCTGGCTGGGTTGCCTCTGAAAGGGAAGAAGACCTCTCTCTATTGTTCAGCCTGTATCCAGTCTCTGAGCTCCAAGGCATTTTTGGCACAGATCCTTAACTGCAGTTCCAGCCTCTCATCCACATCACCATCCCCTGAAGATCTGGCCATATCAATATGCCCGAGGGGTTCTTTTCAGGGTAGCAGATCGGGTGGAGCGCGCGTCATTCTAGTGAGCCATGCTCAGATTTTACCCTAGCTCCTGGAAACGTGTCCAGGCACGAGGGATACACGTCCACACTCATTTGGGGGAGTTCCAGAATGGGAAATTCAACACTTTTTATCGAGATAAGTCGAATAGCTCCTCTCCAGCGCCCGTGAAAACTATAAGAAGGGCCCCGGCTAGAGCCCGTACTGGGGAAAGTGGGAGGGGGCACGTGCGGCGCCCCCTGTTGGCCGCTGGGTGGAACTGCAGTGGGCCCCAAAAATTATGGGAAGGCACCCTGGGTTCCCAAAATTACGGGGAGGCGCCCTGACTGCTGCTCCTGTAGGGGGGCAGAGGGAGGGGGCACGCGCGGCGCCCCCGGTGGCCGACGAGCGGAACTGCAGCGGGGCACCAAAATTATTGGAAGGCGCCCCAGGTCCCCAAAATTATGGGCAGGCGCCCTGTCTGCTGCTCCTGCAGGGGGCAGATGGAGGGGGCATGTGCGGCGCCCCCCGGTGGCCACCAGGTGGAACTGCAGCGGGGCCCTAAAAAATTATGGGAAGGCACCCCAGGTCCCCAAAATTATGAGGAGGCGCCCTATCTGCTGCTCCTGCAGGGGGCAGATGGAGGGGGCACGTGCGGCGCCCCCCGGTGGCAACCAGGCGGAACTGCAGTGGGGAACTAAAAATTATGGGAAGGCACCCTGACTACTGCTCCTGTAGGGGGCAGAGGGAGGGGGCACGCGCGGCGCCCCCCGGTGGCCGCCGGGCGGAACTGCAGCGGGGGCCCCAAAATTATTGGAATGCGCATCGGGTCCCCAAAATTATGGGGAGGCGCCCTGTCTGCTGCTCCTGCAGGGGGCAGATGGAGGGGGGCATGTGCGGCGCCCCCCCGGTGGCCACCGGGTGGTACTGCAGCGGGGCCCTAAAAATTATGGGAGGCACCCCGGGTCCCCAAAATTATGGGGAGGCGCCCTGATTGCTGCTCCTGCAGGGGGCAGATGGAGGGGGCACGTGCGGCGCCCCCCGGTGGCCACCAGGCGGAACTGCAGTGGGGCCCTAAAAATTATGGGAAGGCACCCTGACTACAGCTCCTGTAGGGGGCAGAGGGAGGGGGCACGCGCGGCGCCCCCCGGTGGCCACCGGGCGGAACTGCAGCGGGGCCCCAAAATTATTGGAAGGCGCATCGGGTCCCCAAAATTATGGGGAGGCGCCCTGTCTGCTGCTCCTGCAGGGGGCAGATGGAGGGGGCATGTGCGGCGCCCCCCGGTGGCCACCGGGTGGTACTGCAGTGGGGCCCTAAAAATTATGGGAGGCACCCCGGGTCCCCAAAATTATGGGGAGGCGCCCTGATTGCTGCTCCTGCAGGGGGCAGATGGAGGGGGCACGTGCGGCGCCCCCCGGTGGCCACCAGGTGACACTGCAGTGGGGCCCTAAAAATGATGGGAAGGCACCCTGACTACTGCTCCTGTAGGGGGCAGAGGGAGGGGGCACATGCGGCGCCCCCCGGTGGCCGCCGGGCGGAACTGCAGCGAGGCCCCAAAATTATTAGAAGGCCTCCCGGGTCCCCAAAATTACAGGGAGGCACCCTGTCTGCTGCTCCTTAAGGGAAAGGGGGAATGTGTGGCACCCCCGGTGGCTGCCTGGTGGAACTGCAGTGGGCCCCTAAAATATATAAATCTATATTTTTTAGAGAACCAATCAGTTGCTTTAATACAATCTGCATTGCACACACATACACACAGCATGGTCTGGCAAATGGGATTCCCGAGGACATGCCCGATTTTGATGCTGGGTAGTTGGGACATGCCCTTACTATCACCTCCTGTGGTCTGACTTGTGGGGACCTCATTTCAGGTCCCCACCATGTTGAAAGTCCCTCCAGTGTTGGTGTGCTGTCCGGTCTGTGTCCCCATAAGGATAGGAATACGAGTGCACACACACACACACACACACACACACACACATGCCTCTTTCACTTGAACACACGATTTTCCTTAAAAAAACACAGAGACCCACACACACCTCACTTAAAACATGCACACTCTAAATACAGTGCTGCCAATATTTATTAAAGACCCCCCAGCACCCCCTCTCCGACTACACTGCCCCACACACACACACTCAGTGGAGCTTGAGGCAAGTGCTGCCACATACTACCTGTTGCTATCAGTCCAATGGAAGAGAAGAGAGCTTCACTCAGGCAGCTCAACTGTAAGGACCTGGGAGGAGCTGCGCTCTGCAGCTCCCCCTAGCTGCAGCCAGTTCCTGCACGAACACAGCTCCTCCATCTGAGAGAATGATTTAAAAAAAAATGCAACGGGCAATCATCAGGCAATGGAGATGTGCCCCCTTGAGATCAGGAGCCCGGCGGCAGCCAACTTCACTGCCTCCCACAGTTCTGCCACTGGTTAGCCACCTGCAGTGCTTCTTTCTTCTCTGATTTCTTTCTCACTCTTTTTCATTCCTGTATGTGTTTAAATATGAAAAATAATGTAAGCGACATTATGCTCGCACTCCAAATTCTTGGGTCTATCACCTGTCTAACCAAATATGTTAATACTTGATCTGTTCTGCTGTTCTTGACATGTCTGTCTTGTTTTCCAAGTACATGTTTGTTGTGTTACATTTTCTAATTATGAATAAAGTCTTTTAAAAACAAAAAAGCTGCAAGAAGCAACAAAGCTACATTTGTGATCCCTGGGACTTGTGGTACTTGTACATCTTTGAGCAACTAAGGGGTCTGTTCAGGAAGCAGTGAAAAGAGTGGAGAAGTGAGCCAGTGGAGAAGTTGCCCATGTGCAAACACAGTAATAAACAGTTGGCAAAATGACAACCAGAACCGTCAGGTTGCATCCAGCACACGTTCCCTAGGTAAATGCAGAGGAACACAAGAAAACTAACATGCACCTCAAATACAGTATTGTGGGGTACGCAACTGCCCAACTGCTGTAGGACTACAAAGCCCAATATGCCAGTCAGGACCTAGGAATAATTAAAGAGGAGGAGTACCAACTGTTTGGGGAGGGGTGACACACAATGTGGGTTATCCTGGCTGCAGAGAGGAGTCCCTAGGACTGGCAGATGTTATATACCTGATGTAAGCCATGAAATCACTGTACAGTATCACACACACTCAGGGGGCACTCCAACTGTCCAACTGCTGTAGGACTACAAAGCCCTGCATGCAAGTAGGGACCTAGGACTACTTTTTGAGAGGCAGCAGCTGTCCTGTCGTATAGAGACCTCACCTCAGTGCCCAGACTAATTATCAACTGCTGCTGCTTCCTTCCACCCTGTCCTCCTCTGGTTGAGCTGCCATACAGGAAGAAGAATGCCCTGAGGCACAGGTCTGGGGCAGACATAATTAACACAGGCACAGGAGTGCGTGAACGGCCACGGTTGGATTCCCAGGAGTCCACATTGGTGGTAATGGGGAGCAGGGTACTGCAGTGAGGGTTCTGGGACAAGGCAGTAGGTAGCCCCTTAGGGCCCTGTCCTCCTCTGGTGGAGCTTTGTGTGGGAAGAAGGGATGTGCTGGGGAACAGGCCTGGGGGTAGACATTGCTTACACAGGCATAGGAGTGTGTGATTGCCATGGACCGGCACCTGGTAAAAGAAAGGTGGCAGTTGGAGAGTCCACGGTCACTGCTACTGCCCATTTATTAGCATTCTAGTTGCCGGGGAGGGGTGAGTTTCATTGGTGGTGCTGGGGAGAGGGTACCTACAGCAAGGGTTCTTGGACCTGGAAGCAGATAGCCCCTTAGGGTTGATAGGAAGGAGGGGAGGCAGAGTACCCATCTCTGTGTCCTCTCAGATTTTGCACCCGGGGCATATGTCCCCTTAGCACACACACCTCCACCACCCCCACCTAGTTGCGGCCATGCCTTAATTTGCAGCGCTGTGTAATCTGTCAGCATTTTATATATAACAGATAAAAATGTATGGAATACGTATTAGATATATTATATCTTTGGCCTCTTAGTTCAGAAACTTTCTTTGACACATGAGAACAACTGACAGCCTCCAGGTGGTTTCTTATCCATTTCTTCAGTTCTCTGAGCGAGGATTCATTGGTCTCTAATACTGTGATATTACAGAGTCTCCTCTAATGAGATCTGCATAAGGATATAAGGGATGTTTCATCATAAACTGATCCCAGTCTCACAAAGAGCAAAAGATAAAATAAATAAGATGATGTTTATTTGTCATTATGAGATGATTTGGAGGTTGTTATGTGTCGGTATCTGATAGATCATCACCAGGTTTTTTTGTGTCAGTATGTGATTATCAGGTGATAGTTTTCTGTTCATAAGAGAGATAATGGCTTTTTCCTAAAAGGGAACACTGCGCAGGTCTTCATCTGTCCACCGGTCTCCATCTGTCCACCGGTCTCCATGAACCAGGCTGCAAAGCCCTTCATCAATTAAGGAGAGGTATCAATCCTGGATACCCGGCAATTGTACCTTAGGTGGACTTTGGACTGCAGTGTTTAATTACTGCCTCTCACATATATGCTTTTATATTAGCAGAATTTAGATCTATCAGCTATCTATTAGTTATATTAACAACGTTATAAGTACTAATATGGATGGACTTTAATCCGTGACATCTGCTTGATTAACATCGTGACTTACCTGCATGTGGACTGGCTTATAAATTTCATGCTGCTTGCTGAATTAACACCTTGCACTTCACATGTGGGCTCATTAGCTAATGAAGATCGGCTTATATAAGCTAGCTATGTGCTATTAATTCAAAGTTTGCCTGTATACTATATATCCCGATGTGTCTTCTTTAATTAAAGTCATATAGGGATTGTAACATCTATACAGTGCAATTTATTTATGTGCAAAATATAGTATTTGCATGTGATAAAACACATTTTTAACATTATCCTGTATGTTTTAGTATTTTAGCACTGGCCGGTGCTTTATTGTGATAAATATATATATGAAGTAAAAAATATTTTTACAAAGTGAGAAGCGCTGTCTTATTGTTTGGTTAGATAATGAGATAGTCTTGTGTAATCTTGTGTTCATATGAGATGAGCAGTAATTGGTTTCTTATTAGTACTGTATGTGATAATAATGATCTCTTATAAATAGGAGATGCTCAATAGATGTGTTGTGTCAGTGTGAGATGATCAGGAGATGGTTTTGTGTTAGTGTGAGATTATTGGGAGACGTTCTTGTGTCACTGGGAGATGCTCAATAGATGTCTTGTGTCAGTGTTAGATGATCAGGTGATGGTCTTTTGTCAGTGCAAGATGATTTAAAGATAGATCGTCTTGTGTCAGAGGGAGTTGATCAGAAGATGGTCTTGTGTCAGAGGGAGTTGATCAGGAGATGGCCTTGCATCAATGTAAGATGATCAGGAGATGGATTTGTGTCAGTGTGAGAGGATATGGAAATGGTCTTGTGTCTGTGTAAGATCATAAGGAACCATGGAGGTCATTCAGACCCGTTCGCTGCTGTGTGTTTTCGCACAGCAGTGATTGGGTCTGAACTGCAAATGTGCTGGTGCCGCAGTGCGCTGACACATGCCAGACAGCCGATGGCTGTCATAGGCTAGCGATCAACTTTGCCTGATTGACAGGCAGAGGTGGTCGCTGGGCAGGAGGGGGTGGGCCGGCGGCGTTTAGCCACCATTTAATGGGTGCGGTCCGGGCAACGCAGGTGTGTCCGGACCATTGGGGAGGCGGGACGCAGCGGCTGCGTGACATCACGCGCAGCCGCTGTGACCCAGGCTGCAATGAGTAGCTTCCTGCCAGCGCGCATAAGCTGCGCTGGCTGGGAGCTACTCCTACAGTACAAAATCATCGCCACTGACATGCGGGGTGGATTAGCCCTGTACTGGTTGTCCCCCTGCATGTCAGTGTGTCTGATCGTAGCTTTGCTCCATTAAGCACAGCTACGATTAACTCTGAATCACCCCCCATGTCATAAGCTTATATACGGAGTGCAATAACATAAAGTTTATGTGTTTAAACTAGTTTTGAGCAACTTCTAGGCTTCCTTCTTTATAAATTTGGGTTAAAGAAGGACAAACCACTGGTTGTGCTCTCCTGATTGGCTGTATTCTCCACACATGTCACTAAAGCAGAGCCCATAGAGTCTAATGGGAAAAAATCCCCATTGAAGTCTAAAGGTAGGAACTGGCGATCTACTGCAGACCACAAGGTTAATTAAGATCACTCACAAGAGTGACCTTAGATAACCTTGTGGACTGTGGTAGACCTCTACTACATGGTGCTCCCTGATTGGCTGGAGGATCTCCAAGTTGCAGATGTCACGTTGATGCCTGCCATTCAATAATGGGGATCCATGTGTATGCTCATGGATCCCCTTACATCTGGTTGGTTTGGGTTATGTGGGGTGTTTATTTTTAACCCGTGCATGCCTACATGGAAAGAAGGGGACTCATCTATACCGGATTTAGGTGAAAAGTATTTTTTTAACAGGTACTCTATGGATTTCTAATTGAACAAGGAGACTGAGGGGCTGTGTGGGACGGTAGGTAAGTAAGTGTGGGTGTGATTGTGTGTGTGTGTCCGCCAGTCACCTGAACCCAACCCTGTGTAAGTATGCTTTAATAAAGTTATACTTTCACGGTGTGTGAGTGATGTCTTTATTGTTATATTTATTTTTCAATAGAACTACAGATTCTGGAACTTATGGTTCTCCAGGCACCTGCATTAGAGGGAGGTTTACTGGGACCTATACTTCCACTGTAAAAGACAATATTAATTCTTGATTTTATACAATGGACTATGAAGTCGCCACCCTCAGCCCACGTGTGGTGGCTGTAGCCCTGGGCTTCAGCCCTGGCCCTTGGGTGCTTTGAGGGGGCAACTCCTTTATTGGGGCATCCCTTCTCCCCTATGGATGCCCATCCAGGGCTGACTAGTTGAAGTTTTAATGCTATGTCCACAGAGACCTATATAAATGTGTTACCCGGCTGTGGCCTTATCTCCTTGTCTAGTGGAGCCTGGTGCTGTTTTTTTTTTTACTTTTTAACTGCAATATTTCGGCACTTTTCCTGACAGAAGCATGCACAGATCTCACAGATCTGCGCATGCTTCTGTCAAACAGCACAATGTAATTAAACAGACATTACAATGTGTGAATTTTCATTTGAGAAAACTCGTACACACTCGCACAATGTAATAGCCTCACACTTCAAATCTCGCAGTTTAATAAATTAGGCGAGTTTTGTGACAAACTTGAACTTTCTAATGTGCAAGAAAGTGCGTTTTTGTCCCACACAACTAAATTACATCCCATTATATTCTGTCAATAGTATAGCACCTAATAATATAAAAATTTCACAGAGAATCACTTTTTAAATTTATTTTCATATATACTTGTACTTTTAATATTTCGCTGTTTTTATTTCAACATTTTAAAGATACACAATAAAGGTTACATTTTATTATTAGTGCGCCAAATATAACAATACTTTTATCTTCTCTTTCACGTCATATAAGTTATTAACCACTTAACTCTCTAATATGTTTTCAAAAATGTCCTCAAAATTGCTGTTTTTTTATTATGAAATGTTGTAAATAATAGCTATTTAAACCTGAACAGGTACAATATTATTAACAAATATTCAGATTTGTAAATAAATTATACTGAATAAGAGTAAAATAGCTGTAATTTACATAATTTAATCATATAAAAATTTCACACGATAGATAGATAGATAGATAGATAGATAGATAGATAGATAGATAGATAGATAGATAGATAGATAGATAGATAGACCAAATGTATTTTATAAGGGTTTAGTATGGGATCCCGGCTGGTAGGATGCCAGCAATCACATGACCGACATCGGCATCACAACTTTGAGAATATGGGTGGTCATTCTGAGTTGTTAGCTCGCTAGCTGCTTTTAGCAGCCGTGCAAACGCTAAGCCGCCGCCCTCTGGGAGTGTATCTTAGCTTAGCAAAAGTGCAAACGAAAGGATCACAGCGTGGCTACAAAAAAAGATTGTGTAGTTTCAGAGTAGCTCCAGACCTACTCCTAGCTTGCGATCACTTCAGATTGTTTAGTTTCTGTTTTGACGTCACAAACACGCCCTGTGTTCGGCCAGACATGCCTGCATTTCGCCAGACACGCCTGCGTTTGTATCTGTCACGCCTGCGTTTCGCCAGACACACCTGCGTTTGTATCTGTCACGCCTGTGTTTTTACACACACTCCCCAAAAACGATCCATTACCTCTAGAAACACCCACTTCCTGTCAATCACTCTGCGGCCAGCAGTGCGACTGAAAAGCGCTGCTAGACCTTGTGTGAAACTGCATTGGCTTTTGTGAAAGTACGTCGCGCGTGCTCATTGAGCCACATACGCATGCGCAGAAGTGCCGATTTTTAGCCTGATCGCTGCGCTGTGAACAACGGCAGCTAGCGATCAACTCGGAATTACCCCCACTGTCCTCTACCCTAACTTTAATCCACCTGAGATGGTGTCTAAGGCTAAGGGGGTCATTCAGACATGATCGCATGCAAGTTTTTTTTGTTGCGCTGCGATCAGGTCAGAACTGCGCATGCGTATGCACCACAATGCGCAGGCACGGCATACGGGTACAAAGCGGATCGTTGTTGAGCAATGGATTTAACCAAGAACCCATTCGCACAGCCGATTGCAAGGAGATTGACAGGAAGAAGGCGTTTGTGGGTGTCAACTGACCATTTTCTGGGAGTGGTTGGGAAAACGCAGGCGTGTCCAAGCATTTGCAGGACAGGTGTCTGGAGTCAATTCCGGGCCCTGACAGGCTGAAGTGATCGCAGCGGCTGAGTAAGTTCTGGACAACTCAGAAACGGCACAAAACTTTTTTGTACTGCTCGGCAGCACATGCTTTTGCACACTTGCAAAGCTAAAATACACTCCCCTATAGGCGGCGACTATCTGATTGCAGTGCTGCAAAAAATAGCTAGCAAGCGATCAGACCTGAATTAGGCCCTAAGACTCTGGGGGTGGTGGCTAGGGCTAAGACTCTGTGGGTGTTGGTTAGTGCTAAGATTTGGGGACGGGACCATGGTTAAACCCCCACCCCTTCTAGTCTACTGCTTCTTTTCTCCTGAAAAGTGATTCAATGAAAAGCTATTGTGTCATGTATACCTGTTTGCATTTTCATAGATAGAAAAAAAGCAAAGAAACAGTAAAAACAGAACAATTATTGCTTATTATCCAAAGATATTCTAAAATGGCCTGGACAGATCTTTTGATACCCCATTGAAAAGATAATAAAGAATTGGATTATAGTTATATTTCAAACTAATTGCTTCCCTGAAATTGCACCACTCATGTTTTCGATCTTCTAAGCAGTTATTCAGCCATTTTAATTGGAAAAAATTAATCACTCTGCAGTTTGGTATCATCATGTGCACCACACTGAACATGGTTCAGGGAAAGCAAAGGAGAGTTATCTGAGATTATAAAAAAGATTATAGACATGCACATTAAATGTAAAGGCTGTAAGACCTTGTCCAATGGTCCTGTGACTCTAGTTGCAAATATTATTAAGAAGGTTAAGTCCATGGGCTTGTAACCAACCTCTCTGGATGCAGTAACAAGAGGAAAATCAACCCCAGAATAAACTGAAGGATAGTGAGAATGGTAAAAAAAGATCCAAGGAAATCTTCTAAAGAGATACCTGAACTCCAAGGCCAATGTATATTAGACTCTGATCGCACAATCCAACACTTATTGTGTGACATTGGGCTCCACTAAAGAAGACCCAAGAGAAATCCATTTTAAAAAAACACATAAAAAGCCAAGACTGGAATTTTTTAAATTGCATACTGACACAATGCTTCTGGGAGAATGTACTATTCACTGATGAGTCAAAACCGAAGCTGTTTGGCATGTCACATTAGCTCTGTGTACACAGATGAAAAAGGTAAGCTATAAAAGAAAAGAAAACTATACCTACTGCTTGTATATGTGCATCTTGTATCTGTGCAGGGCACAATGAGATATCAAGACTATGAAGGCATTTTGGAGTGAAACATACTGCCCAGTATCAGAAAGCTATGTCTCAGTTGCAGGCCATGGGTCCTGTAACAGGATAATGACCCAAATTATGTAACTAAATGTATCCAAGAATGGGTAAGAACTAGGGTTGCCACCTCATCCCTTTAATTCTGGACACATTAATTATACATGTTCTATGGCTGATTAAAACAAGGTGAAATGGAGTCTTGAAGTCAGCCAGCCACAGAACCTGTGTAATTAATATGTGTCCAGAAATAAATGGATGAGGTGGCAACCCTAGTAAGAAAATATCATTGGTCTGTTCTAGAGATGCGCAGCGGGCACTTTTTGTGTTTTTTAATTTGGTTTTGGATCTGGATCTCTGCTCGTGTTTTGGATCTGGATTGGTATTGCCAAAACCATGCTTTTGGGTTTTGGTTTTGGATCTGGATGATTTTTGAAAAAAACAGAAAAACAAATAAAATCACAGAATTTGGGGGTAATTTTGATCCTACAGTATTATTAACCTCAATAACATTCAATTCCACTCATTTCTAGTCTATTCTGAACACCTCACACCTCACAATACTGTTTTTAGGCCAAAAGGTTGCACTGAGGTCACTGGAAGACTAAGCTAAGTGACACAAGTGGGCAGCACAAATACCTGGCCCATCTAGGAGTGGTACTGCAATGGCAGACAGGATGGTAGTTTTAAAAAAATAGGCCCCAAAGAGCACATAAAGCAAAGGAAAAAAAAGAGTTGCAAGATGGAATTGGCTTGGGCCCTCACACCCACCCATATGTTGTTTAAACAGGATATGCACAGTTTAATAAACCCATCATTTCAACAGCAGGTGGTGCCCCTGGAAAAAACCTTGCCAACTTGTCTGAATCATAGCTAGCTACAAACATACCACCTCCTTCTTTGATGACTTTTCATATTATGAGAAGAGACAAGAGGAAGAGCACAGTGTCAAGAAGGTGATTCAAAATTAGAGAGGCACATGCTATCAGGAACAACACACAGGCTTTCACTTCTACTCCTATATTGGTGTGGAACAGAAAGAACTTCAACCAAGCAAATATGTTATTATTAATTACCATATTACTGGACAAACTAAAAAATTAGTGGTCAATGCCTCCAAATTTCCCTTCTACATGTCAGGGATTAAAATAATGTTGTACTTAATGCTGGGATGCAAATAAACTGGTGTATACCACTGGATCAAGATTGGATATTTTCCCCTCCACAGAGTCTGGAGACTTATTTTGTGAAAATCTCGTGGGTTTCTTTTTTTCCATTTTTTATTGCATTTTTATTACATATTTTGTGGAAGATGCCTTATTTTCATTTTTCACAGCTCCCAGTTACACGCATGTGAGCATACCTGTGTTTCTAGTTTATTTTATTCATATTTTATTTTTAAATAAAGCAGTCCCTTAGATGTTTGAGCAGCCCCTTGTGAGCCTCTATAGCAGCCCCGGATGGGGCAATTTGAGTTTGGATGGATTCGGTAAAGTACTAAGCAGGACTGTGCAGTGAATCTTTTTGTTATTGAGCCCCTGCTCTAGTGGAGCTTACCACTCTACAGTCAAAACTCATTTCATACTATAAGTAGGACTGTGGGAGGAAGCAATGCTAACCTCTGTGCCCACAACATGCCTCAGCCTGGCAAGCCAGACATGTAAGCCACCATGAGATTCTATACTGGGCCTTATTAAGTAACTATTTGTGCCTCACTGGAGCTCCTGGCCCATCTAGTACTGCAGTGCAATGGAAAGCTGATGCAATGCAAGATCACTAAAAATCTGTTTTTCTAACACCACGAGGTCTTGCAATAACCCTTCGCAGTCCTTAGTAAAACAATATCCCTGTACAACAAATGCACATCTTCTAAATAAATAATCCCAAAATGTGGAACATCAATAATAAATCAAAATTAAGGTTGACTAACTCGAGCCATTCATTTGAGTGAGTCCCTAACATGAAATAATTGAGTAGAACCTCTCTCTAATGCTCCGGCAGAAAATATGACTTTTACCTCCCTGGCAGTTGCGCTGGATTATGATTCAGTCTCTTCTGAGTCACACTGACTTTGGCCACAAATGTTGTCTCTCCCTACTTTATTTAAAAATACTTAGTCAAAATAGTAATTTCCATTTCAACCTTTGAGGCTATGTTTTCACAAATCTGTTTGTGATGTTGAAGCTTGTTTCATATCTGCTCTAGTCTTTCATTTAAGCCTTTGATCAAGTACAGCAGCACCCCTGGAATTATACAGCAGCACCCCTGGATTTAGACAGCATAGGCAGCACCCCTGGAGAATTACACAGCACAGTAGACAGGCAACAGCACCTCTAGACTTAAACAGTAGTGGGGCAGCACCCCTGGACTGATAGGGCAGAGGGACCGCACCCTAAAGAGGGCAGCACCCCTGGAATGATGTGGCAATGAAAATACTTGCAAGATGGAATAGTCATTGGGCCCTCCCACCCAACTTTATGTTGTATAAGCAGGACATGCACACTTTAACAAACCAATCATTTCAGCAACAGGTCTGCCACACGACTGTGGCTGAAATGATTGGTTTGTTTGGGCCCCCACCAAAAAAGAACAAATTAATCTCTCCTTGCACAAACTGGCTCTACAGTGGCAAGATGTCATCCTCATTCTCAGATTCTTCCCCCCACTTCAGTCGTTACATCCTAATCCTCACAGAGAAATAATATTCAAACAGAACCACATCATTTAGGTGTTAGTGGACTGCTTACGCTGTTACCAGTGGTGCAAGTGTGCGGGTACGGGTGGGTATGGCGTACCCTTAAGAATTTAGCCTTGGGTACGCCGTACCCACACCGACCGGCTGCCACTCCTCGCCGCTCTGTCCCACCCTCCCTCCGTCAGCTGTACACCGATGCTCCCCGCCACACCGACGCTGATGTGAGGGGAGGAGAGCTCAGACTGCACCTCTCCTTCCCCTCAGTCTCTGGTGGGTGCAGGTGTCTTCATTCAATTCAGTGCTGCCCGTGACCCAATCAGAGCTTGCACCACGAGCTCTGATTGGCTGACGGTTTGGCGCTGATTTAAACTGAGACACCCGCACCCGCCGGAGACTGAGGGGAAGGAAAGGCGCAGGCTGCTCTCTCCTCCCCTCTCACAGACTGGATGGCAGTGGCAGTGGTGAGCAGGGGTGGGGGACATGTCTGGCACTGGGGGGCATGTATACCTGACACTGGTGGCATATCTGGCACTGGGGGGCATGTATACCTGGCACTGGTAGCATATCTGGCACTGGGGGGGACTTGTGTACCTGGCCCTGGGCGGATATCTGGCCCTGGGGGATATCTGGCACTGGGGGGACATGTGTACATGGCACTGGGGGCATATCTGGCCATGGGGGATATCTGGCACGTGGGGGACATGTGTATCTGGCACTGGGGGTACATATGTATCTGGCACTGGGGGCATATCTGGCCCTGCGGGGACATGTATATCTGGAGCTGGGGGGCATGTATACCTGGCACTGGGAGTATATCTAGCACTGGGGGGACTTGTGTACCTGGCCCTGGGGGGATATCTGGCACTGGGGGGACATGTGTACATGGCACTGGGGGCATATCTGGCCCTGGGGGGATATCTGGCCCTGGGGGATATCTGGCACTGGCTGAAATGTGTACCTGGCACTGGGGGGACATGCATATCTGGCACTGGGGGGACATGTGTATCTGGCACTGTGGGCATATCTGGCCCTGCGGGGACATGTGTATCTGGCCCTGCGGGGACATGTGTATCTGGCACTGGGGGATGTGTATCTGGCACTGGGGCATATCTGACACTGAGGGCATATCTGGCACTGGGGGGACATGTGTATCTGGCACTGGGGGCATTTCTGTATCTGGCACTGGGGGCATATCTGGCACTGTGGGGGCATTTCTGTATCTGGCACTGGGGGGCAATGTATATCTGGCACTATGGTGGCATTTGTGTATCTTGCACTGTGGGGCAATGTGTATCTGGCACTGTGGGTCAATGTATATCTGACACAGTGGTGGCATATGTGTATCTGGCACTGTGGGGCAATGTGTATCTGACACTGTGAGACAATGTATATCTGGCACTCTGGTGGCATTTGTGTATCTGGCACTGTGGGGCAATGTGTATCTGACACTGTGAGACAATGTATATATGGCACTCTGGTGGCATTTGTGTATCTGGCACTGTGGGGCAATGTGTATCTGACACTGTGAGACAATGTATATCTGGCACTCTGGTGGCATTTGTGTATCTGGCACTGTGGGGCAATGTGTATCTGGCACTGTGAGACAATGTATATCTGGCACTCTGGTGGCATTTGTGTATCTGGCACTGTGGGGCAATGTGTATCTGGCACTGTGAGGCAATGTGTATCTGGCACTCTGGGGACATTTTGTGTATCTGGCACTCTGGGGGCATTTGTGTATCTTGCACAGTGAGGCAATGTGTATCTGGCACTGTGGGGCAATGTATATCTGGCACTGTGGGGCAATGTATATCTGGCACTGTAGGGCAACATGTATCTGGCACTACTGGGGTCAAACGTGTATCTGCTCCTCCCCCCATATGTGTATCACCCCCCCATTTTCATTGGCCACGCCCCATGTGGTATTTGGCAACACCCATTTTTGAACTTGATTCCAGGATTTAAATGTTTTAAAATGGCTGTATTGTGGTATCACTACCATTGCCGATTTGGTTGATGGATCTACCATTACCCCCTTTTCCACGTTACAAAACTATTTTTGTTTGCCTCATACTGAGATATTTACATATCATTGCATAACACATTGGATTTCTAGCTCAATTAAATCCTCAAGGCCCCTACAACTCCCACCTCCTCTTATCAAAACTGTTATACGGTAATTCTAGAGGCTCCATTCGTTTTTGGTACACTATACTCCAAGATATTTTGGCACAAGATAAGACTCCAGCTAAATCTCAGTGGGAGGTGGATTTGGGTTGCACATTTACATGACATCAATGGGAATCAATTTATCTAGATTCGCATGTTATGTCTAAGTGCAACAACCACAAGGAAATGCATTTCAAACTACTTCATAAATTATACTTTACACCCGCCAAGTTACACAGAATCTGGCCTAGCCATTCAAAGTATTGTTGGATGAACTGTTCTGAGATTGGAGATGTTTTTAATATAGTCTGGTCGTGTGCTAAGATTCGCCAGCTCTGGAGTGATGTGTTTGCTTTCACTTCTAAAGTCCTTAAAGTTACCCTTAAAGAGTCTCTGTTGTTGGCTCTTTTTCACATGTACCCGGCAGAACACACTTCTGTCGATGGCTATGTATTAGGTCATATCCTCATAGCTACTAGAGCCACAATAGCCCAAAACTGAAAATCTCCTTTGCCCCCATCGCTCATTAAAATAATCCATAAGACCCACCAGGCCTTTATGATTGAGACTTAAGGTTTACCCTACATGTTTCATGCAAAATCCCCTTTGGTCAGATGGCTTAGCTGGCACGACTATTCCAATACAAGAGAAGGGGCCAACTCACTGCTTGAATCATACGATTAATTGTCTCTTGGTACTTGGGCTGTTGCTATATCTTTTTTCTTTATTTCTTATTTTTATGTTATTGTGTAACCTGCTTTATATATTACACTTGACCATTCCGTTTGTGTATATTCTATTATATGCTGTGTGACTATTATTTATGGCTCCTTATGCCCCCTCCCTCTCTTTCTCCTTCCCTTTTTTGTTTCTGTACCCTTCCCCTTTCCGTACACATGGAATAAAATGTAATAAAAGATTATTGATGAAAAACAGAGCACAACATTTTGGCCACCGTGCTCGAGCCTAGGTTTAAAGCCTACGTTGTATCTCTCTTTCTGGCAAACAGGTTCAAAGACCTGCTGGTGAGACAATTGTCAACTCAAGCGGAACGTGACAATCAACACCTCCTCCTTCATTTTCTCCCGCAACTGGGGCTGCGAGGAAAATGATAAAATTTCCAAGCCCACCCGCTGGCAGTGATGAAGGGCAGGCAGGAGCAAGTGCTGATATCTGGTCCTGACTGAAGGATCTGCCAACGATTACTGACATGTCTACTGTCACTTCATATGATGCTTTCACCATTGAAAGAATGGTGGAGGATTAAATGGGTGACAGCATTCAAGTAGGCATGTCAGACAGTCCTTATGTATACTGGCAGGAAAAAGAGGCAATTTGGAGGTTTTTGCACAAACTGGCTTTATTTTATATAAGTTGGCCCCCATCCAGTGTGTACTCCGAAAGAGTGTTTAGTGCAGCTTGTCACCTTGTCAGCAATCGGTGTAGGAAGTTACTTCCTCAAAATGTGAAGAAGATGATGTTCATCAAAATGAATTATAAATTCCTCCGGGAAGACCTTTACCAGCAATTGCCTCTAGAAAGTACACAGGGACCTGTGATGGTGGATTCCAGTGGGGATGAATTAATACTCTGTGAGGATGAGGATGTACACACTGAAAGGGGTGAGGAATCGGAGTATGAGGATGACATCTTGAATCTGTAAAGCCAGTTTGTGCAAGGAGAGATGAATTGCTTCTTTTTTGGTGGGGGGGTTAATTACTTATTTTTTTGTGGGGGCCCAAACAAACCAATAATTTCAGCCACAGTCATGTGGCAAACTCTGTTGCTGAAATGATTGGTTTGTTAAAGTGTGGATGTCCTGTTTATACAACATAAGAGTGGGTGGGAGGGCCCAAGGACAATTCCATAATGCACATCTTTTTTTATTTGCATTATGTGCAGTTTGAGGCCTAGTTTTAAAAGTGCCATCCTGTATGACACTGCAGTGCCACTCCTAGATGGGCCAGGTGTTTGTTTCGGCCACTTGGGTCACTTAGCTTAGTCATCCAGCGACCTCGGTGCAAATTTTAGGACTAAAAATAATATTGGGAGGTGTGAGGTGTTCAGAATAGACTGGAAATGCTTGTGTAGCTTAGCTTAGTCATCCAGTGACCTCATTGCACTTATTCTTCTTCTTTGAATTATGTGCTCTTTGGGGCCTAGTTTTTAAAAGTGCCATCCTGTATGCCACTGCAGTGCCACTCCTAGATGGGCCAGATGTTTGTGCCACCCACTTGGGTCGCTTAGCTTAGTCATCCAGCAACCTCAGTGCACCTCTTTCTCTTCTTTGCATTATGTGCTGGTTGGGGCCTAGTTTTTGAAAAGTGTCATCCTGTCTGACACTGCACTGCCACTCCTAGATGGGCCAGGTGTTTGTGCAACCCACTTGGGTCGCTTAGCTTAGTCATCCAGCGACCTTGGTGCCACCTTTTGGCCTAAAAACAATATTGTGAGGTGTGAGGTGTTCAGAATAGACTAGAAATTAGTGGGAATGAATGTTATTGAGGTTAATAATACCATAGGATCAAAATCACCCCCAAATTCTGTGATATTAGCTGTTTTTATGTTTTTATCAAAAATGATCAAGATCCAAAACCAAAATAAAAACCCGAAAGGGTGGTTTTGGCAAAACCAATCCAGATCCAAAACACGAGAGGATCCAAATCCAAAACCAAAACACAAAACACAAAAAGTGTCTACCGCACATATCTAATTTATAAGGGCACTATTGCAAGGTAAGACCTTGATAATTATACAGTATATAATGTGATATTATTAGAGATGTTATTTACCCATATGATGACGTCACCTGATCCCGGTACATGGGCCTGCATATTTACGCAAATGTGTGCTAAGAACTTCACTTATACTCCATGTTAATTGTGAGGGTTTATTTAAATAATTCTTATTATCAGTGTTCTTAGTGCTAAGAGTGTGCATCTGCATTTCTCTTCCTCCAGCATAGTATTAGAAGCCTCAGCATGATAGCACCTCTTAATTACTTTAGTAATATGGTGTGCAGTCCAGCCCCCGTTTCCCCTTTTTCCTCTATATTTGTGTTTGAAAAATGTCAGTTAGGAGCTAATTGGTTGGTAATTTATCTATCTAAAATGCATCCCTCTCCAAGATGTAGTACATCTGCCCCTGTCAGTGTCCCCAGTACAAATTACACCACATTACAGTGCCCCAGTTCATCTTATGTCATACTATAGTGCAGGGACGTGCAGTCAGGGTAGGCAGGGGAGGCAGTGCCTCCCCTGTGATAAGAAGATACTTATGACACATATTCTGTGTCATAAGTATCTTCTTTATAGAATCCTAATAATTTTTCTGCTTTAAAGTACTTTGGGAGGCACTGATAGCAGTGCCTCCCGTGGATAATGGGAACGGGGACAGTGCGGAGGGCGGAGCCTAGCACTGGGCTGTAAAAGCCCATGAAAAACCATAGGGAAAGCGGCACTGTTCTAAGTGCCTCGCTGACAGGGACACCACCCCCATGTCAGCGAGGCACCTGTGATTGGACAGCGGATCCAGGGCTGGACCCGCTTGTCCAATCATCCACATGCGGCGCTGGAGGCGGCGGGTCCCGGCGTTAATGATACCCGGGAGTAGCGTGGGCCTTCAGCGTGTGCGGCTCCCCCCCCCCCGTCCTCCTGCTCCGGCTCCCGATCACCTGACAGGCAGCAGCGGTGGCCGTACAGTACGTGCGGCTGTCCTCCTCTGCCGGCTCCAGCAGCAGGTTAGTTTTTCTCTCTCTCTCTCTCTCTCTCTCTCTCTCTCTCTCTCTCTCTCTCCTCTCCCTCTCCCTCTCCCTCTCCCTCTCCCTCTCCCTCTCCCTCCCTCATATGTCAGTATAATGTTCATTTTTACAGGTGCCTCTACCCCTTTGGATTCTACTGGACAAGTGGACGTGACCGGCGTGGGATGTTGGTAATTCATCTCTCTCATTTTTACAGGTACCCCTTTGGATTCTACTGGACAAGTGGACGTGACCGGCGTGGGATGTAGGTAAGTACGTGTGAGTGTGTAATGTGTTTTAATAAAATTTTACTGTCACGGTGTGTGTGTTTGTGTTTTTATTTGGGTATTTTTTTTGTTGTAGAACTACAGGTACCAGCGAGCCCGTTATTTCCCCGCCTGCTGGTACTTGAGGTTCTCCAAGTACCAGCAAGCGGGGGAGGCTTGCTGGGCCTTGTAGTTCCACAACAAAAAACAATATTCTTTTTTTACACACATGGCTATCAGCCCGGCACCCACCACCCAGGGGTGCTGGGGATAGCCTCGGGCTTCACCCCTGGCCCTTGGGTGCCTGGAGGGGGGATACCCCTTGATTTAAGGGGTCCCCACTCCTCCAGGGTACCCCGGCCAGAGGTGACTAGTTGGGGGGGTTATGCCACGACCGCAGGGACCTACATAAAAGTGTCCCCCGGCTGTGGCATTATCTCTCTGACTAGTGGAGCCCGGTGCTGGTTTTAAAAATACGGGGGACCCTACATCTTTTGTCCCCCGTATTTTTGGAACCAGGACCGGACTAAGAGCCCTGTGCTGGTTGTCTAAATACTGGGAACCCCTGTCCATTTTTCCCCCCAGTATTTAAACAACCAGGACTGGCTCAAAGAGCCCGAGGCTGGTTATACTTAGGAGGGGGGACCTCACGCTTTTTTTTTTTAACCCATTCAGACCCTTCTCCATTAAGTTAATGGAAGCCCTGGACAACAGAATTGCATTCATGTCCTCCTCCCACTCCCTTCCCAGTCCCAAACACTAATTTTATTTTATTTTCTATAAAAATTTACAATATATCAGAAGTATGATGAGCAGGCAGGCAGCGGGCATTGGCAGCATTTGACTGAGATAGAAATTAGTGGCGGAGGGCTGGGTCAGTTGAATGTGGGCGAGTTTGTAAGCCATTGTCAGTGGCAGCGGGTACCGGCTCAGAGGCAGTAGCGGGCATTAGCTAGGGGTCATCGGCAAGATTCGGCGGACATTATGGCTGTAGTGCCTCACTAGCCACTGACCTCACCGCACGCCACTGCTATAGTGCCTCCACTTCATATTGTGCCACATCAAAATGCCCCACTGTGCGCACTGCTGGAGTTCCCAACAGTCTTTTTCTAACATACACATGTCACCTGGGAGGCTTGTTCATGGTCAGTGTGTCTGACACACTGACCATGAACAAGACTCTCAGGTGAAACATGCATGTTGGAAACAGACTGTTGGTAATTCCGGCAGTACACACACTGGAGTCCCTGCATGAGAGAAGTTAGCAGCACAGACAGGTGTTTAGGTATCATCTTTCAAAAATCTTTTTTTACATGTGCAGTCTATCAGAACGGGTAGTGAGGCTGCCCTCACCTTGGTAATTATTCTTAAATTAATTATTATAGCATGTTGACACAAGGTTTAAACTGTGGTTATTAGTCTTAATTTAGAGATGTTTTGATATACTGTACAGTATAATTGTCTTAGATAGACCTGAAATAGGTTTGATACAAGAGAATGTTGGACCTGACAACCTCCATTCAAATCACAGAGATTGACTTAAGTACCAATGTAATATGACACCTGCACATGACATACTGTACAATACTCTGGGATTTATTGAGTGTGATAATCTTTGGCTAGGAGTTTAAAGTCTGGAGATGTCATGTTATTTTTTGCTGTCAATGATCTCACTCTTCTGTGCTGTTACTTGTATTACCTTTACTACTAGGACACACAGAGTATCTAGACAAGTGTTTAAAAAGAGATTCAGGGAAAACCACCTAATATTGATCTCTGTTGCAATGAAAAAAGAAGGGAATATACTTCCAATGATTTAATCTTTATTTATTGAGTGTGCTTTATGACAAAACACAGGATTAACATACAGTAGTTTCATGAGATATACAATAAAAGTTAAGTTTTATGTATATTTACTGTACATACACAAGAGTGCCCCAAAACGAGAGTCTTATCTTTCTCTTCCTTATCCAAATCAGTATGAACATGATCAGTATTTATGTGTAGTGTGATTTATATACATGTGCAGTAAAATGAAAATGCTGAACTGCGCCCAACAACAACATCAGCAGAGCATGCGTCCCTGAATCAGCCTTAACACTCTCTGTGAGCTGTAATAAACAAAATTGCCTCATAGTCAGTAATGTCACTCACTGATGTTCTTTTGTGCACTGCCCAGTGGTCAATAATAAACCCTTCACTAGGGAAAACTTTTCTTACAAAGTTCTCATCATATTTGAACACATGTACCTTGTCCTGCCCAACCATCCCATAAGTTGTATTTAAGCACCCTATCACTATCAAGTATCCTTCAGGTTTCAGTAGCTTTATGAAGTTCCTGAGAGTCTTTATATAATCAGCTTGGTCTTTGCTGATGGTCTCCAGCATATACATACTGATGACACAGTCTGCTGGTGGGAGCACCTCTGGGTCTGTGAGATTTTCTTTGTCAATGTCACATTTCATGATCTTTGTTATTGCTGTCTTCAATGTCATGTCTTTGTCCTGACACAGGTCACTAAAATATACAAAGACAAAATGTTCATTTGGATCTAGGACTAGTCATGCAACCACATGAGAAATAATATATAGTTTATTATGGAGATTCATTGGATAGGAAGGTATAATTTAGAGAGGCATTGTTTGTTTTCTGGAAGGGTTCCTTGAATGTGGAAGAGATTGGGCATTATTCTATACTTTCAATGATTAACCTCTTTCATCTTTCAGATGCATTTAATATGGTAGTGGTGGGGAAAAGGTGTCCATTAGGTACCCCTATCTGAAACACTCAGCGCAATACAGGTTTTTTCCATTGTGCAGACTTAGGGGGCTATTAAGAGATGACCACAGATCGCTACATAAATAGCCAGAGCTGTGTTCATCTCTGCACATGCTGGGGGCCGCCCAGCACAGGGCAAGGTCACCCAGCATGTGTGAGGCCGCCTTCCGATACATCTGCAATTTGCAGATGCATTGGGTCTTAGGTTGAACCCTAGCAGCACAGCCTGGCTGCGCAGTCAGGTGGTTAGTGGCATTTATTTAATCGGAGTGGTTGCATGTGTCTTCACGCAGCTGTCCCAAAAATATAGCTAATCCAGTCTTATTTTTCCGGTGTAGCCACTACAATGATGTAAATCCACCCCTGCAATGCTCACTACGGTTAATCACATTGCAGTCGCATCTATGGGGGATGCAACCACAATGTGTATGGCGGCACAGCTGCTGTTGTTGTGGGTCTGAATGACTACGTTAGTGGGAATGTAAGGAGAGGGAACAGGGTGTGGCACACATGCTGCTGCTGCCTGCCTGCTGCACCTGACTGATAACACTGACGACCAGAGGAGCAGAGTGCAGCAGGTATAAATAATCACTGGTCACCAGCTTTAAGCATAATAATGATATCAGAGACATCCTTCATTTACACTACTTTGCATTTTGGATCTGCTGAGAATATATATGCATCAGTGATAGTGTTAATATAACTAGGTAATCTACACTAAAGAGAATAACTCTGCGCTTTAGAGACACCTTAAAGTTATATTACGTGTGGTCTGTCATGTCGAATAAATAACTCAGTGAGACTTTGTATATTAATATTTTTTATCTAAGATTGTCAACATGTAATATTTATTATACAAATCTGAGTAATTTAGTAGCTTTTATGTATAAAATCTAATTAGTAGTAAATAGGTAGTTAAAAAGACTTGAAATTCAGCACTAAAAATTACACTTTGTATAACAGTATAATTAGATGTTTATAAACACATGGTAACAAGGTGTGAACCGTTACTCTCCCAGAATAACGGTATAATTAAACACTTAATAACAAAGAATAAAACGTTACTCTCCTAGTAGCTATTAGTATATAGTATTACACTGGCGTCCCAGTGTGTTATAGGAATAAATGTCCCGCATATAGTTCACAGTAATTAGAGTCTTATTAAGACAGCAATAGCTTAGGTATAATTACCCCCGTGTTGGTTCCTGACGGTTCCGTTTGGTAATGTTACACGTGGTAAACTTATTGCTGGATAGTACTGTGCAAAACAGCCCCGCTGGGAGATATATGTGTCCCCACTCTCCCGTCAATGCTGCCCGCTGTTACACTCTACGGCTACTTGATTTTGAAAGGGTGTATAGTCCTCACGGCGGAGGTCAGACCAGACTCACCCGATACACAGCAGCAGGTCCCCGTTAGGGTTGATGCTTGTGCTGTTTGGTGGGGTCTTGTGCGATCACCCGTAGTGCTGCTCAGCAATCTAGACCTCCGTGGCAGAAGGCGTGGGATTCAGCTGAAGAGAGCCGGGTGCATTTACAGCGGTGTGCGGGAGCTGTTTGAGATAGCGGTGAATAGCAGTCGGAGAGTACTTTCAAAGAAGTGGGCGTCAACGCGTTTCGTCTCCTAGCAACCGGAGACTTCCTCAAGACGGATCACTCCTTGCTGCCAATGGCAGACTTTATACCTTTGTGATCCCACGAGTGGGGACACATTTATCTCCCAGCGGGGCTGTTTTGCACAGTACTATCCAGCAATAAGTTTACCACGTGTAACATTACCAAACGGAACCGTCAGGAACCAACACGGGGGTAATTATACCTAAGCTATTGCTGTCTTAATAAGACTCTAATTACTGTGAACTATATGCGGGACATTTATTCCTATAACACACTGGGACGCCAGTGTAATACTATATACTAATAGCTACTAGGAGAGTAACGTTTTATTCTTTGTTATTAAGTGTTTAATTATACCGTTATTCTGGGAGAGTAACGGTTCACACCTTGTTACCATGTGTTTATAAACATCTAATTATACTGTTATACAAAGTGTAATTTTTAGTGCTGAATTTCAAGTCTTTTTAACTACCTATTTACTACTAATTAGATTTTATACATAAAAGCTATTAAATTACTCAGATTTGTATAATAAATATTACATGTTGACAATCTTAGATAAAAAATATTAATATACAAAGTCTCACTGAGTTATTTATTCGACATGACAGACCACACGTAATATAACTTTAAGGTGTCTCTAAAGCGCAGAGTTATTCTCTTTTGTGTTCTAATTGTCTTTGTTGTGCAGCTTAGCAAGCTGTTTTACTCAGCAGCTTTAAAGAGACAAAGATCTTAATAAAATAAAATATAACTAATTAGCGCCGGTTGTGGATATCTGGGACCCCTGTCTCAAATTATCCGTTTTTTTCCTATTCTAGGTAATCTACACTGTCAATTTGTATATTATATGCTATATTCATTGTATTGTAGGATGAAACTGTCTTGCAACTTTATATAGTTGTTAACTGCTATCTTAGTATTTGTTTTAGCTGAGTTTTATGGCATGCTCTGTAAACGGGGGTGGGATGTTAGGCCTTGATTGCAATTACTAGAGACACATGGATACTTACCATTCATAAGGAAAGATGCCTGGCTGAACAACAGCCGGCTGAACAGGGCTTTATTATAAGGGCTTTTTTTAAAAGGGTTATGAAAATATTACAATATAGACTTACCCAGGACTTACCAGGACGAAAACAGACGGAAACAACCCACCGACAAAACAGAAAACATCATCCTATCCTTTCATTCCCAATCATCTGTGTATTTCAGCGTATGTAAAATTTTATCAACTAAAAACCTCATGACCTCTAAGAACAAAATGCAACCAATTTGGTAGACAACTATATACATTGTGATTTACATGTGATTGTACATACCAGTTTGTCACTTTGCTCTATAATGCACAGTTAACATACAGCAGAACACCACCAGTAAATAGGCACCTGCACTTTTAACTTGAACAGGTAAAACCCTACACTCTCAGCCTAGAAAACACTGGTTTCATCTCAAACTAACTATGTTCCACAAATTGATTTTCTGCATTGCTCTTCATGGAGTATTCATAAAGGCCATTGCATCATTCAGTCTCCCAGCAACTCAGCCCTCTGTACATATTGCCCCCTCAATTCTACACTCCCCTCTTATTAGCACTCATGAGCTTTTTACTTCCCTATACTCATTGACAATAACCTCTACAACCTCTCACCATAAAAAACTTTCACAAACCTCTGACACCCACATTTATCTCTCTCTTCTGCTTCTGATAGCTGGTGACATTTCACCAAATCCAGGACCCTGCCACTTGCATCACTCGCATTCACCTGATTCACAGCAACATAGAAATCCAGCTAACCTCATAAACATCACATGTCTTCCATCACCCTCCAGATCACTAAAATGTGCCTTATGGAATGCACGCTCTGTTTGTAACAAATTAACATCTATCCATGACCTCTTCATATCTAACAACATCAATCTGCTGGCTATAACAGAAACCTGGCTCACACAATCTGACACAGCCTCCCCTGCAGCACTGGCACATGGTGGTCTCCACTTTACACACACCTCCAGACCCGATAACCATAAAGGAGGAGGAGTTGGACTTTTACTTTCACAATCTTTGGCATATACTGTTCTACCACAGGTTCCATCACTCACATTTACATCATTTGAAGTACATTCCATTAGGGTTTACTCTCCTTTCTCTCTGCGTGTTGCAGCTATCTACCGCCCACCTGGGCATCCAAAACAATTTTTGGAAGATTTTTCTGCCTGGCTCCCTCACTTTCTATCCTCTGACATCTCCACCATTATCATGGGTGATTTCAATATTGCTATTGATTGTCCAAAATCTGCTGCGCATGCCTCCAAACTACTCTCTCTAACCTCCTCTCTTGGCCTCTCCCAATGGACTGACTCCTCTACTCATCAGGCGGGCCACTGCCTTGATCTAGTATTCACCAGACTATGCTCCATCTCTGAACTCACTAACACTCCTTTCCCCCTATCAGATCACAACCTTATCACCTGCATGCTTTCCTCTGTTAATTCAAACCCTGTGTTGCGGAAGTTCTCCAATCTTCCTCAAACTCGCAGAAATATTAACACAATTAATCTTCAAGAACTTTCCACTTCACTCCAACAACTGCTTTCACCTATTTCTGCATTCACCTCTCCTAAGATGGCTGTATCACACCTTAATAAGACTCTCGAACTAGCCCTTGATGAAGTGGCTCCAGCTACCCATCACACTCCACGTAGGCCTAGATGTCAACCATGGCACTCCAAATTAACATGACAACTACAAAAACTCACACGAAAACTTGAACGTCAGTGGCGTAAATCTCGTATTTCAAGTGACTTCCTCACATATAAGACAGTCTACCATTCTTATAAAAATGCCCTGGACATTGCCAAACAAACATATTTCCAAACTCTTATCTCTGCTCAAGCCTCTAACCCCAAACGACTCTTTAATACATTTAAATCACTTCTGAATCCTCCCGCACCTACCCCACCAGCCACTATCAAGGCACAAGATCTTGCCTCCTACTTCAAGGAGAAGATTGATAAGATCCGAGATGAAATGGTATGCTCTTCGGCAGCCAGTGACCTGCTCCGTTCTTTACCTGAACCCTCTGGCACTCTTTCTTCATTTGATCCCACAAATGAAGATGAAGTATCATCACTCTTCTCATCCTGCTTCTCTACTACCTCTCCTCTTGATCCTTTACCCTCACAAATAAGTAAAGCTCTGTCTCTGGTGCTCATCCCTACCTTAACTAACATCTGTAATCTCTCTCTCTCTACTGGTATTTTTCCTTCACTCTTCAAGCATGCAGTTATTACTCCCATTTTAAAAAAACAAAATTCTGACCCTAATGCTCTCTCAAACTACCGCCCTATCTCTCAGCTCCCTTGTCTCTCTAAGCTACTTGAGAGACTTGCCTACACTCGACTCACACACTTTCTTAACTCATACACTTTGTTGGACCCACTTCAGTCAGGCTTCCGTTCCCAACATTCCACAGAGACGGCACTGACTAAAGTGGTTAATGATTTGGTCACTACGAAGTCTAAAGGCCACTACTCACTACTTATTCTTCTAGATCTATCTGCTGCATTTGACACTGTAGACCACTCTCTTCTCATACAGACACTACAATCCCTAGGTCTTAAAGACACAGCCCTTTCTTGGTTCCTCTCGTACCTATCTAATCGCTCCTTCAGTGTTCGCTTCTCTGAATCTACCTCCTCTTCGCTACCTCTTTCAGTTGGAGTACCGCAAGGTTCAGTCTTGGGTCCTCTGCTTTTCTCTATCTATACCTCATCTCTTGGTAAACTAATCAGCTCTTTTGGTTTTCAGTATCATCTGTACGCAGATGATACTCAAATCTACCTATCCTCCCCTGACTTGTCCCTATCTGTACTGGACCGTGTCACTGAATGCCTTTCTGCTATCTCATCCTGGATGACATCTCGCCACCTCAAACTTAATATTTCAAAGACAGAGTTAATTATATTTCCACCGGCCAATAGTAGGTACCAACCTGATATCTCTATCACTGTTGAATACTCGACTATCTACCCTACCCCACAAGCTCGCTGCCTAGGTGTCATCCTTGACTCTGATCTGTCCTTTGTTCCCCACATTCAATCTGTCTCAAGATCATGTTACATGCATCTAAAAAACATATCCAAAATACGACCATACCTTACACAAGACACTGCTAAAACTCTAATCCACGCTCTCATTATTTCCCGCATTGATTATTGCAATAGTCTCCTAACTGGTCTTCCCAAGACGAGACTCTCACCACTACAATCCATTCTGAATGCAGCGGCGAGGCTTATCTTCCTCGCTAGACGTTCATCGTCTGCAGATCCACTCTGTCAGTCCCTCCATTGGTTACCTGTATTCTACCGCATTCAATATAAAATACTTTTACTCACACACAAGGCCATTAACCAAACTACACCAACGTACATCACTTCGCTTATCACAAAATATCTCCCAACCCGACCTCTGCGCTCTTCACAAGACCTGCGTCTCTCATCCACACTCATTACTCGCTCCCACTCACGACTGCAGGACTTTCATCGGGCTGCACCCACTCTGTGGAATGCCCTACCACACACAATAAGACTCTCCTCTAGTCTCCTAACCTTCAAGCGTTCCCTCAAAACTCACCTCTTTAGGCAAGCGTATCAAATTCCTGAACCGCCCACATAACTTTCATAAACCTTCCTATCAAATTACATCCACTCTGTACAGTCCACACATATCCTCACATGTCTTCTCATTCTATGCAATAGATAGCACCTTTCCTTATGTACATATGCCTATAGATTGTAAGCTTGCGAGCAGGGCCTTCCTACCTCTATGACTGTTATCACCCAGTTTGTAATTGTTATTTCAAATTGTAAAGCGCAACGGAATTTGCTGCGCTATATAAGAAACTGTTAATAAATAAAATAAATAAATAAATTTTTCTCATAGGCAGCCTCAGCAGGCTGTGTCCTCAGGTACTGGTACCCTTAGGCAGCTGCCAAAATCTGCTTAATGGATATGCCAGCCCTGCACGTGGGGACATTTGTGACCAGTGGTGATTTGAGGGCATGTGGGGTATTTTTAGGATCAGTGAAGTATTGAGTGCAGTGTTGTATATGGAAGATATGAGTAGCTGCATTTGGTTGCTATGGTTGCATTTTGAATTGTAAACGGCTGATGTGGGGGTGTGGAAATCATCTGGGAAGTTTCTTTTTAAAATTCTGTTTCAGTGATTAAGTGCAATAACTGCAACAAGAGCTGCACATGCACAGTGTAGAGGGCGCCCGTTCCATTTTTTACAAAAATGCATCATTTTAGAGTAAATGAAACCAATGATGTCAAAGTTTTCAACAGAGAAATGGATTAAGTGAATTATATTGCCAAATTATAATTACAGCATTTTGAGAATGTTGTGCACAACGTCTTCAAAGAAGAAGTATTGTAGCACACAGTAAGTTGGGAGTCCTATATGTATACCTGGGGCAGTAATAACTCACACCAATCTATTGTTAAAAATGTCACATTAGACAGGAAGGGACAGTTAATTGTTCCAAAATAAAAACCAAATATTGGTGAATTTACGAACATTATGGGCCACATGTAATAGCCTAAGGGTTGGGGATTTTGTGATATCTCAGCGGTTTAACCAGTGGTGGGCTGAGCTGGGGGGAAGGCAGAGTGCCATTTGCCCACTGGGCTAGGTTAATTATGCAGCACAAGGGCCGTTGCTGCATTGTGCCTGCTCATATTCCTGACAACCAGGAAGGATCTCTCCCTGCCTTCCAGCTGTCAGTGTCAGGCTGCTGTTGCACACTGCTGATTGCTGTGTCTGGACTTCTCACCGATGGCTATCCCAAGAATGGATTCTGTACTGGAAAAGGACTTAGGTGTCCTCATAGATAGCAAACTAAGCAGTAGTACCCAAAGTAGGACTGCAGCAAAGAAGGCTAATAAGATATTTGCATGCATAAAACGGGTTTTTGATGCTAGGGATGAGATTATTATACTCCCGTTATATAAATCACTTGTGAGGCCACACCTTGAATACTGTGTACAATTCTGGGCACCTTACTACAAAAAGGATATCCTGGAGCTAGAAAAGGTTGAAAGATGGGCAACCAAACTAATTAAGGGTATGGAGACACTGGAATACGAGGAAAGGCTTGCAAGACTAGGTATGTTTACACTGGAAAAGAGGAGATTAAGAGGGGACATGGTCATCATTTACAAATATATTAGGGGACATTATACAGATCTTGTGCAGGACCTGTTTTTGGTTAGATCAACACAGAGTACTCGTGGACACTCGCTCAGGTTAGAGGAGAGGATATTCCGCACAATACGGCGTAAAGGCTTTTTTACGGTAAGGACGATACGTGTTTGGAATTCCCTGCCTGAGGGAGTTGTAATGGCAGACTCAGTCAACACCTTTAAGAATTGGTTAGATAAATTCCTAATGGATAAGGATATCCAGGGTTACGGGGCATAGTCACGCACTATGGTTATTATAAAAAAGAGGGGTAAAACGTAACGGCAGTCATCAACTTCAGTCAAAATTTTCTACAAAATAATCATGCATAGGAGACCACAAATAGGTTGTACTCGATGGACAATTGTCTCTTTTCAACCTTTGATACTATGTTACTATGTTACTAATGAAGGGGCTAAATGAGGGGGTGGGGATTAGCAGGACTCAAATGGTGGTGGGCTGCCCAGTATGTGTTTTAGCACTGTCTGGCTGTGTTGAGTGCAGGCAGCTACTTTCGTGCTGCTAACTTCCCCCTCCCTCCTACAGGCATGACTCATACAAAGATAAGCTCCATGCCCACCAGACAACAAGGAGCTGATAATAGCAATGCTGCTGCTGCTTCCCTGGACAGTGGGGGGCTTTTATTGACAAAGATTGCATGCAGCTGTACCCCTTTAGTAATTTATTAGAAAGCCTTTTTGGATTGGAGGGTTGCATGGAGGGGTGGGGGTGTAACGAGGTCTGAGCCATGGGGGTACCTAGCAAACAGCAGGGTACCCTGCCTGTTTCATTTGTAATGGTCCTTACAATATCTATAGAAGTCACAGGGGCCATTCTGTCAGCCTTACGATGGGTACACACTAGACATTACGTATGTCATCCGATCTAGGATTATGTGAACCCGCTACATTATGTCGCTGATGATGCATACTACCATGTGGCATCAGCAACATCCTCCATCGCCCCTACATGCAGGACCAATGGAAGACATTGCTATTGAGAACCATGCTACCAAATGCAGCATGGCCGCCCCATCATTGCTGCCAGCATCAGCAAGTCTTTATGCACTTGCCGGTGCTGGCACCCCTGCCAGCTCCCATTGCTGCCGATGTCACTGGTTACACACATTATGTAGTGTGTACCCAGCTTATCTTCAAAGCTGGACCTGGCAGCTACTGACACTACATCTGATTGCATAATAGTGGCATGCAGAGGAGTCTGATGGCATAATAGTGGCATGAGGAGGAGTCTGGTGGCATAACATTGGCATGTGGTGGAGCCTGATGGCATAATAGTGGCATGCAGAGGAGTCTGATGGCATAATAGTGGCATGCGGAGGAGTCTGATGGCATAATAGTGGCATGCGGAGGAGTCTGATGGCATAATAGTAGCACTTGGAGGAGTATCCATACTGTCCTTGGAGGAGATCAGTCTGCTGTCTTTTATGCCATTTATTTTATCACGGTGTTACTGTCGACATAATTTCTTTTTGCCCTTTGTAATTTTCCTTTGTTGACCTGTTTCTCTATTTATTCCTGAATTGTAGTATGTCAATCTTTTACGTTCCATCACTATATTAAAGTTCTCTTGTACTTAATCACTACCTCCCTTTCTCCTGCAGTCTCTCCCACTGCCCCCTGCAGTGTCTCTCACTGTCTCCTTTTCCACTGCACAAGCGGTGATCAAATGTGCTATAACCAGCAAAATTTAACAGTGAATAGAGGTTATAGAAATGACTCAGTGCCCAATATAAGCTGCCAGTTAGTGTAAGAAACTCCTAAGATGTTTCCTTCATCCCTCAAAACAAGTGCAAAATATAGAAAATTGGAGCAAACACTTAGCCGGCGCTTGGTCAGGTTCTCTTGGTCTGATGTACTCTTTGGGCCTCCGCCATATATCAGATTACCATAGAAAACAATAAAAATAGGTATATATAGTGTGATACCGTTTAATGCATAGACATAAAAAACATAAAACTCCAAACACAATGGATCAACATCGACAAAAATCCTAAGGCAGCATGCTAAGCGGGTAATTACTGAATATTATCAGAACTGTGGCCAAACAGTTCCTAAAAGTGCATAGTTTCAATTTAGGGATTCCGAATAGTCCCAAAAAAACCTGGATCGAATCCGATGACAATCGGTCATCCACTCCTCCAAGCTCCACTGCCACAGGAACACCGACGTGTTTCTACCCCGGGCTGGGGTCTTTTTCAAGGTGCTGCTCAGAATGTTAATCAGTCTAAAATGCAAGTTATTTAAATGTTCAAAGCACCAATCACAGTCCACTGTGTGCAGTTAGATCCTATACACAATGATGACTACATGTCCCATGGTCCTCTGCTGCGTACGTATAGTACCCCAATACACCCCTTTGTATATCCATGATTTCATGGTATCCCGATGCCCAATAGTGACTCAGCACGGAGCCGCGACGTCACTTCCAGTCTCCGGGCATCATCCTGATGTTCTTTTAAAATATTCCCCATGGAAACAGTAACGGCCTCTTGTATTTTCTCTTAGCTCCTGTCTCACATTTGTTAATGGAGCTCCTGGAGTCTTTTCATCAAAACAGGACTGGAAGTGACTTTACACAAATTCGGATACTAAAGGGTTCTGTGATTCAAAAAAGTTTGTGAATCGCTGTCCTAGATGTTTCTGCATTACTACAGTATCTATGGTGGGATTAAAGCAACAATAACAAAACCTTTTTACAAAAAGGATAGATTTCGGAATTATTTTTTTTAAAGATATGAGATTTGGCTATAAATGAAAGCATAAATTAGAGCCAAGGTAAATACTGAGCGTTTCACTCGCTATTGGCCCCAAAGTTTTTTGTATAACTTTTAAAGTAATTGACATACAGACCTTGTTCTATGATAAGCATGAGGAAGTCATAGCAAGTGTTGAAAGTATTTACTTCAATTGCTTTCAAAGTTATAAGAAAACCTTTGGGGCCATCAGCTAGTGAAACACCCCTGTATATTAGAAATGTGCTGTTTGGTTCTCAAGAAATCCGAAGCCATGGAAATTTTGCTGATCCTAACCAATACCTAGTTTGATGCTCCAGACATTTGGAATTTGGATTTGAAATCCAAATTTCAGGTTTTGGATTGCAAAAATTATTTGATTTTAGATATTTTTTTCAATTTTCAAGAAATTCTAAATCTAAGATTCATATATTTGGCTTTATGTAATGCAGTCCAAGATCACAGTTGAGCATAACCACGACCCCGCCCCCACACTTTTAACATTATGCAAGACAAAAGAAGATGTTAAACTGGTCATCGGACAGAAATACCTGTAGGGAAGGTGTTAATTTGCAAGAATTATCCAGAAGAATGTTATAAAAAGTAGGGCAATGCATCAAATTGAAAAGAAAGGTTTGATGAATCTTGACAATGCACTACCATGAGAGATAAGATTCAAGTAACATTGACTCAGGAAAAGCCCAATAGTCAATGTCCTCCACTTTGTCTTCAACTCATGCCAAATCAATGTGCAGAGGAGACAGAACAGGACCATACCATGGATTCTGATTTGAGTACTGTGATTGCTCTGCTGATTTTACACTGGAATGTCATTTTTTTATTCTATATAACATTGTTTTTCTTTGTTTTGGGACATGATGGAAACGCTCTGTGTCTGGGCTTGGAAGAGAGCTAAGAGTCTCACTTGCTTAAGATCAGTCATTCTTTCTGAAGCATTGGGAGGAATCAAATAAGGGAATGTGGAGGAAAGTGCATAGGAAAGAAGGTAAGCCGGGTCAGAAAAATGGCAGTACAGATTGCAAGACAGTAGATCTATCAGTTAGATATGAAGCATTAGCATCGGGCAGGTATTACAATTGTTTATAATATCTGAAACATTAGAACTAAAGTCAGGTACATTTTATCCTTTATAAAGTTTCTTCTATTAAATGATTTAACTGCTCAAAAGCAAAAACAAGAAAGAGTGTCAGGTGTAACCATATGCAGTAGATCACAATAACTAATTTCTATATACTGTAGTCTACAGTTTTGACAAGACAGAGAGTTGGCATGCTTCAAGGATGAAGAAGGTTCATATGGTGAGGTCAGAAGATTTGGTTCCAGGATGGAAGTAAAATGCTTTTCCAGTACTTTGAAATGACAAGTTATGCTCGAGAAAAAAGGTGTTTATTTCAGTGAAAGAATCAAGCAGTAAGGGGTTTAGTAATATTTAGCAAAAACTGCTTTACTACATGTACCAAACCATGGTGTGTACTGTACAACAGAGAAAAAAAACAAAAATTCATCAAAGACTAAATGACACCCTGTAAGAACTCTTTGTTTTATTTTTGGTGGGTAGAACAATTGGAATAGTTTATTATGTACTGACACTGGGATTACTCATGATAGATGTTTTGGAAAATATGTTACCTGCTTCCTTCTAGGCATTTCATATATGTCATTATGTGAGACCAATCAAAAGCTCCAGTACGTGTGTTAATCCATCTGTTCAGCTCCATAATACATTGCTCAGAGCACTTCAGCACAAGGATCTGTTTGAAAAATCCACTGGCTGTATAGAGATGATGAATGAAGGATCCAGCACTGATGTCAATCAGAAGATCTCCCTTAATGTGACCTGCAGGGAAAGATTACAATGATTACAGAATATAATATGTTATGTAGCATCTATTCTGTTCATGATTCTGTAATGTCCTGTTACAGGTAAGCAACTGCCTCACCACACATAATTTTCTCCTTCAGTTTACTGTATGAGAAATGTACTGTACTGTAAGTACTTATTTGAGCAGAATTTCCAGTATCTGGGGACACCTATCCTGCCTACAGTAAATACACAGACATTTGTAGACATCAGAATTGTCCATAATGTTTCATAATGTAAACCCTTAGAAAATATACACACCTAGTGCCTAATTCACTAAGGATTGCAATTACAAAGCTGTTTACAGCAAATTTGCGATTGCTATCCTTAACAATGCAAAAGAAGTAGGAGGTGCATACTATCTCCTTCCTACATTTGCGATGCAATTGCATATGGAATGAACATCACAACCATAGATAGCGATGTTTATCTGCGATGACAGGCTGAGTAATCCTAGGCTTACTCAGGCTTTCCATCATAGAGCGGCTTGTGAGAGCAAGGAAATTGCATCTCGTGATGCAGTCCTTGGCCTCGCCACTCCCTGAAAATGAGGGCAATATCCCCCATTACTGGCAATATCAGCCACCCCCACCCCCTCCCTCCCTGTGTATGCCTCTGACTGTCAATCAGACAGAGGCATTCGCATCACTGCTTTGTGATCGCAGGACCCGTTCTGCACATGTGCCGAATGGGGTGTGGTTCACAGGGTCAACAGTGTCTAGGTCGACCATGTTTGGGTCAACTACTATTGGTCAACATTAACTAGGTCGACAGGGATGCTTCTTCGACAGAGTCTCTAGGTCGACATGGTCTAAGTCGACAGGTCAAAAGGTCAACATGAGTTTTTAATGTTTTTTGGGTGTTGTTTTCTCCGTACAGTGACCGGGAACCCCAATCACTGCACCGTGTTTGCTCACCATGCTTTGGGCAAGGTGCCTCGCTCCGCTACCGCTGCACTTGGCACAGGTTACTATTACCAATCGTAGTCCTAGTGGATCGTTAAATATGAAAAAGTTGAAAAAATAAATATGTGAAAAATGCGACCTTTTGACCTGTTGACATAGAACATGTTGACCTAGAGACCCTGTTGACCTTGACACCCTGTCGACCTAGTTACTGTCGACCAATAGTGGTCAGCCTAAACTTTTTTTTGACCTAGTTACTGTAAACCTAGAGACCAGATCCCTGCCAAATAAGCAGGACCCTACCATAATAAGGCCCTTTGTGAGCTTTTATTCTGTACATACTTTACTGTTACTGAGAAAAAAAATTAAATTTGTGGAGTAAAGGTGTTGGTTAGGTTTAGGGGGATTTTTTATGATAGTGAAGGGCAGTGTCATATCTATAATGGGTGCATTGTTTGTGGTGCACCTGGGGCCCGGGATTCAACAGAGCCAAAGCACACACCTTGTACCCATTTCTTTAACATTTACTTCTCCGGAATCTGGCAGCGGCAGCTCTGCATAAATCAATCATGGCAAATTTTCCATTAGGCCTGTGAGGCACATGCCTAGGGGCGGCACTTGTTTTTGGGAGGCAATTGGATGCTTGTGTTAGTAATGTCAGCCCAAAAAGTAATAGTACCTGCAAAAATGTTTTCACTGATCTTTACTATATTCCATCTTGAATGGAGTGTAAATGGGTAGGACATGCACAGATTGCCCCTGTAAGCCGCCTCATAGCTCGTAATACTAGTGAAACTCAGAAAATTATAATACCGTGCAAAAGTTTATTTATTTCAGTAATTCAACTTAAAAGGTGAAACTAATATATTATAAAGACTCAATACAAGCAAAGTGAGATATTTCAAGCATTTATTTGTTTTAATTTTGATGATATAGAAGAATTTGTGATATATTGTATGTATATTTTAGCTTGTATGGTTGGTCTTTATTGGTATATTGACAGATACAGTAGATATCTCTATACAAATTGGAAGGATAGAAATATTTTAAATGTATTTATTATTATTTTTACTGAATTGCAGCACTTTCAAATTTCTTTTATCTTTTTGACTAATTTAAGGGAGACGAGTAACTCCCTCCACTGTGAGCTGCAGGAACTCAGTTTTAACAAATATTTGATCACACCCGGTATATAAGAGTCTGGTCTCTTTTTTATTTTTAAACTTGCAGTCCGGTTCGAACTGCATGAATCACAGGGCTTATAGATGCACAAGAACAAAGTGCACTAGGGTAAAGCGCACCAAACAGTACAAACAATAAATATATTGTTTGTTTTTTTCTATTTTTAAACTTCCAGCTCTGTTCAAACTGTATATCAAATGGCTTCTACATGCATGTGAACTAATGCACAACAAACAGTACAAACAATAAATATATATTTTTTCTATTTTAAACTTGCAGCTCTTTTCAAACTGCATGGATCACAGGGCTTATACTTGCATGTGACCAAAGTGCACTCGAGTAAAGCAAACCAACCAATCAGTACAAAAACAATAACAATATTTTTTTATATTTTTAAACTTGCAGCTCAGTTCAAACTGCACAGATCACAGGGAAAAAGTAAAGCACAGACAATACAGGAGAGTACAGCACAACACACACCAGCATGCAGCAAGCCCATATATACGCAGTCACTATACTGCACAGCCACAATGAGTCTGGAGTTTCTGGATGGACACATCCAGCTAAAACAGCAGTGTATGGTGCAGCGTGCCCCTATACAGTCACTAAACTGCACATCCACAATTTGTCTGGAGGCTCTGAATGGACACAGCAGAGTATAGCGTAGAGTGCCCCTATATACAGTCACTATACTGCACAGACACAATTAGTCTGGAGTCTCTGGATGGACACTGCAGAGTATAGCGTAGTGTGCCACTATATATAGTCATTTCACTGTGCAGCCACAATTAGTCTATGGTCTTATTGGCTGGTATTTTTTCCCTCTCCATATTATCAATCTCCAAGCAATGATGCTTCCAGCCATGAATATATTGACAGATTCAATTATTAATACTATTTCAAACTTCTAAATATTTTGCAATTAAGAATAACCATTAACTTTTATATTCACATATGTTCCAATATCCAGTGGCGTCACAATGGTGTGCGGGGGGTACATCCCGCACCCGGGTGTCACCTGCTGAGGGGTGACACCAAAGTGCCAGCTCCTGTTCAGTGACAGAAGCCGGGTGCTGCACTGTAATATTACATGCAGCAACCTGGCACCTGTCATCATGCAGAAGCAGTCACTGAAGAAATGCCATTCTCCAAGGCCAGGCTACATCTCCAGGACACCTGAGGTGACAAAAACCGGGGTCGGGATGATTAGCAAAACCCCTCTCCTGTGAAGCCACGCCCCATCTTACACAGCCACGCCCATCCCATGAAGCTGTGCCCCTTTTGCGACCGGACACACCGGGTGTTTTAGAGGTGATGCCTCTGCCAGTATCCCTGAAGAGGTTCACAAATGCATCTAATAATACAAATGTATAATCTTAGTTCCATCATAAAGTATCATTATTATTATTTATTTTTTTAGTTTGTGTATTTTATGCATTGCCACAGGGTTGTATATAGGGGTCCAAGCACCCCTGGCAAAGTATGGGACTGGCACCCCCACCCCCCCCACCATTTTTAGGTATGATAAAACTCTGCACCGGAAATTTTTCGGGTTTTATGTTTTGGTTTTGGATACAGTTCCGCGGCCGTGTTTTGGATTTGGACGCATTTTGGCAAAACCTCCCTGAAATTTTTTTGTCGGATTCGGGTGTGTTTTGGATATGGGTGTTTTTTTTACAAAAAAAATTCAAAAACAGCTTAAATCATAGAATTTGGGGGTCATTTTGATCCCATAGTATTATTAACCTCAATAACCATAATTTCCACTCATTTACAGTCTTTTCTGAACACCTCACACCTCACAATATTATTTTTAGTCCTAAAATTTGCACCAAAGTCGCTGGATGACTAAGCTAAGTGACCCAAGTGGCCGACACAAACACCTGGCCCATCTAGGAGTGGCACTGCAGTGTCAGACAGGATGGCAGATTTAAAAAATAGTCCCCAAACAGCACATGATGCAAAGAAAAAAAGAGGTGCAATGAGGTAGCTGTGTGACTAAGTTAAGCGACCCAAGTGGCCGACAAAAACACCTGGCCCATCTAGGAGTGGCAATGCAGTGTCAGATAGGATGGCAGATTTAAAAAATAGTCCCCGAACAGCAAATGATGCAAAGAAAAAAAGAGGTGCAATGAGGTAGCTGTGTGACTAAGCTAAGCGACCCAAGTGGCCGACACAAACACCTGGCCCATCTAGGAGTGGCACTGCAGTGTCAGACAGGATGACAGATTTAAAAAATAGTCCCAAAACAGCACATGATGCAAAGAAAAAAAGAGGTGCAATGAGGTAGCTGTGTGACTAAGCTAAGCGACCCAAGTGGCCGACACAAACACCTGGCCCATCTAGGAGTAGCACTGCAGTGTCAGACAGGATGGCAGATTTAAAAAATAGTCCCCAAACAGCACATGATGCAAAGAAAAAAAGAGGTGCAATGAGGTAGCTGTGTGACTAAGCTAAGCGACCCAAGTGGCCGACACAAACACCTGGCCCATCTAGGAGTGGCACTGCAGTGTCAGACAGGATGGCACTTCAAAAAATAGTCCACAAACAGCACATGATGCAAAGAAAAATGAAAGAAAAAAGAGGTGCAAGATGGAATTGTCTTTGGGCCCTCCCACCCACCCCTATGTTGTATAAACAGGACATGCACACTTTAACAATCCTATCATTTCAGTGACAGGGTCTGCCACATGACTGTGACTGAAATGACTGGTTGGTTTGGGCCCCCACCAAAAAAGAAGCAATCAATCTCTCCTTGCACAAACTGGCTCTACAAAGGCAAGATGTCCACCTCCTCCTCATTGTCCGATTCCTCACCCATTTCACTGTGTACATCCCCCTCCTCAAAGATTATTAATTCGTCCCCACTGGAATCCACCATCTCTGGTCCCTGATTACTTTCTGGAGGCAATTGCTGGTGAATGTCTCCACGGAGGAATTGATTATAATTAATTTTGATGAACATCATCTTCTCCACAGTTTCTGGAAGTAACCTCGTACGCCGATTGCTGACAAGGTGACCGGCTGCACTAAACACTCTTTCGGAATGCACTCTGGAGGGGGGGCAACTTAGGTAGAATAAAGCCAGTTTCTGCAAGGGCCTCCAAATTGCCTCTTTTTCCTGCCAGTATACGTACGGACTGTCTGACGTGCCTACTTGGATGCGGTCACTCAATGGTGACAGAATCCTATGCATTGACAGTAGACAACATTGTCAGTAATCATTGGCAGGTCCTTCAGTCCGGACCAGATGTCAGCACTCGCTCCAGACTGCCCTGCATCACCGCCAGCGGATGGGCTCGGAATTCTTAGCCTTTTCCTCGCAGCCCCAGTTGTGGGAGAATGTGAAGAAGGAGCTGTTGACGAGTCACGTTCTGCTTGACTTGACAAGTGTCTCACAAGCAGGTCTTTGAACCTCTGCAGACTTGTGTCTGCCGGAAAGAGAGATACAACGTAGGCTTTAAACCTAGGCTCGAGCATGGTGGCCAAAATGTAGTGCTCTGATTTCAACAGATTGACCACCCGTGAATTCTGGTTAAGCGAATTAAGGGCTCCATCCACAAGTCCCATATGCCTAGTGGAATCGCTCCGTTTTAGCTCCTCCTTCAATCCATCTAGCTTCTTCTGCAAAAGCCTGATGAGGGGAATGACCTGACTCAGGCTGGCAGTGTCTGAACTGACTTCACGTGTGGCAAGCTCAAAGGGTTGCAGAACCTTGCACAATGTTGAAATCATTCTCCACTGCGCTTGAGTCAGGTGCATTCCCCCTCCTTTGCCTATATTGTAGGTAGCTGTATAGGCTTGAATGGCCTTTTGCTGCTCCTCCATCCTCTGAAGCATATAGAGGGTTGAATTCCACCTCGTTACCACCTCTTGCTTCAGATGATGGCGGGGCAGGTTTAGGAGTGTTTGCTGGTGCTCCAGTCTTCGGCATGCGGTGGCTGAATGCCGAAAGTGGCCCGCAATTCTTTGGGCCACCGACAGCATCTCTTGCACGCCCCTGTCGTTTTTTAAATAATTCTGCACCACCAAATTCAATGTATGTGCAAAACATGGGACGTGCTGGAATTTGCCCACATGTAATGCATGCACAATATTGGTGGCGTTGTCCGATGTCACAAATCCCAAGGAGAGTCCAATTGGGGTAAGCCATTCTGCGATTATGTTACTCAGTTTCCGTAAGAGGTTGTCAGCTGTGTGCCTCTTCTGAAAAGCGGTGATACAAAGCGTAGCCTGCCTAGGAACGAGTTGGCGTTTGCGAGATGCTGCTACTGGTGCCGCCGCTGCTGTTGTTGCTGCGGGAGGCAATACATCTACCCAGTGGGCTGTCACAGTCATATAGTCCTGAGTCTGCCCTGCTCCACTTGTCCACATGTCCGTGGTTAAGTGGACATTGGGTACAACTGCATTTTTTAGGACACTGGTGACTCTTTTTCTGAGGTCTGTGTACATTCTCGGTATCGCCTGCCTAGAGAAGTGGAACCTAGATTGTATTTGGTACCGGGGACACAGTACCTCAAGCAATACTCTAGTTCCCTGTGAATTAACGGTGGATACCGGAAACACGTTTAACACCACCCAGGCTGCCAAGGTCTGAGTTATCCGCTTTGCAGCAGGATGACTGCTGTGATATTTCATCTTCCTCGCAAAGGACTGTTGGACAGTCAATTGCTTACTGGAAGTAGTACAAGTGGTCTTACGACTTCCCCTCTGGGATGACGATCGACTCCCAGCAACAGCAGCGCCAGCAGCAATAGGCGTTACACTCAAGGATGCATCGGAGTAATCCAAGGCAGGAGAGGACTGATCAGACTTGCCAGTGACATGGCCTGCAGGACTATTGGCTTTCCTGTCTAAGGAGGAAATTGACACTGAGGGAGTTGGTGGTGTGGTTTGCAAGAGCTTGGTTACAAGTGGAAGGGATTTAGTTGTCAGTGGACTGCTTCCGCTGTCACCCAAAGTTTTTGAACTTGTCAATGACTTCTGATGAATGCGCTCCAGGTGACGTATTTGGGAGGATGTTCCTAGGTGGTTAACGTCCTTACCCCTACTTAATACAGCTTGACAAAGGCAACACACAGCTTGACACCTGTTGTCCGCATTTCTGTTAAAATAATTCCACACCGAAGAGGTGATGTTTTTTGTAATTTGACCAGGCATGTCAATGGCCATATTCGTCCCACGGACAACAGGTGTCTCCCCGGGTGCCTGACTTAAACAAACCACCTTACCATCAGAATACTCCTTGTCAATTTCCTCCTCAGCGCCAGCAACACCCATATCCTCATCCTGGTGTACTTCAACAGTGACATCTTCAATTTGACTATCAGGAACTGGACTGCGGGTGCTCCTTCCAGCACTTGCAGGGGGCGTGCAAATGGTGGAATGTGCCACCTCTTCCCGTCCAGTGTTGGGAAGGTCAGGCATCACAACCGACACAATTGGACTCTCCTTGGTGATTTGTGATTTAGAAGAATGTACAGTTCTTTGCTGTGCTTTTGCCAGCTTAACTCTTTTCATTTTTCTAACGGGAGGATGACTGCTTCCATCCTCATGTGAAGCTGAACCACTAGCCATGAACATAGGCCATCATTCCGAGTTGTTTGCTCGTTAGCTGCTTTTAGCAGCATTGCACACGCTAAGCCGCCGCCCTCTGGGAGTGAATCTTAGCTTAGCAGAATAGCGAATGAAAGATTCGCAAAATAGCGAAAAGAAATTTCTTAGCAGTTTCTGAGTAGCTCCAGACCTACTCACAAATAGCGATCAGTTCAGGCCGTTTCGTTCCTGGTTTGACGTCACACACACGCCCAGCGTCCGGCCAACCACTCCCCCGTTTCTCCAGACACTCCCGCGTTTTTGCCTGACACGCCTGCGTTTTTCCGCACACTCCCAGAAAACGGCCAGTTTCCGCCCAGAAACACCCACTTCTTGTCAATCACACTACGATCACTTCAACGATAAAAACTCTTCATTCTGCCGTGAGTAAATCTACTAAGTTCTTAGTAAAATGACTAAGCGCATGCGCATTTTTGCCTTAATCGCTCAGTAGCGAAAATCGGCAACGAGCGAACAAATCGGAATGACCACCTTAGGACAGGGCCTCAGCCGTTCCTTGCCACTCCGTGTCGAAAATGGCATATTGGCAAGTTTACGCTTCTCATCAGATGCTTTTAATTTTGATTTTTGGGTCATTTTACTGAACTTTTGTTTTTCGAATTTTACATGCTTTCTACTATGACATTGGGCATCGGCCTTGGCAGACGACATTGATGGCATTTCATCATCTCGGCCATGACTAGTGGCCAGTGCCAGATTAAGATCCACATGGGCCTGGAGCTGAAATTTACGAAAGGCCTATTTTATGCCACCGCAGGGGATGCGAAAATGCAGAGGGAGTGTGACTAGTAATGTGGCAGGTGTGGTTGATGTGAGGGTGTGGTCTGCACAGGGGATGTGTGACTAGCGCCTACATTGAAGAACCTCAATATCCCTCCCTTTTTCACTTATATCAATAGTGTAATGTGAGAATCTACAAATGAACAAAGGGAAACATCTCTTGTTAATGTGACCATAATATGAATAATGGTGCTTAGTGAGGACGTAAATATGAAATCTCTCAGCGAAAGAGGTTACAGGTCGCTTAGTGATGTCATAAATTTGAAATCTTTCTATATGTAAAAAAAAAGACTTTACATTTGTCATAATAGCTATACTGAAAAGATATATCAAGAAGGGTAGATAGAGGGGGTGGGGTTGAAGAGAGAGTGTCGCCTGGACAGGGCAAAACAGGGGGAAGACCTAGGGTTGATGCTAGATCTAAGTGGCCTAAGGGACCTTTTACGTCAGGGGAGGGGCCACAATACAAGGGGGAGGGGCTACAACCAGCGAGATAGTTCCTCTACTATCCACGCCACCAACTATTACGTTTAGTAATCAGGTGGCGAGCGAAGCGAGCCACCGAGCCCGAAGTGTGGCGAGCGGGTACCCTGTTCGGCCGTAGCTCCTCCCCCTGGTGACGTGTCTGCTCCGATAGATAGATAGATAGATAGATAGATAGATAAATAAGAGATACAAACCCGAATTGCTCATCTCTAATACATAGCTGCAGTATAATGTATTGGGGGTTCCTGGGCAGTGACTGGGGGATGGAATCAGACGCACGGAGATGCACCCTCTTATGGAGATGTTATAGGAATGTCACTGATGTGGTAGCGGAATCAGATGATTAATCGCTAATATTGGAGGCCGTAGTCTGATAGAGGTCTGCACCTAGCATGGGGCAGGTGCAGGTTTTGAAAGATGCACCAAGAGGAATTACAATGTCTAAAGAAGCTGAAAGTGGACAAGTCACTGCTGGCGTATTTACACGCATGGCTTTACACCAGGGAAGGGCTTGTACCAATATTAGCATAGAGTCGAACACGCTACAGCAGCAAAAGATGCACACACGGACGTGCCTGAGTCCAACTTGGAAGCGCTTTGGCTTTTATTGAGGGGGGTTGGCAATACACAAAAAAGGGCCCACAAACAGTATATAAAATACGACAGGCAGCTCACTCGGTTTGCTCCATTTCCCCCCCAAACAAACAGTATTTACTATACACAAGTATTTTCTATATCCAGCCCTTACATGTACTGTGGGGTAGTAAGATCCCGGCAGCCATCCGCTGCCATTGGCTAGAGGTGGATGCCTTTTCTCCTACTCCTTGCGCTGGTCATGAAATGGCTGGTCCGATCTCTCGCACAGATGACACCTGACGCCTCTGCAGCTGATGACTTACCACCTGCTACTGGGGGGTGGGGTGGGGGGTGGAGACGTGGCAGAAATCTATTAGCCGTAGCACAGAGCAGCATTTTAGGATAAGCTGCAGTGCGTCATGGGGTGATAGAGGTTGGCCGCAGTCACAGCCAGGCAGTGATTACCATCAACGTAGAGCGCAACTCCCGAGACCCAATTGTTTTATAAAATCGAGTTCTCAGTCCTAATTTCAGGTTAAAATACACGCTTAAATAAATACATCTATATGTATGAAAAGTTATTTAAAGCAATATGCACTCCTCCCACAGTCTCATCAGTGGGGTGCTACCTGTAATGTCACAAACGGGGGTGGTATTCATGTGACCGGCGGTCAGCAGACTGACGGTCACATGACCTCCCCCAAAATCCCACCCCCTCACTATCCCGAAGGTCGGCATGCCGACCAACAGGTGCTATTTCCACTCGTGGGTGTCCGCGTCACCCATAGAGTGGGAATAGAACCCGTGGCGACCACCGAGCCCGCATCGCGGTGAGCCTGTAAGTGGCTTGCTGCACTTGCCCCTCCCCGCCGGGATCCCGGCATCGGTGTGCTGCCGGGATCCCGGCGTCGGTATGCTGACCTGCGGGCAGGAGACCATCGGTCAGCCATACCACACCCCACAAATGGTATAACCACTTTTTAACACCATGAGAAATCTCCAGTTATGAGAAAACAGCGGACTTTCATATTCATACCACTGAGCTGGTCGTCAATCTCAAGACACATTGGCATCCAACAGGAATATACAAACAAAAAAATTGGTCTCAAAGGGTGAACTAAAACACACTGGACCCCAAAGGAGAGAGGGAAGGGGGGACTTAATGGCCTCAATAGGAAAACACATTGGCCCCGCACTCACTCCCACCGCGGCCTGCGCTCTATCACACTGACGCACTCCCTGTTCCCGCTGTCTACCCTCTATCACACTGACACACTTCCTCCCCCCCGCAAGCCTGCGCACTATCACACTGACACACTCACTGCCCCTGCTGCCAGCGCTCTATTACACTCACACACTCCGCCATTACCGTGGCCTGCACTATATCACACTCATACACTCCCTGCCCCCGCTGCCTGCACTCTATCACACTGACACACTGCCTGAGCTCTATCACACTCACACACTCCCTCCCCCCGTGCTCTATCACACTGACACACTCCCTGCCTCCACTGCCCACACAGAGCGTCACACTGACACACTCCCTCCCACTGCGGACCGCTCTCTATCACACTGACACACTCCCTCCCCCCTGCGGCCCGCTCTCTATCACACTGACACACTCACTGCCCCCCGCGGCCTGCTCTCGATCACACTGACACACTCCCTCCCACTGCGGACCGCTCTCTGTCACACTGACACACTCACTGCCCCTGCTGCCTGCGCTCTATTACACTCACACACTCCGCCCTTTCCGTGGCCTGCACTATATCACCCTCATACACTCCCTGCCCCCGCTGCTTGCACTCTATCACACTGACACACTGCCTGAGCTCTATCACACTCACACACTCCCTCCCCCCGTGCTCTATCACACTGACACACTCCCTCCCACCGCGGCCCGCTCTCTATCACACTGACACACTCCCTCCCACCGCAGCCCGCTCTCTATCACACTGACACACTCCCTCCCACTGCGGACCGCTCTCTATCACACTTACACACTCCCTCCCACCGCGGCCTGCTCTCTATCACACTGACACACTCCCTCCCACCGCGGCCTGCCCTCTATCACACTGACACACTCCCTCCCACCGCGGCCCGCTCTCTATCACACTGACACACTCCCTCCAACCGCGGCCCGCTCTCTATCACACTGACACACTCCTTCCCACCGCGGCCCGCTCTCTATCACACTGACACACTCCCTCCCACCATGGCCCCCGCTCTCTATCACACTGACACACTCCCTCCCACCGCAGCCCCCGCTCTCTATCACACTGACACACTCCCTCCCACCGCGGCCCGCTCTCTATCACACTGACACACTCCCTCCCACAGCGTCCCGCTCTCTATCACACTGACACACTCCCTCCCACCGCGGCCTGCTCTCTATCACCCTGACACATTTACCCACCACCCATGGCCTGCGCTCTATCACACTGACACACTCCCTCCCACCGCGGCCCGCTCTCTATCACATTGACACACTCCCTCCCCCCTGCGGCCTGCACTCTATCACACTGACACACTCCCTGCCCCTGCGCACTATTACACACACTCCCTCCCTACCGTGGCCAGCACTCTATCACACTCATACACTCCCTCCCCCAGCGGCACACTCTTTATCACACTCACACTCTTCTTGCCCCAGCGGCCTGCGCTCTATCACACTCACAAACTCCCTACCACCATGCAGTGTCACACTCACATACTTTCTCACCCTTGCTCTATATTAAACTCTACCCCCTGCAGAAGCTCACACCCACTCACTCACAATCCCCTCTACTCACTCGGTCTTCAGTGCAGTCACTGTCTCACTGGCTGAGCCGGACATGGATGTGCAGCAGCTTCTCTCCCTCTCAACAGATGCAACAACAGCCATGTTAGCAGCAGGCAGCCTGGGTACCGTGTAGCTCCGCCCCCTGGGTCCCGTTTAGCCCCGCCCCCTGCAGAGTTCCAGTATCAGTGTATCCCCTGCCCAAGCGGCTTCCTACTGGTATGTTGAGCCGCTCGGTGAGAAATGGACCAATAGAGGTCCATCTGTACGTCTCCACTGCGGGCAGGAGGGAGAGGTGCTTCAGACTGTCACTGGCATGCTGCTGTAGCAGGAAAAAAAAAAATTCCTGGCTGCAGCAGCAAATCAGATGCTGTGAGCCTAGTTTGATGGGAGGGCCTGGAGCTGCAGCTCCACCCGCCCCATTGTTAATCCGGCCCTGCTAGTGGCAGCAGCTTCAGCATGAGGAGGTAGTGGATCTTGATCTTTCCCTATTTTACCCTCCACATTTTTGTTCTCCATTTTTTAATGTGTGGAATTATATGTCAGTAATATATCAATAGCAATGGCCTACTGTACCGTACTGCTATATATTATATACTGGTGGTCAGCAAAATTATGCACTGTCCTCCTACTATATATACTGCGCACAACTTAAATGCAGCACAGGTATGGATGGATAGTATACTTGACGACACAGAGGTGGGTAGAGCAGTGGAATACTGTACCGTACTGCTATATATTATATACTGGTGGTCAGAAAAAATTATGTACTGTCCTCCTACTATATATACTGCGCAAAACTTAAATGCACCACAGGTATGGATGGATAGTATACTTGACGACACAGAGGTAGGTAGAGCAGTGGACTACTGTACCGTACTGCTATATATTATATACTGGTGGTCAGCAAAATTATGCACTGTCCTCCTACTATATATACTGCGCACAACTTAAATGCTCCACAGGTATGGATGGATAGCATACTTGATGACACAGAGGTAGGTAGATCAGTGGACTACTGTACCGTACTGACTGGTGGTCAGCAAAATGATGCACTGTCCTCCTACTATATATACTGCGCACAACTTAAATGCACCACAGGTATGGATGGATAGCATACTTGACGACACAGAGGTAGGTAGAGCAGTGGACTACTGTACCGTACTGCTATATATTATATACTGGTGGTCAGCAAAATTATGCACTGTCCTCCTATTATATATACTGCGCACAACTTAAATGCAAGACAGGTATGGATGGATCGTATACTTGACGACACAGAGGTAGGTAGAGCAGTGGACTACTGTACCGTACTGCTATATATTATATACTGGTGGTCAGCAAAATTATGCACTGTCCTCCTACTATATATACTGTGCACAAAATAAATGCACCTCAGGTATGTATGGATAATATACTTGACGACACAGAGGTAGGTAGAGCAGTGGACTACTGTACCGTACTGCTATATATTATATACTGGTGGTCAGCAAAATAATGCACTGTCCTCCTACTATATATACTGCGCAAAACTTAAATGCACCACAGGTATGGATGGATAGAATTCTTGACGACACAGAGGTAGGTAGAGCAGTATACTACTGTACCGTACTGCTATATATTATATACTGGTGGTCAGCAAAATTATGCACTGTCCTCCTACAATATATACTGCGCACAACTTAAATGCACCACAGGTATGGATGGATAGTATACTTGATGACATAGAGGTAGGCAGAGCAGTGGACTACTGTACCGTACTGCTATATATTATATACTGGTGGTCAGCAAAATTATGCACTGTCCTCCTACTATATATACTGCACACAACTTAAATGCACCACAGGTATGGATGGATAGTATACTTGACGACACAGAGGTAGGTAGAGCAGTGGACTACTGTACCGTACTGCTATATATTATATACTGGTGGTAAGCAAAATTATGCACTGTCCTCCTACTATATATACAGTGCACAACTTAAATGCACCACAGGTATGGATGGATAGTATACTTGACGACACAGAGGTAGGAAGAGCAGTGGCCTACTGTACCGTACTGCTATATATTATATACTGGTGGTCAGCAAAATTATGCACTGTCCTCCTACTATATATACTGCGCACAACTTAAATGCTCCACAGGTATGGATGGATAGCATACTTGATGACACAGAGGTAGGTAGATCAGTGGACTACTGTACCGTACTGCAAGATATATACTGGTGGTCAGCAAAATGATGCACTGTCCTCCTACTATATATACTGTGCACAACTTAAATGCACCACAGGTATGGATGGATAGCATACTTGACGACACAGAGGTAGGTAGAGCAGTGGACTACTGTACCGTACTGCTATATATTATATACTGGTGGTCAGCAAAATTATGCACTGTCCTCCTACTATATATACTGCGCACATCTTAAATGCAAGACAGGTATGGATGGATCGTATACTTGACGACACAGAGGTAGGTAGAGCAGTGGACTACTGTACCGTACTGCTATATATTATAAACTGGTGGTCAGCAAAATTATGCACTGTCCTCCTACTATATATACTGTGCACAAAATAAATGCACCTCAGGTATGTATGGATAATATACTTGACGACACAGAGGTAGGTAGAGCAGTGGACTACTGTACCGTACTGCTATATATTATATACTGGTGGTCAGCAAAATAATGCACTGTCCTCCTACTATATATACTGCGCAAAACTTAAATGCACCACAGGTATGGATGGATAGAATTCTTGACGACACAGAGGTAGGTAGAGCAGTATACTACTGTACCGTACTGCTATATATTATATACTGGTGGTCAGCAAAATTATGCACTGTCCTCCTACTATATATACTGCGCACAACTTAAATGCACCACAGGTATGGATGGATAGTATACTTGATGACATAGAGGTAGGAAGAGCAGTGGACTACTGTACCGTACTGCTATATATTATATACTGGTGGTCAGCAAAATTATGCACTGTCCTCCTACTATATATACTGCGCACAACTTAAATGCACCACAGGTATGGATGGATAGTATACTTGACGACACAGAGGTAGGTAGAGCAGTGGACTACTGTACCGTACTGCTATATATTATATACTGGTGGTAAGCAAAATTATGCACTGTCCTCCTACTATATATACTGTGCACAACTTAAATGCACCACAGGTATGGATGGATAGTATACTTGACGACACAGAGGTAGGTAGAGCAGTGGCCTACTGTACCGTACTGCTATATTATATATACTGGTGGTCAGAAAAATTATGCACTATCCTCCTACTATTTATACTGCGCACAACTTAAATGCACCACAGGTATGGATGGATAGTATACTTGATGACACAGAGGTAGGTAGAGCAGTGGACTACTGTACCATACTGCTAGATATATACTGGTGGTCAGCAAAATGATGCACTGTCCTCCTACTATATATACTGCGCACAACTTAAATGCACCACAGGTATGGATGGATAGTATACTTGACGACACAGAGGTAGGTAGAGCAGTGGCCTACTGTACCGTACTGCTATATATTATATACTGGTGGTCAGCAAAATTATGCACTGTCCTACTACTATATATACTGCGCACAACTTAAATGCAACAAAGGTTTGGATGGATAGTATACTTGATGACACAGAGGTAGGAAGAGCAGTGGACTACTGTACCGTACTGCTAGATATATACTGGTGGTCATCAAAATTATGCACTGTCCTCCTACTATATATACTGCGCACAACTTAAATGCACCACAGGTATGGATGGATAGTATACTTGACGACACAGAGGTAGGTTGAGCAGTGCACTACTGTACCATACTGCTATATATTATATACTGGTGGTCAGCAAAATTATGCACTGTCCTCCTACTATATATACTGCGCACAACTTAAATGCACCACAGGTATGGATGTATAGTATACTTGACGACACAGAGGTAGGTAGAGCAGTGGCCTACTGTACCGTACTGCTATATATTATATACTGGTGGTCATCAAAATTATGCACTGTCCTCCTACTATATATACTGCGCACAACTTAAATGCACCACAGGTATGGATGGATAGTATACTTGACGACACAGAGGTAGGTTGAGCAGTGCACTACTGTACCATACTGCTATATATTATATACTGGTGGTCAGCAAAATTATGCACTGTCCTCCTACTATATATACTGCGCACAACTTAAATGCACCACAGGTATGGATGTATAGTATACTTGACAACACAGAGGTAGGTAGAGCAGTGTACTACTGTACCATACTGCTATATATTATATACTGGTGGTCAGCAAAATTATGCACTGTCCTCCTACTATATATACTGCGCACAACTTAAATGCACCACAGGTATGGATGGATAGTATACTTGACGACACAAAGGTAGGTAGAGCAGTGGACTACTGTACCGTACTGCTATATATTATATACTGGTGGTCAGCAAAATTATGCAATGTCCTCCTACTATATATACTGTGCACAACTTAAATGCACCACAGGTATGGATGGATAGTATACTTTACGACACAGAGGTAGGTAGATCAGTGGACTACTGTACCGTACTGCTATATATTATATACTGGTGTTCAGCAAAATTATGCACTGTCCTCCTACTATATATACTGCACACAACTTAAATGTACCACAGGTATGGATGGGTAGTATACTTGATGACACAGAGGTAGGTAGAGCAGTGGAATACTGTACCGTACTGCTATATATTATATACTGGTGGTCAGAAAAATTATGCACTGTCCTCCTACTATATATACTGCGCAAAACTTTAATGCACCACAGGTATGGATGGATAGTATACTTGATGACACAGAGGTAGGTAGAGCAGTGGACTACTGTACCAGAATGCTATATATTATATACTGGTGGTCAGCAAAATTATGCACTGTCCTCCTACTATATATACTGCGCACAACTTAAATGCTCCACAGGTATGGATGGATAGTTTACTTGATGACACAGAGGTAGGTAGATCAGTGGACTACTGTACCGTACTGCTAGATATATACTGGTGGTCAGCAAAATGATGCACTGTCCTCCTACTATATATACTGCGCACAACTTAAATGCACCACAGGTATGGATGGATAGTATACTTTACGACACAGAGGTAGGTAGAGCAGTGGACTACTGTACCGTACTGCTATATATTATATACTGGTGGTCAGCAAAATTATGCACTGTCCTCCTACTATGTATACTGTGCACAACATAAATACACCACAGGTATGTATGGATAATATACTTGATGACACAGAGGTAGGTAGAGCAGTGGACTACTGTACCGTACTGCTATATATTATATACTGGTGGTCAGCAAAATGATGCACTGTCCTCCTACTATATATACTGCGCACAACTTAAATGCACCACAGGTATGGATGGATAGTATACTTGACGACACAGAGGTAGGTAGAGCAGTGGACTACTGTACCGTACTGCTATATATTATATACTGGTGGTCAGCAAAATTATGCACTGTCCTCCTACTATATATACTGTGCACAACTTAAATGCACCTCAGGTATGTATGGAAGAATAGTATACTTGATGACACAGAGGTAGGTAGAGCAGTGGACTTCTGTACCGTACTGCTATATATTATATACTGGTGGTCAGCAAAATGATGCACTGTCCTCCTACTATGTATACTGTGCACAACATAAATGCACCACAGGTATGTATGGATAATATACTTGATGACACAGAGGTAGGTAGAGCAGTGAACTACTGTACCGTACTGCTATATATTATATACTGGTGGTCAGCAAAATGATGCACTGTCCTACTACTATATATACTGCGCACAACTTAAATGCACCACAGGTATGGATGGATAGTATACTTGATGACACAGGGGTAGGTAGAGCAGTGGACTACTGTACCGTACTGCTATATATTATATACTGGTGGTCAGCAAAATTATGTACTGTCCTCCTACTATATATACTGTGCACAACTTAAATGCACTTCAGGTATGTATGGAAGAATAGTATACTTGATGACACAGAGGTAGGTAGAGCAGTGGACTACTGTACCGTACTGCTATATATTATATACTGGTAGTCAGCAAAATTATGCACTGTCCTCCTACTATATATACTGCGCACAACTTAAATGCACCACAGGTATGGATGGATAGTATACTTGATGACACAGAGGTAGGTAGAGCAGTGGACTACTGTACCGTACTACTAGATATATACTGGTGGTCAGCAAAATGATGCACTGTCCTCCTACTATTTATACTGCGCACAACTTAAATGCACCACAGGTATTTATGGATAGTATACTTGACGACACAGAGGTAGGTACAGCTGTGGACTACTGTACCGTACTGCTATATATTATATACTGGTGGTCAGCAAAATTATACACTGTCCTCACACTATATATACTGTGCACAACTTAAATGCACCACAGGTATGGATGGATAGTATACTTGACGACACAGAGGTAGGTAGAGCAGTGGCCTGCTGTACCGTACTGCTATATTATATATACTGGTGGTCAGAAAAATTATGCACTGTCCTCCTACTATATATACTACGCACAACTTAAATGCTCCACAGGTATGGATGGATAGTATACTTGATGACACAGAGGTAGGTAGATCAGTGGACTACTGTACCGTACTGCTAGATATATACTGGTGGTCAGCAAAATGATGCACTGTCCTCCTACTATATATACTGCGCACAACTTAAATGCACCACAGGTATGGATGGAAAGTATACTTTACGACACAGAGGTAGGTAGAGCAGTGGACTACTGTACCGTACTGCTATATATTATATACTGGTGGTCAGCAAAATTATGCACTGTCCTCCTACTATATATACTGCGCACAACTTAAATGCAACAAAGGTTTGGATGGATAGTATACTTGATGACACAGAGGTAGGTAGAGCAGTGGACTACTGTACCGTACTGCTAGATATATACTGGTGGTCATCAAAATTATGCACTGTCCTCCTACTCTATATACTGCGCACAACTTAAATGCACCACAGGTATGGATGGATAGAATACTTGACGACACAGAGGTAGGTTGAGCAGTGCACTACTGTACCATACTGCTATATATTATATACTGGTGGTCATCAAAATTATGCACTGTCCTCCTACTATATATACTGCGCACAACTTAAATGCACCACAGGTATGGATGTATAGTATACTTGACAACACAGAGGTAGGTAGAGCAGTTTACTACTGTACCGTACTGCTATATATTATATACTGGTGGTCAGCAAAATTATGCACTGTCCTCCTACTATATATACTGCGCACAACTTAAATGCACCACAGGTATGGATGGATAGTATACTTGACGACACAGAGGTAGGTAGAGCAGTGGACTACTGTACCGTACTGCTATATATTATATACTGGTGGTCAGCAAAATTATGCAATGTCCTCCTACTATATATACTGCGCACAACTTAAATGCACCACAGGTATGGATGGATAGTATACTTGACAACACAGAAGTAGGTATAGCAGTGGAATACTGTAACGTACTGCTATATATTATATACTGGTGGTCAGCAAAATTATACACTGTCCACCTACTATATATACTGTGCACAACTTAAATTCACCACAGGTTTGGATGGATGGTATACTTGATGACACAGAGGTAGGTAGAGCAGTGGACTACTGTACCGTACTGCTAGATATATACTGGTGGTCAGCAAAATTATGCACTGTCCACCTACTATATATACTGTGCACAACTTAAATGCACCACAGGTTTGGATGGATGGTATACTTGATGACACAGAGGTAGGTAGAGCAGTGGACTACTGTACCGTACTGCTAGATATATACTGGTGGTCAGCAAAATTATGCACTGTCCTCCTACTATATATACTGTGCACAACTTAAATGCACCACAGGTATGGATGGATAGTATACTTGACGACACAGAGGTAGGTGGAGCAGTGGACTTATGTACCGTACTGCTATATATTATATACTGGTGGTCAGCAAAATTATGCAATGTCCTCCTACTATATATACTGTGCACAACTTAAATGCACCACAGGTATGGATGGATAGTATACTTGACAACACAGAGGTAGGTATAGCAGTGGAATACTGTACCGTACTGCTATATATTATATACTGGTGGTCAGCAAAATTATACACTGTCCACCTACTATATATACTGTGCACAACTTAAATTCACCACAGGTTTGGATGGATGGTATACTTGATGACACAGAGGTAGGTAGAGCAGTGGACTACTGTACCGTACTGCTAGATATATACTGGTGGTCAGCAAAATTATGCACTGTCCACCTACTATATATACTGTGCACAACTTAAATGCACCACAGGTTTGGATGGATGGTATACTTGATGACACAGAGGTAGGTAGAGCAGTGGACTACTGTACCGTACTGCTAGATATATACTGGTGGTCAGCAAAATTATGCACTGTCCTCCTACTATATATACTGTGCACAACTTAAATGCACCACAGGTATGGATGGATAGTATACTTGACGACACAGAGGTAGGTGGAGCAGTGGACTTATGTACCGTACTGCTATATATTATATACTGGTGGTCAGCAAAATTATGCAATGTCCTCCTACTGTATATACTGTGCACAACTTAAATGCACCACAGGTATGGATGGATAGTATACTTGACAACACAGAGGTAGGTATAGCAGTGGAATACTGTAACGTACTGCTATATATTATATACTGGTGGTCAGCAAAATTATACACTGTCCACCTACTATATATACTGTGCACAACTTAAATTCACCACAGGTTTGGATGGATGGTATACTTGATGACACAGAGGTAGGTAGAGCAGTGGACTACTGTACCGTACTGCTAGATATATACTGGTGGTCAGCAAAATTATGCACTGTCCTCCTACTATATATACTGTGCACAACTTAAATGCACCTCAGGTATGTATGGAAGAATAGTATACTTGATGACACAGAGGTAGGTAGAGCAGTGGACTACTGTACCGTACTGCTATATATTATATACTGGTGGTCAGCAAAATTATGCACTGTCCTCCTACTATGTATACTGTGCACAACATAAATGCACCACAGGTATGTATGGATAATATACTTGATGACACAGAGGTAGGTAGAGCAGTGGACTACTGTACCGTACTGCTATATATTATATACTGGTGGTCAGCAAAATGATGCACTGTCCTCCTACTATATATACTGCGCACAACTTAAATGCACCACAGGTATGGATGGATAGTATACTTGATGACACAGAGGTAGGTAGAGCAGTGGACTACTGTACCGTACTGCTATATATTATATACTGGTGGTCAGCAAAATTATGTACTGTCCTCCTACTGTATATACTGTGCACAACTTAAATGCACTTCAGGTATGTATGGAAGAATAGTATACTTGATGACACAGAGGTAGGTAGAGCAGTGGACTACTGTACCGTACAGCTATATATTATATACTGGTAGTCAGCAAAATTATGCACTGTCCTCCTACTATATATACTGCGCACAACTTAAATGCACCACAGGTATGGATGGATAGTATACTTGATGACACAGAGGTAGGTAGAGCAGTGGACTACTGTACCGTACTGCTAGATATATACTGGTGGTCAGCAAAATGATGCACTGTCCTCCTACTATTTATACTGCGCACAACTTAAATGCACCACAGGTATTTATGGATAGTATACTAGACGACAAAGAGGTAGGTACAGCTGTGGACTACTGTACCGTACTGCTATATATTATATACTTGTGGTCAGCAAAATTATACACTGTACTCATACTATATATACTGTGCACAACTTAAATGCACCACAGGTATGGATGGATAGTATACTTGACGACACAGAGGTAGGTAGAGCAGTGGCCTACTGTACCGTACTGCTATATTATATATACTGGTGGTCAAAAAAATTATGCACTGTCCTCCTACTATATATACTGCGCACAACTTAAATGCACCACAGGTATGGATGGATAGTATACTTGATGACACAGAGGTAGGTAGATCAGTGGACTACTGTACCATACTGCTAGATATATACTGGTGGTCAGCAAAATGATGCACTGTCCTCCTACTATATATACTGCGCACAACTTAAATGCACCACAGGTATGGATGGATAGTATACTTGACGACACAGAGGTAGGTAGAGCAGTGGCCTACTGTACCGTACTGCTATATATTATATACTGGTGGTCAGCAAAATTATGCACTGTCCTCCTACTATATATACTGCGCACAACTTAAATGCAACAAAGGTTTGGATGGATAGTATACTTGATGACACAGAGGTAGGTAGAGCAGTGGACTACTGTACCGTACTGCTAGATATATACTGGTGGTCATCAAAATTATGCACTGTCCTCCTACTATATATACTGCGCACAACTTAAATGCACCACAGGTATGGATGGATAGTATACTTGACGACACAGAGGTAGGTTGAGCAGTGCACTACTGTACCATACTGCTATATATTATATACTGGTGGTCAGCAAAATTATGCACTGTCCTCCTACTATATATACTGCGCACAACTTAAATGCACCACAGGTATGGATGTATAGTATACTTGACAACACAGAGGTAGGTAGAGCAGTTTACTACTGTACCGTACTGCTATATATTATATACTGGTGGTCAGCAAAATTATGCACTGTCCTCCTACTATGTATACTGTGCACAACATAAATGCACCACAGGTATGTATGGATAATATACTTGACGACACAGAGGTAGGTAGAGCAGTGGACTACTGTACCGTACTGCTATATATTATATACTGGTGGTCAGCAAAATTATGTACTGTCCTCCTACTATATATACTGTGCACAACTTAAATGCACTTCAGGTATGTATGGAAGAATAGTAAACTTGATGACACAGAGGTAGGTAGAGCAGTGGACTACTGTACCGTACTGCTATATATTATATACTGGTGGTCAGCAAAATTATGCACTGTCCTCCTACTATATATACTGCGCACAACTTAAATGCACCACAGGTATGGATGGATAGTATACTTGATGACACAGAGGTAGGTAGAGCAGTGGACTACTGTACCGTACTGCTAGATATATACTGGTGGTCAGCAAAATGATGCACTGTCCTCCTACTATTTATACTGCGCACAACTTAAATGCACCACAGGTATTTATGGATAGTATACTTGATGACACAGAGGTAGGTACAGCTGTGGACTACTGTACCGTACTGTTATATATTATATACTGGTGGTCAGAAAAATTATGCACTGTCCTCCTACTATATATACTGCGCACAACTTAAATGCACCACAGGTATGGATGGATAGTATACTTGATGACACAGAGGTAGGTAGAGCAGTGGACTACTGTACCGTACTGCTATATATTATATACTTGTGGTCAGCAAAATTATACACTGTCCTCATACTATATATACTGTGCACAACTTAAATGCACCACAGGTATGGATGGATAGTATACTTGACGACACAGAGGTAGGTAGAGCAGTGGCCTACTGTACCGTACTGCTATATTATATATACTGGTGGTCAGAAAAATTATGCACTGTCCTCCTACTATATATACTGCGCACAACTTAAATGCACCACAGGTATGGATGGATAGTATAGTTGATGACACAGAGGTAGGTAGATCAGTGGACTACTGTACCGTACTGCTAGATATATACTGGTGGTCAGCAAAATGATGCACTGTCCTCCTACTATATATACTGCGCACAACTTAAATGCACCACAGGTATGGATGGATAATATACTTGACGACACAGAGGTAGGTAGAGCAGTGGCCTACTGTACCGTACTGCTATATATTATATACTGGTGGTCAGCAAAATTATGCACTGTCCTCCTACTATATATACTGCGCACAACTTAAATGCAACAAAGGTTTGTATGGATAGTATACTTGATGACACAGAGGTAGGTAGAGCAGTGGACTACTGTACCGTACTGCTAGATATATACTGGTGGTCATCAAAATTATGCACTGTCCTCCTACTATATATACTGCGCACAACTTAAATGCACCACAGGTTTGGATGGATAGTATACTTGACAACACAGAGGTAGGTAGAGCAGTGGACTTATGTACCGTACTGCTATATATTATATACTGGTGGTCAGCAAAATTATGCAATGTCCTCCTACTATATATACTGTGCACAACTTAAATGCACCACAGGTATGGATGGATAGTATACTTGACGACACAGAGGTAGGTATAGCAGTGGAATACTGTACCGTACTGCTATATATTATATACTGGTGGTCAGCAAAATTATACACTGTCCACCTACTATATATACTGTGCACAACTTAAATTCACCACAGGTTTGGATGGATGGTATACTTGATGACACAGAGGTAGGTAGAGCAGTGGACTACTGTACCGTACTGCTAGATATATACTGGTGGTCAGCAAAATTATGCACTGTCCACCTACTATATATACTGTGCACAACTTAAATGCACCACAGGTTTGGATGGATGGTATACTTGATGACACAGAGGTAGGTAGAGCAGTGGACTACTGTACCGTACTGCTAGATATATACTGGTGGTCAGCAAAATTATGCACTGTCCTCCTACTATATATACTGTGCACAACTTAAATGCACCTCAGGTATGTATGGAAGAATAGTATACTTGATGACACAGAGGTAGGTAGAGCAGTGGACTACTGTACCGTACTGCTATATATTATATACTGGTGGTCAGCAAAATTATGCACTGTCCTCCTACTATGTATACTGTGCACAACATAAATGCACCACAGGTATGTATGGATAATATACTTGATGACACAGAGGTAGGTAGAGCAGTGAACTACTGTACCGTACTGCTATATATTATATACTGGTGGTCAGCAAAATGATGCACTGTCCTCCTACTATATATACTGCGCACAACTTAAATGCACCACAGGTATGGATGGATAGTATACTTGATGACACAGAGGTAGGTAGAGCAGTGGACTACTGTACCGTACTGCTATATATTATATACTGGTGGTCAGCAAAATGATGTACTGTCCTCCTACTATATATACTGTGCACAACTTAAATGCACTTCAGATATGTATGGAAGAATAGTATACTTGATGACACAGAGGTAGGTAGAGCAGTGGACTACTGTACCGTACTGCTATATATTATATACTGGTAGTCAGCAAAATTATGCACTGTCCTCCTACTATATATACTGCGCACAACTTAAATGCACCACAGGTATGGATGGATAGTATACTTGATGACACAGAGGTAGGTAGAGCAGTGGACTACTGTACCGTACTGCTAGATATATACTGGTGGTCAGCAAAATGATGCACTGTCCTCCTACTATTTATACTGCGCACAACTTAAATGCACCACAGGTATTTATGGATAGTATACTTGACGACACAGAGGTAGGTACAGCTGTGGACTACTGTACCGTACTGCTATATATTATATACTGGTGGTCAGAAAAATTATGCACTATCCTCCTACTATATATACTGCGCACAACTTAAATGCACCACAGGTATGGATGGATAGTATACTTGATGACACAGAGGTAGGTAGAGCAGTGGACTAATGTACCGTACTGCTATATATTATATACTGGTGGTCAGCAAAATTATACACTGTCCTCATACTATATATACTGTGCACAACTTAAATGCACCACAGGTATGGATGGATAGTATACTTGACGACACAGAGGTAGGTAGAGCAGTGGCCTACTGTACCGTACTGCTATATTATATATACTGGTGGTCAGAAAAATTATGCACTGTCCTCCTACTATATATACTGCGCACAACTTAAATGCACCACAGGTATGGATGGATAGTATAGTTGATGACACAGAGGTAGGTAGATCAGTGGACTACTGTACCATACTGCTAGATATATACTGGTGGTTAGCAAAATGATGCACTGTCCTTCTACTATATATACTGCGCACAACTTAAATGCACCACAGGTATGGATGGATAATATACTTGACGACACAGAGGTAGGTAGAGCAGTGGCCTACTGTACCGTACTGCTATATATTATATACTGGTGGTCAGCAAAATTATGCACTGTCCTCCTACTATATATACTGCGCACAACTTAAATGCAACAAAGGTTTGGATGGATAGTATACTTGATGACACAGAGGTAGGTAGAGCAGTGGACTACTGTACCGTACTGCTAGATATATACTGGTGGTCATCAAAATTATGCACTGTCCTCCTACTATATATACTGCGCACAACTTAAATGCACCACAGGTATGGATGGATAGTATACTTGACGACACAGAGGTAGGTTGAGCAGTGCACTACTGTACCATACTGCTATATATTATATACTGGTGGTCATCAAAATTATGCACTGTCCTCCTACAATATATACTGCGCACAACTTAAATGCACCACAGGTATGGATGGATAGTATACTTGACGACACAGAGGTAGGTAGAGCAGTGGACTACTGTACCGTACTGCTATATATTATATACTGGTGGTCAGCAAAATTATACACTGTCCACCTACTATATATACTGTGCACAACTTAAATTCACCACAGGTTTGGATGGATGGTATACTTGATGACACAGAGGTAGGTAGAGCAGTGGACTACTGTACCGTACTGCTAGATATATACTGGTGGTCAGCAAAATTATGCACTGTCCTCCTACTATACATACTGTGCACAACTTAAATGCACCTCAGGTATGTATGGAAGAATAGTATACTTGATGACACAGAGGTAGGTAGAGCAGTGGACTACTGTACCGTACTGCTATATATTATATACTGGTGGTCTGCAAAATTATGCACTGTCCTCCTACTATGTATACTGTGCACAACATAAATGCACCACAGGTATGTATGGATAATATACTTGATGACAGAGGTAGGTAGAGCAGTGGACTACTGTACCGTACTGCTATATATTATATACTGGTGGTCAGCAAAATGATGCACTGTCCTCCTACTATATATACTGCGCACAACTTAAATGCACCACAGGTATGGATGGATAGTATACTTGATGACACAGAGGTAGGTAGAGCAGTGGACTACTGTACCGTACTGCTATATATTATATACTGGTGGTCAGCAAAATTATGTACTGTCCTCCTACTGTATATACTGTGCACAACTTAAATGCACTTCAGGTATGTATGGAAGAATAGTATACTTGATGACACAGAGGTAGGTAGAGCAGTGGACTACTGTACCGTACTGCTATATATTATATACTGGTAGTCAGCAAAATTATGCACTGTCCTCCTACTATATATACTGCGCACAACTTAAATGCACCACAGGTATGGATGGATAGTATACTTGATGACACAGAGGTAGGTAGAGCAGTGGACTACTGTACCGTACTGCTAGATATATACTGGTGGTCAGCAAAATGATGCACTGTCCTCCTACTATTTATACTGCGCACAACTTAAATGCACCACAGGTATTTATGGATAGTATACTTGACGACACAGAGGTAGGTACAGCTGTGGACTACTGTACCGTACTGCTATATATTATATACTGGTGGTCAGCAAAATTATGCACTGTCCTCCTACTATATATACTGCGCACAACTTAAATGCACCACAGGTATGGATGGATAGTATACTTGATGACACAGAGGTAGGTAGAGCAGTGGACTACTGTACCGTACTGCTATATATTATATACTTGTGGTCAGCAAAATTATACACTGTCCTCATACTATATATACTGTGCACAACTTAAATGCACCACAGGTATGGATGGATAGTATACTTGACGACACAGAGGTAGGTAGAGCAGTGGCCTACTGTACCGTACTGCTATATTATATATACTGGTGGTCAGAAAAATGATGCACTGTCCTCCTACTATATATACTGCGCACAACTTAAATGCACCACAGGTATGGATGGATAGTATACTTGATGACACAGAGGTAGGTAGATCAGTGGACTACTGTACCATACTGCTAGATATATACTGGTGGTCAGCAAAATGATGCACTGTCCTCCTACTATATATACTGCGCACAACTTAAATGCACCACAGGTATGGATGGATAGTATACTTGACGACACAGAGGTAGGTAGAGCAGTGGCCTACTGTACCGTACTGCTATATATTATATACTGGTTGTCAGCAAAATTATGCACTGTCCTCCTACTATATATACTGCGCACAACTTAAATGCACCACAGGTATGGATGGATAGTATACTTGATGACACAGAGGTAGGTAGAGCAGTGGACTACTGTACCGTACTGCTAGATATATACTGGTGGTCAGCAAAATGATGCACTGTCCTCCTACTATTTATACTGCGCACAACTTAAATGCACCACAGGTATTTATGGATAGTAAACTTGACGACACAGAGGTAGGTACAGCTGTGGACTACTGTACCGTACTGCTATATATTATATACTGGTGGTCAGAAAAATTATGCACTGTCCTCCTACTATATATACTGTGCACAACTTAAATGCACCACAGGTATGGATGGATAGTATACTTGACGACACAGAGGTAGGTATAGCAGTGGACTACTGTACCGTACTGCTATATATTATATACTGGTGGTCATCAAAATTATACACTGTCCACCTACTATATATACTGTGCACAACTTAAATTCACCACAGGTTTGGATGGATGGTATACTTGATGACACAGAGGTAGGTAGAGCAGTGGACTACTGTACCGTACTGCTAGATATATACTGGTGGTCAGCAAAATTATGCACTGTCCTCCTACTATATATACTGTGCACAACTTAAATGCACCTCAGGTATGTATGGAAGAATAGTATACTTGATGACACAGAGGTAGGTAGAGCAGTGGACTACTGTACCGTACTGCTATATATTATATACTGGTGGTCAGCAAAATTATGCACTGTCCTCCTACTATATATACTGTGCACAACTTAAATTCACCACAGGTTTGGATGGATGGTATACTTGATGACACAGAGGTAGGTAGAGCAGTGGACTACTGTACCGTACTGCTAGATATATACTGGTGGTCAGCAAAATTATGCACTGTCCTCCTACTATACATACTGTGCACAACTTAAATGCACCTCAGGTATGTATGGAAGAATAGTATACTTGATGACACAGAGGTAGGTAGAGCAGTGGACTACTGTACCGTACTGCTATATATTATATACTGGTGGTCAGCAAAATTATGCACTGTCCTCCTACTATGTATACTGTGCACAACATAAATGCACCACAGGTATGTATGGATAATATACTTGATGACACAGAGGTAGGTAGAGCAGTGGACTACTGTACCGTACTGCTATATATTATATACTGGTGGTCAGCAAAATGATGCACTGTCCTCCTACTATATATACTGCGCACAACTTAAATGCACCACAGGTATGGATGGATAGTATACTTGATGACACAGAGGTAGGTAGAGCAGTGGACTACTGTACCGTACTGCTATATATTATATACTGGTGGTCAGCAAAATTATGTACTGTCCTCCTACTGTATATACTGTGCACAACTTAAATGCACTTCAGGTATGTATGGAAGAATAGTATACTTGATGACACAGAGGTAGGTAGAGCAGTGGACTACTGTACCGTACTGCTATATATTATATACTGGTAGTCAGCAAAATTATGCACTGTCCTCCTACTATATATACTGCGCACAACTTAAATGCACCACAGGTATGGATGGATAGTATACTTGATGACACAGAGGTAGGTAGAGCAGTGGACTACTGTACCGTACTGCTAGATATATACTGGTGGTCAGCAAAATGATGCACTGTCCTCCTACTATTTATACTGCGCACAACTTAAATGCACCACAGGTATTTATGGATAGTATACTTGACGACACAGAGGTAGGTACAGCTGTGGACTACTGTACCGTACTGCTATATATTATATACTGGTGGTCAGCAAAATTATGCACTGTCCTCCTACTATATATACTGCGCACAACTTAAATGCACCACAGGTATGGATGGATAGTATACTTGATGACACAGAGGTAGGTAGAGCAGTGGACTACTGTACCGTACTGCTATATATTATATACTTGTGGTCAGCAAAATTATACACTGTCCTCATACTATATATACTGTGCACAACTTAAATGCACCACAGGTATGGATGGATAGTATACTTGACGACACAGAGGTAGGTAGAGCAGTGGCCTACTGTACCGTACTGCTATATTATATATACTGGTGGTCAGAAAAATTATGCACTGTCCTCCTACTATATATACTGCGCACAACTTAAATGCACCACAGGTATGGATGGATAGTATACTTGATGACACAGAGGTAGGTAGATCAGTGGACTACTGTACCATACTGCTAGATATATACTGGTGGTCAGCAAAATGATGCACTGTCCTCCTACTATATATACTGCGCACAACTTAAATGCACCACAGGTATGGATGGATAGTATACTTGACGACACAGAGGTAGGTAGAGCAGTGGCCTACTGTACCGTACTGCTATATATTATATACTGGTTGTCAGCAAAATTATGCACTGTCCTCCTACTATATATACTGCGCACAACTTAAATGCACCACAGGTATGGATGGATAGTATACTTGATGACACAGAGGTAGGTAGAGCAGTGGACTACTGTACCGTACTGCTAGATATATACTGGTGGTCAGCAAAATGATGCACTGTCCTCCTACTATTTATACTGCGCACAACTTAAATGCACCACAGGTATTTATGGATAGTATACTTGACGACACAGAGGTAGGTACAGCTGTGGACTACTGTACCGTACTGCTATATATTATATACTGGTGGTCAGAAAAATTATGCACTGTCCTCCTACTATATATACTGTGCACAACTTAAATGCACCACAGGTATGGATGGATAGTATACTTGACGACACAGAGGTAGGTATAGCAGTGTACTACTGTACCGTACTGCTATATATTATATACTGGTGGTCATCAAAATTATACACTGTCCACCTACTATATATACTGTGCACAACTTAAATTCACCACAGGTTTGGATGGATGGTATACTTGATGACACAGAGGTAGGTAGAGCAGTGGACTACTGTACCGTACTGCTAGATATATACTGGTGGTCAGCAAAATTATGCACTGTCCTCCTACTATATATACTGTGCACAACTTAAATGCACCTCAGGTATGTATGGAAGAATAGTATACTTGATGACACAGAGGTAGGTAGAGCAGTGTACTACTGTACCGTACTGCTATATATTATATACTGGTGGTCAGCAAAATTATGCACTGTCCTCCTACTATGTATACTGTGCACAACATAAATGCACCACAGGTATGTATGGATAATATACTTGATGACACAGAGGTAGGTAGAGCAGTGGACTACTGTACCGTACTGCTATATATTATATACTGGTGGTCAGCAAAATGATGCACTGTCCTCCTACTATATATACTGCGCACAACTTAAATGCACCACAGGTATGGATGGATAGTATACTTGATGACACAGAGGTAGGTAGAGCAGTGGACTACTGTACCGTACTGCTATATATTATATACTGGTGGTCAGCAAAATTATGTATTGTCCTCCTACTATGTATACCGTGCACAACATAAATGCACCACAGGTATGTATGGATAATATACTTGATGACACAGAGGTAGGTAGAGCAGTGAACTACTGTACCGTACTGCTATATATTATATACTGGTGGTCAGCAAAATGATGCACTGTCCTCCTACTATATATACTGCGCACAACTTAAATGCACCACAGGTATGGATGGATAGTATACTTGATGACACAGAGGTAGGTAGAGCAGTGGACTACTGTACCGTACTGCTATATATTATATACTGGTGGTCAGCAAAATTATGTACTGTCCTCCTACTATATATACTGTGCACAACTTAAATGCACTTCAGGTATGTATGGAAGAATAGTATACTTGATGACACAGAGGTAGGTAGAGCAGTGGACTACTGTACCGTACTGCTATATATTATATACTGGTAGTCAGCAAAATTATGCACTGTCCTCCTACTATATATACTGCGCACAACTTAAATGCACCACAGGTATGGATGGATAGTATACTTGATGACACAGAGGTAGGTAGAGCAGTGGACTACTGTACCGTACTGCTAGATATATACTGGTGGTCAGCAAAATGATGCACTGTCCTCCTACTATTTATACTGCGCACAACTTAAATGCACCACAGGTATTTATGGATAGTATACTTGACGACACAGAGGTAGGTACAGCTGTGGACTACTGTACCGTACTGCTATATATTATATACTGGTGGTCAGAAAAATTATGCACTGTCCTCCTACTATATATACTGCACACAACTTAAATGCACCACAGGTATGGATGGATAGTATACTTGATGACACAGAGGTAGGTAGAGCAGTGGACTACTGTACCGTACTGCTATATATTATATACTTGTGGTCAGCAAAATTATACACTGTCCTCATACTATATATACTGTGCACAACTTAAATGCACCACAGGTATGGATGGATAGTATACTTGACGACACAGAGGTAGGTAGAGCAGTGGCCTACTGTACCGTACTGCTATATTATATATACTGGTGGTCAGAAAAATTATGCACTGTCCTCATACTATATATACTGCGCACAACTTAAATGCACCACAGGTATGGATGGATAGTATAGTTGATGACACAGAGGTAGGTAGATCAGTGGACTACTGTACCATACTGCTAGATATATACTGGTGGTCAGCAAAATGATGCACTGTCCTCCTACTATATATACTGCGCACAACTTAAATGCACCACAGGTATGGATGGATAATATACTTGACGACACAGAGGTAGGTAGAGCAGTGGCCTACTGTACCGTACTGCTATATATTATATACTGGTGGTCAGCAAAATTATGCACTGTCCTCCTACTATATATACTGCGCACAACTTAAATGCAACAAAGGTTTGGATGGATAGTATACTTGATGACACAGAGGTAGGTAGAGCAGTGGACTACTGTACCGTACTGCTAGATATATACTGGTGGTCATCAAAATTATGCACTGTCCTCCTACTATATATACTCCGCACAACTTAAATGCACCACAGGTATGGATGGATAGTATACTTGACGACACAGAGGTAGGTTGAGCAGTGCACTACTGTACCATACTGCTATATATTATATACTGGTGGTCATCAAAATTATGCACTGTCCTCCTACTATATATACTGCGCACAACTTAAATGCACCACAGGTATGGATGGATAGTATACTTGACGACACAGAGGTAGGTAGAGCAGTGGACTACTGTACCGTACTGCTATATATTATATACTGGTGGTCAGCAAAATTATGCAATGTCCTCCTACTATATTTACTGCGCACAACTTAAATGCACCACAGGTTTGGATGGATAGTATACTTGACAACACAGAGGTAGGTAGAGCAGTGGACTTATGTACCGTACTGCTATATATTATATACTGGTGGTCAGCAAAATTATACACTGTCCACCTACTATATATACTGTGCACAACTTAAATTCACCACAGGTTTGGATGGATGGTATACTTGATGACACAGAGGTAGGTAGAGCAGTGGACTACTGTACCGTACTGCTAGATATATACTGGTGGTCAGCAAAATTATGCACTGTCCTCCTACTATATATACTGTGCACAACTTAAATGCACCTCGGGTATGTATGGAAGAATAGTATACTTGATGACACAGAGGTAGGTAGAGCAGTGGACTACTGTACCGTACTGCTATATATTATATACTGGTGGTCAGCAAAATTATGCACTGTCCTCCTACTATGTATACTGTGCACAACATAAATGCACCACAGGTATGTATGGATAATATACTTGATGACACAGAGGTAGGTAGAGCAGTGGACTACTGTACCGTACTGCTATATATTATATACTGGTGGTCAGCAAAATGATGCACTGTCCTCCTACTATATATACTGCGCACAACTTAAATGCACCACAGGTATGGATGGATAGTATACTTGATGACACAGAGGTAGGTAGAGCAGTGGACTACTGTACCGTACTGCTATATATTATATACTGGTGGTCAGCAAAATTATGTACTGTCCTCCTACTGTATATACTGTGCACAACTTAAATGCACTTCAGGTATGTATGGAAGAATAGTATACTTGATGACACAGAGGTAGGTAGAGCAGTGGACTACTGTACCGTACTGCTATATATTATATACTGGTAGTCAGCAAAATTATGCACTGTCCTCCTACTATATATACTGCGCACAACTTAAATGCACCACAGGTATGGATGGATAGTATACTTGATGACACAGAGGTAGGTAGAGCAGTGGACTACTGTACCGTACTGCTAGATATATACTGGTGGTCAGCAAAATGATGCACTGTCCTCCTACTATTTATACTGCGCACAACTTAAATGCACCACAGGTATTTATGGATAGTATACTTGACGACACAGAGGTAGGTACAGCTGTGGACTACTGTACCGTACTGCTATATATTATATACTGGTGGTCAGCAAAATTATGCACTGTCCTCCTACTATATATACTGCGCACAACTTAAATGCACCACAGGTATGGATGGATAGTATACTTGATGACACAGAGGTAGGTAGAGCAGTGGACTACTGTACCGTACTGCTATATATTATATACTTGTGGTCAGCAAAATTATACACTGTCCTCATACTATTTATACTGTGCACAACTTAAATGCACCACAGGTATGGATGGATAGTATACTTGACGACACAGAGGTAGGTAGAGCAGTGGCCTACTGTACCATACTGCTATATTATATATACTGGTGGTCAGAAAAATTATGCACTGTCCTCCTACTATATATACTGCGCACAACTTAAATGCACCACAGGTATGGATGGATAGTATACTTGATGACACAGAGGTAGGTAGATCAGTGGACTACTGTACCATACTGCTAGATATATACTGGTGGTCAGCAAAATGATGCACTGTCCTCCTACTATATATACTGCGCACAACTTAAATGCACCACAGGTATGGATGGATAGTATACTTGACGACACAGAGGTAGGTAGAGCAGTGGCCTACTGTACCGTACTGCTATATATTATATACTGGTGGTCAGCAAAATTATGCACTGTCCTCCTACTATATATACTGCGCACAAATTAAATGCAACAAAGGTTTGGATGGATAGTATACTTGATGACACAGAGGTAGGTAGAGCAGTGGACTACTGTACCGTACTGCTAGATATATACTGGTGGTCATCAAAATTATGCACTGTCCTCCTACTATATATACTGCGCACAACTTAAATGCACCACAGGTATGGATGGATAGTATACTTGACGACACAGAGGTAGGTTGAGCAGTGCACTACTGTTCCATACTGCTATATATTATATACTGGTGGTCAGCAAAATTATGCACTGTCCTCCTACTATATATACTGCGCACAACTTAAATGCACCACAGGTATGGATGTATAGTATACTTGACAACACAGAGGTAGGTAGAGCAGTTTACTACTGTACCGTACTGCTATATATTATATACTGGTGGTCAGCAAAATTATGCACTGTCCTCCTACTATATATACTGCGCACAACTTAAATGCACCACAGGTATGGATGGATAGTATACTTGACGACACAGAGGTAGGTAGAGCAGTGGACTACTGTACCGTACTGCTATATATTGTATACTGGTGGTCAGCAAAATTATGCAATGTCCTCCTACTATATATACTGCGCACAACTTAAATGCACCACAGGTTTGGATGGATAGTATACTTGACAACACAGAGGTAGGTAGAGCAGTGGACTTATGTACCGTACTGCTATATATTATATACTGGTGGTCAGCAAAATTATGCAATGTCCTCCTACTATATATACTGTGCACAACTTAAATGCACAACAGGTATGGATGGATAGTATACTTGACGACACAGAGGTAGGTATAGCAGTGGACTACTGTACCGTACTGCTATATATTATATACTGGTGGTCAGCAAAATTATACACTGTCCACCTACTATACCGTGCACAACTTAAATGCACCACAGGTTTGGATGGATGGTATACTTGATGACACAGAGGTAGGTAGAGCAGTGGACTACTGTACCGTACTACTAGATATATACTGGTGGTCAGCAAAATTATGCACTGTCCTCCTACTATATATACTGCACACAACTTAAATGCACCACAGGAATGGATGGATAGTATACGTGACGACACAGAGGTAGGTAGAGCAGTGGACTACTGTACCGTACTGATATAATACTGGTGGTCACTGGTCAGCAAAATTCTGCACTGTCCTCCTACTATATACTACAATGCATCACAGATATGGAGCGTTTTTCAGGCAGAGAACGTATAATACTGGTGGTCCCTGGTCAGCAAAACCCTGCACTGTCCTCCTACTATGTAATACTGGTGGTCACCAGTCCCCACAGTAAAGCACACTGAGCACAGATATTTGCAGCACACTGAGCACAGATATGGAGCATTTTTCAGGCAGAGAATGTAGATATTTTCAGCACACTGAGCACAGATATTTGCAAGCACACTGAACACAGATATTTGCAGCACACTGAACACAGATATTTGCAGCACACTGAACACAACTGAGAGAACGCTGTACGTCCTCTCCCTATCATCTCCAATGCACGAGTGAAAATGGCGGCGACGCGCGGCTCCTTATATAGAATACGAATCTCGCGAAATCGACAGCGGGATGATGACGTTCGGGCGCGCTCGGGTTAACCGAGCAAGGCGGGAAGATCCGAGGCTGCCTCGGACCCGTGTAAAATGGGTGAAGTTCGGGGGGGTTCGGATTCCGAGGAACCGAACCTGCTCATCTCTACTTATATCTTGGATATTTGCAAATAAAAACAAAAGTTAACAGTTTTGAAAGAAATAAACTCTTATTAAACATTTATTAGAGGTTGCATTAGTAAAAATATGCATACTCTGCAAAATTATGTTACAATGGTAACTTGATTAATGCAGTGTTCTAGAATTTTACTCTTCTTGCTTTTATAGATGCAAAGTCTCTAATTATGGCTTCCAAATCTATATTTTCCACAACCTTCTGCTCAATTGAAAGTATAGCCAGATTTGATATGCGTTTTTGCACCATACTCGAGCGAAGATAATTTTTAATCAGCTTCAGTTTGCTGAATCTACGTTCACAGGATGCCACAGTGACAGGTAGTGTCAGGAAGATCCTTAAAGCGATTTCCACATTGGGGTATGCATCTTTCAGGGAGTACTTAGTAATACATTTTAATAAATCCAGTTGGGTAGCTGACTCTATATTTTCTATGAGTTCAGTAGCTTGAGCTAGTTTATTTGCGCCAGATAGGTGCACAGAATGTCATGTACACAGGGGTAGGGGGGCACAGTGTGATACACACACAAAGGCAATGGGCACAGGGTGTATAACACGGTGGGGGGTAGGGGGCATAGGGCGCCACACACAGAGATGCAGGGGTTGCAAAGTGTATCAAACATAGGGGCAGGGGACACAATGCACCACACATGGGGAGCACAGAACGTTATACACACAGGAGTAGGGGGGCACAGGGTGACACACACAACAATGTGAGAGGGGGGTAGATGGTGCCACACACACATAAGACAGGGGGTAGAGGGGCCACACACAGGGGGTTGGAGGGAAAGGAGAGAACAAGGTTTCATATACACACATACACACACAGGGGTCCACACACCAGGATGAGGGAGAAAGAGGGGGCCACACACACATAAGGTGGGGGTACATGGGGCCACTCACAGGGGGGTAGGAAGCAGGAGGTCACAGGGCTCTCTGGTCACTCACCGCTCCAGCAAGGGAGGCCCGCAGACCCAGGCACAGGTTGAAGAGGAGGCTGGCGGCAGGAGGATCAGAATGCCAGCGCCAATGCAGCACCATGGCACTGCACGATAGTGTGAGGCTGGAATAGAGGATACTCCTGGAACTGTGCCCATAACTGCTTCACCCCCCCCCCCCCACACACACAGGGCAGTTGCTGGAGGAGGGAGGGTGCCGGGGACGCTGGGGCGTCGGGCAGCTCAGATTTCCGGAAGAGTGGTGGGGAATGCAGTGCACTGCGACAGATCTCCGGTGCATGGGTGGAAATGCAGTGTAGTGTGACAGGGAACAGGTGGAGCGGCGGCCCCTGAAGGCAGTCTGGAGCCATCCCTGCACCCACTATTGTCACACCACTGCCTGCAGCGTCGCGTCCCGGCATGCAAGTAAACAGCCTGTGGTGGACGGCAGGGACGGGGTCCCCTGGGATAGGGGCCCCCTCTTTAATCCAGCTATGGGGTGCATCAATTAAGCTGATGTATACAGTTTAATCAGTAATATAACATTAAACATCAGCATAATGTTATATGTACTGAAATATAATGCCCACAATTCACATTATGCCACACATAGTGCCCACAATTCACGCTATGCCACACAGTAGTGTCCACAATTCACATTATGCCACATAGGGTTCTATTCAATTACTGAACTGTCAGATCCGACAGTTTAGTATTCAATTAGCGGCCAAATCCGACAGGTTTTGTCCGTTTCCGACAATGTCAATCCGACTTTTTTTAAAGTCAGGTTGACATTGTTGGAAACAGGGCAAAAAAACTGTCAGATTTGGTCGCTAATCCGACAAAACATGTGGATCCGCAGGTAATCCGCAAATCCTTGTGTATTCTGACAAGTCGGAATTTACGAATTGTCAGAAAAATGGCAAGTGAATTGAATAGGTCAAATGCAAATTTGACCTATTCTTGTCGAAAAGTGCCAGTATTTCCGACCTTGGAGACGAGGTAGAGTGGAAGAGCTGAGGATGAGATAAGGGGAGGGGTTCTCCTCTATCCTTGTTATGGCCCATGTCACAACAGCCAGTGTACTATAATAATAAAAAAGGCTGGGTACACATCTATAAATTCAGAAATATTGTGGATGGTCAGGATGAATTCCCTTCGTTGCGGACCATGCAAGATTGCTGGTACACATTACACAATGTAATGACTGACGGAATGATACCTTGTTCCGTTCATCATTACACTACAAAGTTGCAGCACAAGATCTCGTTTGATTGACCTGCAGCATGATCAATCAAATTATATTGTATGTTGTCCATGGGAGTGCGCAATTGAGGGTACACACTAGACATCCGCACGATTTGTTGTTCCTATATGACAAATTGTGGCGATGTCATTCTGGTGTGTACTCTGCTCTAAATCACTATATTCTCCTTTCTCAATGTTTTTTTACCACATGTTAAAAGAAAAAAGCTTAAAATAGAGATTAATTTAATATTTAAAAAGTTTTATAAGATGGATATAATAAATAATAATAAAAATAATAATTATAATATAAGGGATGATATTGGGATGCCAGTGCTTGAGATGGTGAGAGGTGTCAGAAGACTGACAGTGGTATAACAGTCTGTACCTGCCAGGTAAATATCTTAACCCTCTCCATCTACCCTCCTAACTCTCCCTACCAGCAGCCTAACCCTAAAGGGCCCCATACACTAGAGCGATTATACCCTATTTCAGCCCAATTCGGGCATTTGGCCCGATATATTGGGTGAAATCAGGCATTTTTGAGGTGTCTCTGGTCCGATCCGATCCGATGTGCGGATCCTCCAGATTGAATGTGCTGCACATTCAATCAGGTCTGACCTGGGGGCATGGCTGGGATTGCCCAGGATACATCAGATGAAAAAGGAAAGCATACGATGTATCATGGCCGATTCTGCCCCCCGGGAGGCTGCCGGGGTGATCACCTGCGATCGCCTCCGACATGTGGTCGGATAAGTGTATGGGGCCCTTAACTCTCCCCCCCGCGCTGCCTAATGCACCCCCCTTAGTGCCTAACCTTAACCCTCCCCGCCGCCTAACCCTCCCCCCCTTAGTTTTTAACCCTAACCCTCTCTCCCCACAGCCTTCCCTGAACCTGACAGTTGGGATTCCGGCATCAGCACTGTGATCCATGTCGGGATCCCGACTCATCCCAAATGCCAATATGTTGACCGGATTCCTATTATAAGCACTAACCTTTTACTACTTCTACCAGCTGATTCCCTGGAGACCTTTCTTCCAAGATTCTGCTGCGGTTGTCACCCCTTAAGCTTCTGTTCTCTCCAGGCTCCAGGTTTTTAGCCACTCCTGTGTCACTGTTACAATATGCCAGTAGTCATTTCACCACTGGTCACGTTAGGAATGAGATAAGGGGAGGGGGGGAAGGGTCAATGGGTGCTGTTGTAAAGTTCCTGCTCTGTTCTACCTCTGTCAGGAAGGAGGGGGAGGAGCTTGTTGGACATCTGATCCTCTGCTGTTGTGGCATGGAGAAAGCCTCCACAGCCCAGCAAAAAAGGAGAGGTCCCCTGAGGTACAGAGCTGCTATGTAGACTACAGCAAGAGCTGCTCCACTGTTTATCATACAATATATTGTCAGGCAGCAGTGGATCAGATGCAGCATTGGACAGCCTGTACTGTATAATCACAAAATACATGCTGCAAGGATTGAGTTTTAGCCATGTGTGCCCTGCCTCATACCCCCTCCCCCCGCGGGTGCCCCCCCTATATCCACAAGTGCACCCACGGGTGATGTGGGGGCGGGACACACATGGCTAAAACTCAATCCCTGCAGCATGTATTTTGTGATTATACAGTACAGGCTGTCCAATGCTGCATTTGATCCACTGCTGCCTGACAATATATTGTATGATAAAGAGTGCCCCCGCGAGTGCCCTCCCTCTATTCCTCACTGGACTTTTCCTGTTGACAGAAACTAACAGTTCTCTCTTCTGCCACTTTCTCTCAATCAGCGGCAGCGCTGATGTTTCTGAGAGAGCAGAGCAGCTGAGCTGAGCAGATAGAAGCATTAATGAAATTCAAAACTGATCTCGGGTGGCACTGCCAGGTTGCACCCCCCCCCCCCCTCTGGGCAGAGCGCCTGGCGAGTGCCATCCTCGCCAAACAATTGATACGCCCCTGCATCGCCATACCGAGAATATATTTGTCATGTACAGTATATAAGTCCATATCTCATTGGAGAATACAGTCTAACACAACTGCGCACATACATGCACCTACCCTTAGGATAGCTTTGTTACTGTACATACCCTCACTGAATGCATGGTGTAAACATTCCATTGGAAATTTCATTGTATCTTCTCCAAATACCATGTCTGGTCTGTTAGAAAAATATGTTTCCAGATGTTCTCTAGAATCAAAGCCGTGTACAGGATAGAATTTATGTGAGCTTGAATCCATCTTGTATTACTGTATCACAGACTTACTGACTCTCACGTCTTCCCTCTTACTGTATATGTAACTGGCCCAGGATATCTGTGTACAGTATACTCACCAGTACCCAGTTATTTATATTCATCAGTAACCAGGATATCAATGTTATAAGATGATGGGGTATCAGCCCCAGGAGCTGTCATGGGAATGCAGGTGACAGTGTGATCATCTCCTGAAACAGAATAAATTATCATAATATTCATTTTTCAATTACATGTTTAAATAGTGCACAATATTTCAGTGATTTAATTAAAAGTAATTAAATATGATAATTACAAATGTAAATTTTTTTCAATATTCCTGGTGCGAATACATATTCAAATATTGGACCTGATTCAGATGCAGACGCAAAGTCCTTTTGCATGGACGCTCACAGTGAGGACTCAATCTCAAATGACTGACAGCAGGAGGGTGTTTTGCGGGAGGCAGTGCCATTCCAGTGGCGGACGAGTCATGCGACTGCACAGGGCTCCCACCGCAGCACTTTTCCTGTCCCTAGATTTCTCCCACTCTTCCCTATCATAGTACCCCAATCTGGGTAAAGTTTTGCAGAATGACGCGTTTGTGTCGTGATGTCACAACGCAATGCATCATTTCATGAAACGCCAACACCCGAGTGGAGTACTATGGTAAGGAGGAGGGGGAGCTGGCATGCAGGTGCTGGTGCCAGCTCTACACACCGCTGACAACAAGCATTACACACCCCTGGCAATAACATTACCCCTGAAAATGAGCATTACCTCTGGCAATGAGCATTACACACCCCTGACAACAACATTGAACCTGGTAACGAACATTACCCCTGGCAATGAGAATTACACACCCCTGGAAATGAGCATTACCCTTGGCAACTAGCATTACACACCCCTGGCAATGAACATTACCCATGGAACTGAGCATTACACACCCCTGGCAACGAGCAAGACACCCAGCCCATGAAACCCCTGGAAATGAGCATGACACCAAGTGCATGAAACACCTAGCAATGAACATGACACACAGCATGTGAAAACCTTGGCAACAAGCAGGTAATTTAAAAGAAATTAGAAGCTTTACTGTAGGGCATAATACATATGTATCCTCATACACCGTTGCTCATAGCGCGCTTTTTAGGGTCCTGAATCGCGAGTTGTAATAACGTTATGGCGTGCGTTGTGTCCCACGTCATGTAATACACATTTTCACCGCTAGGTGGCGAATGCTCCATGTTAAGCACGGTGCCCCGCGTTCACTAAGAGTAGAACACATCATATATTTACCAGGGTACCCCGGCCAGGGGTGACTAGTTGGATATTTAATGCCACGGCCGCAGGGCACTGTATAAAAGTGACCCCCGGCTGTGGCATTATCTGTCCAGCTAGTGGAGCCCGATGCTGGTGTAAAAAATACGGGGGACCCATACTTGTGCCTCCAAAAAAGACAAACCAAGTACCTAATCCCTTCTAATATAAATATGGTTTGTACACAGACACTGGACAAAATCCGTTAATAGTACACCACATCAAAACACATCATATATTTACCTGGAGTACCAACTCATAACATGGTCAGCAGTGGCATAATGGTTACAGTGTCTGCTTGCAATGCGTGCATCCCGTGTTCGAATCCTGTTGAGACCGGAATATTTTTTTTTTCTGGTGAATTTATTTTTATATTTTTTTTTTTAAATAAATACACTTGTTTGGTCTGTTTTTTCTTTCCCGCTGGGCTCCATTATGTTTTGTACACAGACACCGGATAAAATCCGTTATGGGTATACCACATTGCAGGCGGTGGGGAAGCAAATTCAGTTTGCATGCATTGTGGGCTACAGATTCAATCCACGGTTTGTGGACTGCATCCGGCGTCTTACTGTACATCAGGCAAAAATGGCAGGGAGACGTTACGTTAGAGGGGAGCTTCTGATCCTGCTTAGGTGGCGGGACCGGCCATTTACTACGAACTCGGAGAAGCGGCGGGCTTACAATAAAGCCCGCCTTGAGATCCGAGCAAAATATGGCCAGTCCTGCAGCCTCAGGTCACTCCAGAGGAAGTGGAGTGATCTGGTCACCAGGGAGCCCAGGAAACTGGAATTACTGCGGCTGTCCCTGAGGAGTAAGTACAGTCCAGTACTGCACATTATTACTACTGTATTTAAGTAATGTACATTTCTCTAATGTCCTAGAGGATGCTGGGGTCCATTTAGTACCATGGGGTATAGACAGGTCTGTAGGAGCCATCGGCACTAAATGACTTTAAACATGTGGGCTGGCCCCTCCCTCTATGCCCCTCCTCCAGACGTCAGTTTAGAAATTGTGCCCGGAGGAATCTGTTTGGATGGGCGACCATGTTAAGGTCGACAGTCATTAGGTCATTAGGTCGACCACTATTGGTCGACAGTGACATGGTCGACATGGACTCATGGTTGACACATGAAAATGGTCGACATGACAGGTCAGCATATGAAAGGTCTCCAGTGATGAATACTCACCACTCTTCTGACTTCTGGCTCTGTTAGGGGGTGGCGGCAGTGCTGCGGGAGTGAGCACTGGCCAGGCTTGGGCTATGTTCAGTACCCTCAGGAGCTAATGGTGTCCTGTCAGCGGAAGCAGAGCCATGGAACTTAATGAGAAGTTGGTTCCTACTTCATACCTCCCAACTTTCTTATGTTCTAAGGAGGGACACATGCGTGGCGAACCCGCGTGCTCCCGAAAAGGGGATAGGGCCTATGAAAAGGGGCGTGGCTTTGCAGATGCCCCGCAATTGCTAGCCACACTAAGCAGGGCAGCGAGATCTAGCATGCAGGCCAATCTAGCACCAGCGATAGCGATGCGCAGAGCTGCGCATCGCTATCGCAGTGGGAGGTACACACGGAGCGATCATGCGTAAAATCTAAGCAATCTAGTCAAATCTAAGTGATCGCTCCGTGAGTACCCCCCTTAAGTCCCACAAAGCAGGGAGACTTGCCAGCAGCATCCTCTAGGATGTTAAAGAAATACAGGCGTTCTGAAACATACAGTATCTGAGTGAGCCTAATAATGAGTATACTGTGAGATTCTGTATGACATACTGTACAGTATGCTGTATCCGAAGTGGTGCATTCATGAACAAACTCCATATGCAGTAACCTTTTTGGTTGCTTTAAGAAATATCCTTCACAATATGGCTATCACTGCCCCCCAGTCAAAACCTGTTTCTGTAGACACTAGTGTTCAATTAGCAGCAATTGAATGTGTATTCAGATTAAAGTGGATTAACTAGTGTCTGCAGAAATGGTGTTTGACTGGGGGGAGGGACAGCCATACAATACTGTATAGCAGTGATTTTCAACCTTTTTTTAGTCACGGCACACCGAATAATATTTTAAAATTCCCAGGGCACACCATCAGTTCCCCACAGAAAAAAAACAAAAAACACACATTGGCCCTCACAGTAAAGAAAAATCCACACATACATTGGCCTACACAGTTGCTCCCCACATAAATCATGTTGCTCACACATAAATCAATCACATTTCTCCCCACATAAATCGTATTGCTCCCCACATTAATTATTCACATTGTTCCCCCCATAAATCCATATAAATCCTTATTCTCTCCACATAAATCTTATTGTTCCCCACAGGAGAAATAAAATAACAAATATTAGCCCCTACCGGTCAGCTGTCCTCCTCCCTGTCCCTCGGTTGCGGGCGTTCATAGTGGAGTGCTGCAAATACTGAGCAGGGGGCGGTTGGGCAGGTGTGGATGTGGGTTGGCAAGGAAAGCTGTGTATGCAGGCGGGAACTGGAAGATGTGTAAGCAGGCAAGTGGGCTGGCTGGGTGGTAGACGCGGCAGCAGTGACCTATGATATCACACCGCCGCATCTTCAAGTCATAGGTCACGGCCGGAGCATGACTGATCCTCTAAAAAGAGCCCGGGCCAACAGTTCACTCTGAAGGTGCAGGACACTGCTCTGGCTCCGCGGCACACCTTGCAACTGGTCGCGGCACACTAGTAATATTGAGAGTTTATATATCAGTGTCGATCATAATAAAGGTGTTGCAGCCATCAAATAATTCTTAAACATGGGAATACATCAAGACTTTGACGATTTCTTAATCTCCCTTTTGGAATTTATACTGACCAAAAATTACTTTATTAGCGAGGAGAAATTCTACCTTCAGGTTAGAGGGCTGGCGATGGTGATAGCCTGTGCCCCATCATTCACCAACCTCTTCCTGAGGTGGTGGGAGAAAGAACATGTGTTTTAGCGAGACCTTGGAAAAATATACAAAATACACCCTGTTGTACCTCCGTTACATATATGATGTATTAATTATCTGGGGGGCAGGAGATGAACTTCTTGAGGAATTTATTACCATCCTAAATCAAAATAATCTTAATTTAAAAATGACAGGAGAAAGAAGCCAACAGGAATTCAATTTCCTGGTTCTAACATCAGTATAGAGATGGATGGGCGAATCAGTACAAATGTCTTTAGGAAAAAACACCCACAAATAGTATACTAAACTCCACCAGTTCTCATTAACCGGTGACTATCAGAGCAATTCCTAAAGTAGAATTACTCCGGACAAAGAGGAATTGCTCAGATTATCACACATATCAATTACGAAAAGAACAAGTGTGTGAACGCTTAAAAAAAACAGGGTACAGCAATAGAATTTAAATTTGCTGTTCATTATGTCAAATCTCAATTAAGACATTCTCTTTTAACCCCATAGAGTGGACCATCAAGAGAAAAACCGATAAGATTCTTTAGTACATTTAACCCACAATGGAAAAGCATCAATGGTATCCTACAGAAACATGGTACACAATAGACAAGATGTGGTTGTACCAACAATTTGTACAGTGGCAGAATTATGCTCTCATACCTTGTCTCAATTCCCCTTTTAATGCATGCTAACACTTTATTTGCCTTTGTTGCTGCACTTTGACATTTTGTGACCAGAATTGTGTATTGCTACTAAATCTTCTATCAATGAACATCCCCAAATCTTTTTCTAATACAGATTCCCCTAAATTTCCCCCATTTAATTGGTAGGGTGCATGTTTTTCTAGTCCCAAAGTGCATAACTTTACATTTTTCCACATTAAACCTCATACACCATTTTGTTCCCCAAACTTCCAGTTTAAATAAATCACTCTGAAGAGACTCCCCATCCACATCTGACTTGATTACCCTACATATTTTAGTATCATCTGCAAAACAGAACCCTATGGTATTCCACTGTTTACTTTAGCCCAGGTGGATAATATCCGATTAATCAACACTCACTGTTCCCTGTTATCAAGCCAATTACTCACCCATGTACAAATAGTGTCTCCTATACCGTGCTCCCTTAATTTGAAAATCAGCCTCCTGTGAGGTACTGTGTTGAAAGCATTTGCAAAACCCAGATAAACCACATCTACTGTGTTTCCCTGGTCGAGATTGTCGCTTACTATCTCATAGAAGCTAATCATATTAGTTTGACATGACCTACTGTATTTCTCACAAAACCATGCTGGTTCTTACTAATGGCATGGGAAAACTCCAAGTAATCCTGTATGCTGTCCTTTACTATACTTTCCAATAGTTTCCCCACTGTTGATATCAGACTAACCGGTCTATAGTTACTAGGATAAAGTTTAATACCTTTTTGAAATACATCCACTAGACTCCAGTCCTTAAGTACCATGCCTGATCTAAGTGATTTAGTGAAAATCAGATACAGTGGCCTTGCTATTTAAGCATTTAGCTCCATCAGAACCCTTGGATGAAGGCCATCTGGACCAGGAGATTTATTAGTCTTAATTTTATTTTTAATCATTCACAGACTACTTCCTCTGACATATAAGTATTAAGCAAGGAGCCTTTATAATTACTATTATTATTGTTACTCAATAATCCCATCATCTGGTCCTCTCTGGTAAACACTGATGAAAAAAAAGTGTTCAGTATTTTAGCTTTTTTTTGTCGTCATTTATCAGGTATGCCAGTTCACATTTTAATTGTCCTATATTCTCTTTTTTTAACCTCTTATCATTTATGTACTTAAAAATTTTTTAAAGGTTAGTTTTACTCTCCTTAGCGATTTGCTTTTCATTTTATATATTATTTTTTTTCTGATTTCCTTTTTGTATTCCTTGTAGTACTGGAAGGACTCTGCCTTCACATCTGTTTTGAATGCTTTGAATGCTCACCTCATTTTATCCATTTTTTACTTTACCATTTTTGTTTATCCACATTTATTTGAATTTAATACTTTTATTTTTACTGCCCAAGAGGATGAACTTATGGGTATATTTGTCTAGCATAATTTTAAAGACATCCCACATTTCAGCTTTCCCTGAAACAAAGTTCCCCAATCTATGTTCTTTACTGAGTGTTTCAGCATGTTAAAATAAGCTTTTCTAAAGTTAAGAATCTTAAGGGGGTACACACGGTGAAATCAGTGCTTCAATTCTAAGTAACTGACTAGATAGCTCAGAACTTAAGCACTGATCTCTACATGTGTACCCCCCACAGCGATAGCGTCAGTGCTAGATTGGCCAATCTGGCACATCACTCATTTCACCCACTGGGTGAAATGAGCGCACACCAAATCCCCCCTGCACAGCTCACATTGCACTGTGCTTTAGAGGGGAGAGAGATGTGTGCTGAGCTGTCTGTGTTAAGATCGCTAAGCACACATCTCAGTACTGGCTTTTATTTGTACCATTAGAGTGCTGCTTTTGAATGCTAATATCGAATGTGATCAAATTATGATAACTGCTACCCAACGTCTCACCTACTGTGGTATTCACTAGTATCTTCACGATGTTAGTTAGTATTAGCTCTAGTATAGTCCCTACTCTGGTTGGTTCTTCAACTATTTGCGACAAGTAGTTATCCTTTAGCACATTTAAGAAACTTTTACCCCTAGCTCTATAACATGATTCGCTGGCCCAATTTATGTCTGGATAATGAAAGTCCCCAATGATTAGGACCTCCTCAGTCCACTAATACAGTATCATATATAGCACTTCCTCAGTCACACTAATACAGTATCAGGCGGTATATAACATGTACCCATTTAAAGTTTTTTTGTAAATTTCTTTCCCATAGAAATATCAACCCATAATATCTTGACAATATCTCTTTTTCGCTCGTGTCAGTGTGAGATGATCTGGACATGGTTTTGTGTTACTGTGAGATAATTGGGAGACACTCTTGTATCACTTGGAGATGCTCAATAGATGGTTTTAGATTATTAGGTGATGGTCTTTGTCAGTGCAAGATGATTGAGAGGTGGTCTTGTGTCAGAGGGAGTTGATCAGGAGATGGTCTTTTGTGTATGCATGAGATAATCAGAAGATGGAGCTGTGTCAGTGTGAGATGCACAGGAGCTGGTCTTGTGTCAGTGTGATATAATCAGTAGATGGAGCTTTGTCAGTGTGAGATGATTGTCAGATGGCCTTGCGTCAGTGTGAGATGATCAGGAGATGGATTTGTGTTAGTGTGAGAGGATATAGATATGGTCTTGTGTCTGTTTAAGATCACGAGGAACCATGTCATAAACTTATATACAGAGTGCAATAACACAGATGTTATTATGTGTTTAAACTAGTTCTGAGCAACTTCTATGCTTTCTTTCATTTAAATTTTGGTTAAAAAATAAAAAACACATAACACGCTCCCCTTTTCCAAATGGCTGACCTCTATGTAACATTTGTCACTTGGAGACCCGCCAGTCATTCAGGGAGTGCCACATTGTAGTTCTATCCTTATTGGCTGTGTGCTTCTCACTTGTCACTCAAGCAGAGCCCATAGAGTCCAATGGGGAAAAAACCCTTATTGAAATCTATGGGTATAAACTGGCGGTCTACCGGAGACCACAAAGTTAATTGAGGTCACAAACAAAGGTGACCTCAGTTAACCTCGTGGTATGCGGTAGACCTATACTGCATGGCACTCCCTGATTGGCTGTAGAATCTCCAAGTTACAGATGTCATGTGGAGACCCACCATTAAAGAAAAGTTGTATACACATGGATCCCTTCATATCCGGGTGGATTGGTTTACATGGGGTGTTTGTTTTTAATCTGTGGATGCCTACATGGAAAGAAGAGGACTGATCTACACCTAAATTTAGGTGAATATTATTTTTTGTAACAGGTACCCTATGGATGTCTCCTTGGACTATGGGACCAAAGGGCTCTGTGTGATGGTAGATATATATTTAATGAAGTGATACTTTCACGGTGTGTGAGTGATGTCTTTATTGTTAGATTTCTATTACAATAGAACTACAGATACTGGTTCTTGTGGTTCTCCAAGCTTGCTGGGACCTATAGTTCTACTGTAAAAGACAATATTAATTCTTCATTTTATATAATTGACTATGAAGTCACCACCCACAGCCATTGGGTTGTGGACATAGCCCTGGGCTTCAGCTTTGGCACTTGGTTGTGTGCCTGGAGGGGCGAATCCCTTTATTGGTGCATCCCTACTCCCCCAGGGAACCTCAGACAGGGCTGACTAGTTGAAGATTTAATGCTGTGGCTGCAGGGATCTATATAAATGTGTATCCTTGGCTGTGGCATTATCTCCATAACTAGTGGAGCCAGGTGTTGGTTCCAAAAATACATCATCTCCCCATATTTTTGGAACCATGACTGGTCCAAGAGCTGGTTGTTAAAATACAGTGGGACCCCTACTAAATTTTTCCCCTGTATTTTAGCAACCAGAACCAGCTCAGAAAGTACTGGGCTGGTTATGGTTTGGGTTTTTTTAATAAACTTTTTTAACTGTTTCAGCACTTTTCCTGACAGATGCATGCACAGATATCACAGATCAGCACATGCTTCTGTGAAATGTGCACAGTGTAATGAAACAGACTTTACAATGTGTAAGTTTTCATTTGAGAAAACTCGTACACACTCGCACAATGTAATTGCCTCACACTTGAAATCTGCAGTTTAATAATTTGGGCTAGTTTTGTGACAAACTTGAACCTTCTAATGTGTGAGAACATGTGCTTTTGTGCGAAAATATGCAAGTTTACTGTAAAAAGTAATCACTCTGCAGTTTGGTATCATCTTGTGCACCACAATGAATATGGTCCAGGGAAAGCAAAGGAGAGTTATCTGTGATCAGAAAGAACATTAAAGACATGCACATTAAAGGTAAAGGCTGTAAGACCTTGTCCAATATTCCTGTAACTACAGTTGCAAATATTATTATGACATTTAAGTCTATGTGATTGTAAGCAACCTCTCTGGATGTGGTCACAAGTTGAAAATCAACCCCAGATTAAAGTGAAGGATAGAGATAATGGTAAAAATAAAGCAAGGAAATATTCTAAAGAGTTACAAGCTGAACTCCAAGGTCAAGGTATATTAGTCTCTGATCACACAGTCCAACACTTTTTGAGTGACAGTGGACTCCATTGAAGATGACCCAGGAGGAATCCACTTTAAAAAACAAAACACATAAAAAGTCCAGGCTGGAATTTTCTAAATTGCACACTGACACAATGCTTCTGGGAGAATGTACTATTCACTGATGAGTCAAAACCGAAGCTGTTTGGCATGTCACATTAGCTCTGTGTACACAGATGGAAAAAGTAAGCTATAAAAACAGAACACTATACCTACTATGACACATGGAGGAAGCTTGGTTATGTTTGGGAGCTGATTTTCTGTGTCTGGTTGTATCTGTGTATCTTGTATCTGTGCAGGGTACAAAGAAATATCAAGACTATTAAGGCATTTCAGAGTGAATCATACTTCCCAGTGTCAGAAAGCTCAGTCGCAGGTAATGGGTCCTGTAACAGGATAATGACCCAAATTAAATAACTAGGAGTATCCAAGAATGGGTAAGAACAGATCATTGATGTGTTCTGAAGTGGCCTCTATGAGCCCTGAACTGAATCCTATCCAACAAGAAAGAGATGAAACATGCAGCCTGGAGAAGGCACCCATCACACCTGACACAGTTGTAGCAGATTGCTCAGAAAGAGTGGCCCAAACTACCTGCTGACAGGTGAAAAAGTCTCACTGAGAACTACCGATATTGCATGATTGCAGTGATTGCTTATACAAGATGAGCAACAAAATATAAGGATAAGAGTCCCATCATATATCATTTTTATTTGTTAATTTTTCATTGGTTTAATTTGTTTTATTATTTCAAATATTCTGTTGAATAAAAAATCTAATGTAAAGTCTGATATCTATTAAATATGCCAAAAATTTTATCACTTTCAAGTTATTTTAGTGAAAAACATGGGTTCTAATTTTTTCATTAGTAGAAAGTGTGACTGGATGCAGGGCCAAAGAGAGCTTGGCTGGGCCCTGGTAATGAAGGGGCATGGCCTAATAGCAGAGGTGTGGTCAAATCCCCTTTAGTAGAATAATTTTACAAACTACTATTCATGCACCACAAATCGGCACCAACCTGACCATAGATCAGATCAGGGGGGAAGCTCAGTTCAATTGCACATACCCCTCAGGCAGAGAAGACTGCTGCATTCAATGCCAGCAGCTTCCCTGCAACCACAGTAGTCCAACACACAGCAGTGTGTGCTTGGCTTTTGAAAGAGGCTGCTGCTGGCTGACAGATAAGAGAGGAGGGAGGTGTGTTGGGCCAGTCCTGAGTCTGTCTACTGTGTAGTGGGTGGGTAACTTCGCTGCCACCACCAAGCTCCTAAACTGGCATCTGGAACCACTTCTCCCAGGCTCCTACTATCAGCACTTGGAACTCCCTGCTTCTTGGTATGTGTAGATATGTAATGAGTTAGACACACCAAGTCTGACTAAGGTAGTGAGCTTGCTCTGCTGAGTCTTACTAGGGTAGTGAGCTAGCTATGTGAGTCTAACTAGGGTAGTGAGCTAGTCATGTTGAGTCCGACTAGAGTAGTGAACTAGCTATGCCAGAAGTCTCAATGGTAAACTTTTTCATGGGGCTTAGTGACCGGAATGTAAAATGTAGCAATGTATATTTATGTTTTAATTGCTTCTGACACTTAGGGGCTGATCTGAGTCACATGCTGCAATTGCTTTATTTGCCGTGCTTGCATCTGGGAAAAAATCAAGATGGTAGTAAAAGTCCTTCCCATGGTGTAAAAGTGTTTTAGGACTGAGACGCTGACATCCAACATCTAATGAAGCTGTAACACCATTTGGTTCATCTTTACACACTATCATCGGTTGCACCATAGAAATGTGCCCCAGCTAGCAGATACATTTTCTCCATCTGAGTGTGGCCTCCAATGTGAGCGACTAAACATCTGTGTATGCAACCACTTTATGTCTGCAACACTCCCATAAAACTCTCATAAGATGGATAATCTATTCTGGTTCCTGCATTTCAAATCACACATTTATAAGGGCACTATTGGAAGGTAAGACCTTGATAAATGTACAGTATATAATATGATATTATTAGGGATGTTATGTACCCATGTGCAGAAGTCACCTGGTCACAGTACATGGGCCCGCATAGTTGCACAAATGTGTGTTAAGAACTTCACTTATACTCCATGTTAATTTTGAGGGTTCATTTAAATTATTCTTATTATCAGTGTTCTCAGTGCTAGGAGTGTGCATCTGTATTTCTCTTCCTCCAGCATAGTATTAGAAGCCTCAGCATGATAGCAGCTCTTAATATCTTTAGTAATAGGGTGTGCAGTCCAGACCCCCCACAATTTTTCTCTAGATTTGTGTTTGAAAAATGTCAGTTAGGAGCAAATTTATTGGTACTTTATCTCTCTACAATGCATTCCTCTCCAAGATGGAGTACATCTGCCCCTGACAGTGTCCCCAGTACAAATTACACCATATTGCAGTGCCCCAGTTCATCTTATGTCATACTATAGTGCCTCCACTTCATATTGTGCCACATTAAAATGCCCCACTGTGCGCACTGCTTGAGTACCCAACAGTCTTTTACCAACATGCACATTTCGCCTGGGAGGCTTGTTCATGGTCAGTGTGTCTGACACATTGACCATGAACAAGTCTCCCAGGTGAAATGTGCATGTTGGCAACAGACTGTTGGTAACTCCGGCAGTGCGCACACTGGAGTCCCTGCTTGAGAGAAGTTAGCAGCACAGACAGGGGTTAAGGTATCATCTATCAAAAATCTTTTTTCACATGTGCAGTCTCTCAGAATGGGTAGTGAGGCTGTCCTCACCTTAGGAATTATTCTTAAATTAATTATTATAGCATGCTGACACAAGGTTTAAACTGTGGATATTAGTATTAACTCAGAGATGTTTTGATATACAGTATAACTGGCATAGATAGACCTGAAATAGGTTTGATACAAGAGAATGTGGGACCTGACAATCTCCATTCAAATCACAGAGATTGACTCAAGTACCAATGTAATATGACACCTGCACATGACATACTGTACAATACTCTGGGATTTATTGAGTGTGATAATCTTTGGCTAGGAGTTTAAAGTCTGGAGATGTCATGTCATTTTTTGCTGTCAATGATCTCACTCCTCTGTGCTGTTACTTGTATTACCTTTACTACTAGGACACACAGAGTATCTAGTCAAGTGTTTAAACCACCTAATATTGATCCCTGTTGCAATGAAAAAAAGGAAATATACTTCAAATGATTTAATCTTTATTTATTGAGTGTGCTTTATGACAAAAAACAGGATTAACATACAGTAGTTTCATGAGATATACAATAAAAGTTAAGTTTTATGTATATTTACTGCACATACAGAACAGTGCCCCCAAATAAGAGTCTTATCTCTCTATTCCAAATCAGTATGAACATGATCAGGATTCATGTGTAGTGTGATTTTTATGCATGTGCAGTAAAAATGAAAATGCTAAAATACGCCCAACAACATCAACAGAGCATGCGTCTCTGAATCAGGCCTTAACACTCTCTGTGAGCTGTAATAAACAAAATTGCCTCATAGTCAATAAGGTCACTCACTGATGTTCTTTTGTGCACTGCACAGTGGTCAATAATAAACCCTTCATTAGTGAAAACTTTTCTTACAAAGTTTTCATCATATTTGCAGAAATGTATCTTGTCCTGCCCAACCATCCCATAAGTTGTATTTAAACACCCCACCAATATCAGGTATCCTTCAGGTTTCAGTAGCTTTATAAAGTTCCTGAGATTCTTTATATAATTAGCTTGGTCTTTGCTGATGGTATCCAGCATGCATACACTGATGATACAGTCTGCTGGTGGGAGCACCTCTGGTTCTGTGAGATTTTCTTTGTCAATGTTACATTTCATAGTCTTTGTTATTGCTATCTTCAATGTCATGTCTTTGTCCTGACACAGGTCACTGAAATATACAAACACAAAAGGTTCCTTTGGATCTAGGACTAGTCATGCAACACCATGAGAAATAAGATATAGTTTATTATAGTGATGTGCACCGGACATTTTTCGGGTTTTGTGTTTTGGTTTTGGATTCGGTTCCGCGGCCGTGTTTTGGATTCGGACGCGTTTTGGCAAAACCTCCCTGAAAATTTTTTGTCGGAATCGGGTGTGTTTTGGATTCGAGTGTTTTTTACAAAAACCCCTCAAAAACAGCTTAAATCATAGAATTTGGGGGCTATCTCATAGTATTATTAACCTCAATAACCATAATTTCCACTCATTTCCAGTCTATTCTGAACACCTCACACCTCACAATATTATTTTTAGTCCTAAAATTTGCACCGAGGTCGCTGGATGACTAAGCTAAGCGACCCAAGTGGCCGACACAAACACCTGGCCCATCTAGGAGTGGCACTGCAGTGTCAGACAGGATGGCACTTCAAAAAAATAGTCCCCAAACAGCACATGATGCAAAGAAAAAAAGAGGCGCAATGAGGTAGCTGTGTGACTAAGCTAAGCGACCCAAGTGGCCGACACAAACACCTGGCCCATCTAGGAGTGGCACTGCAGTGTCAGACAGGATACCACTTCAAAAAAATAGTCCCCAAACAGCACATGAAGCAAAGAAAAAAAGAGGCGCAATGAGGTAGCTGTGTGACTAAGCTAAGCGATCCAAGTGGCCGACACAATCACCTGGCCCATCTAGGAGTGGCACTGCAGTGTCAGACAGGATGGCACTTCAAAAAAATTGTCCCCAAACAGCACATGAAGCAAAGAAAAAAAGAAGCGCAATGAGGTAGCTGTGTGACTAAGCTAAGCGACCAAGTGGCCGACACAAACACCTGGCCCATCTAGGAGTGGCACTGCAGTGTCAGACAGGATGGCACTTCAAAAAAATAGTCCCCAAACAGCACATGAAGCAAAGAAATAAAGAGGCGCAATGAGGTAGCTGTGTGACTAAGCTAAGCGACCCAAGTGGACGACACAAACACCTGCCCCATCTAGGAGTGGCACTGCAGTGTCAGACAGGATGGCACTTCAAAAAAATAGTCCCCAAACAGCACATGATGCAAAGAAAAAAAGAGGCACAATGAGGTAGCTGTGTGACTAAGCTAAGCGACCCAAGTGGCCGACACAAACACCTGGCCCATCTAGGAGTGGCACTGCAGTTATCTAGCGAGAGGATGAGTGCTTCCATCCTCATGTGAAGCTGAACCACTAGCCATGAACATAGGCCAGGGCCTCAGCCGTTCCATGCCACTCCGTGTCGTAAATGGCATATTGGCAAGTTTACGCTTCTCCTCAGACACTTTAATTTTGATTTTTGGGTCAGTTTACTGAACTTTTGTTTTTTGGATTTTACATGCTCTCTACTATGACATTGGGCATCGGCCTTGGCAGACGACGTTGATGGCATTTCATTGTCTCGGCCATAAATAGTGGCAGCAGCTTCAGCACGAGGTGGAAGTGGATCTTGATCTTTCCCTATTTACCCTCCACATTTTTGTTCTCCATTTTTTAATTTGTGGAATTATATGCCAGTATCAATAGAAATGGCCTACTACTATATATACTGCGCACAACTGAAATGCACCACAGGTATGGATGGATAGTATACTTGACGACACAGAGGCAGGTAGAGCAGTGGCCTACTGTACCGTACTGCTATATATTACATACTGGTGGTCAGCAAACTGTGCAAAACTGAAATGCACCACAGGTATGGCTGGATAGTATACTTGACGACACAAAGGTAGGTAGAGCAGTGGCCTACTGTACCGTAATGCTATATATTATATACTGGTGGTCAGCAAACTGTGCAAAACTTAAATGCACCACAGGTATGGATGGATAGTATACTTGACAACAAAGAGGTAGGTAGAGCAGTGGCCTACTATACCGTACTGCTATATATTATATACTGGTGGTCAGCAAATTGAGCAAAACTGAAATGCACCACAGGTATGGATGGATAGTATACTTGACGACACAGAGGTAGCTAGAGCAGTAGCCTTCTGTACCGTACTCCTATATATTATATACTGGTGGTCAGCAAAATTATGCACTGTACTCCTACTATATACTACAATGCAGCACAGATACGGAGCGTTTTTCAGGCAGAGAACGTATAATACTGGTGGTCACTGGTCAGCAAAACTCTGCACTGTACTCCTCCTATATAATACTGCTGGTCCCCAGTCCCCACAATAAAGCAGTGTGAGCACAGATATATGCAGCACACTGAGCACAGATATGGAGCGTTTTTCAGGCAGACAACATATACTGGTGGTCACTGATCAGCAAAACTCTGCACTGTACTCCTCCTATATAATACTGCTGGTCTCCAGTCCCCAAAATAAAGCAGTGTGAGCCCAGATATATAAACAAAGAAAGATGGAAGGCTGCGCTAAATAATGTGTTCTGACAATATTGATATTAGTATATTACTAGTACAATTTATTAACAGATAATATCACTAAAATTCTTATGATCAATATGTCATAAAATGCATGCAACATATATAAAACTTGATAAAATCATACAGCAGATATAATAAAAAGGGGTTACCCAATTGGTCAGAATAGAAATTAATCGGTGAGTGGAAGAGTCCGTTCCAAATTGATCCCCCAGATCGATCTGAGTCCGGTATGTACGAATATATAGGAGGTAAGCAGTGTCCCATAGGATAGTGGTTGCCGCTAGAGGAATCGGTGCTCTTGGATTTTGAATGGTGAGCTCCTCATGCAATGCGGATTGTAAAAGTTGTCGGTCCAATCTGCTATTTAAGTCCTCCAATTCGTATATGGCAATCCGGAATTTGTGTGGGGGGTGGTTCGGTCTTCCAATTAGTAGTCTCTGGCTTTGGGTCCCCTGTACAGCTGACGCGTTTCGCTGCGTTCAGCTAGCAGCTTTTTCAAAGGTGTCTATTACTTAGGTATGAGGGGTTTATATACCCCTTCCAATATGGTGGCTGATTAACACCTGGTCCCAATGTTGCATAATTATTAAACAATAAACAGATAAATATCTAAATAACATAAAGAAGACAAACCTACTTCACACGGGATGTGGGCCACGGAACTATAATTCGATTATTATTCATAGTTTTAGTCACAGATAAAATTTATTTTGTTTTATTTTATTGTTAAGAGAGGAAACAGGAAATGCACATGTAATTATCAACCAATCCTTACGTTTGTATACACGTGCTGTTGCTATGGAGACTCAATTTGGAGGGTATTATTGGGTAGGGACAGGAATAGGAATGACACCTTATCCACCCCTTCAGAGGCCGATCATGTGATTATTCTAAGTCACATGATCGGGATTATTCGTAACAGGATAGGAGGTGCCGTGTTACTCACCCCTTGTATGTCCGGTCATGTGACTATAGTATGTCACATGATCGGGACGCTGATAGTAGACGTTATTGGGGGAAGAGAGTGTGACACGGAGAGGCCACCGGATGTTGTCATATATTGTGGTCACGTGGCCTCCTGATACCGTCATGTGACCACTGACACGTCGCACGGCCGGGCGGAAGTGATCATGGGAGCTTCCGCCAGCCCGCAGGTTTACTGTGTGCAGGGCAACTCAGGGCAGTGCCGAATGTAGCACTTCCGCCCTTACTAGACGAAATATTTATAAATTATTTCCACTATCTACTTTCCGTGTTCAATGGCCAAATCTTATATTGTATATGGTATTTATAAATGAGCATAAGGAAAAGCAAAAACCTGATATAGACATCTCATGTATGACTTCTCTTAGAAAAGTTATTATTAATAACCATAGGAGGACAGTTAATTTCCAATAACTATATGTACATATATATATATGTCCATAAGGATTGGAAAAATGATAATAATACTAGATACAAATTATAACCTAAATATTAAAGGTGAAGAAGGAATACATATGTACACATATACAAATAGTTCTTTCATAGGACCTGCCTCTTGGGTCTCTGCGTTCTTCTTTATCTTTTAGTCTGTATGTTCTCACTGTCCCTCTTCTATAGTCCTCAAAATCACGTTTAAATTTTTTACATTTTGTATCCAAAAGTGTCTGTTCAAATCTGTCTACTTTTTCAGTAGTTATCCTGTCCCTCTCCTTAAACTCTGATGTATTTATAGATGATTCTAGTCTCTTCTTAATTTCCCCAATTTCTGCTTCTAGTTCTTTGGCTTTTTCTATTCGATAGGAAATCACTAGTTCCATAAGGGAAAAAGAGCATTTATCTAATATACTCTCCCATTGTTCTTGGAAGGTTTTGTTTTCCTGGAAGATCGAGGGTTTGAAAAGTCTCAGACCTCTCGGAATCATTTTTTTATCATTGTATTTTTGTAAGTTTACTAGAGATGAGCGGGTTCGGTTCCTCTGAATCCGAACCCGCCCGAACTTCAGTTTTTTTTACACGGGGCCGAGCGACTCGGATCTTCCCGCCTTGCTCGGTTAACCCGAGCGCGCACGAACGTCATCATCACACTGTCGGATTCTCGCGAGGCTCGGATTCTATCGCGAGACTCGGATTCTATATAAGGAGCCGCGCGTCACCGCCATTTTCACACGTGCATTGAGATTGATAGGGAGAGGACGTGGCTGGCGTCCTCTACGTTTAGAAATTAAAATAGGAGAGTGAGAGTGAGACACGTTCATTACTATACTTACTGGAGCTTAGGAGGAGTTATTATATTATACTACTAGTGACTGATGACCAGTGACCTGACCACCAGTGCAGTTTTATAATTTATTAATATTTAAATAATAATCCGTTCTGTTCTTGTTCTCTGCCTGAAAAAAACGATACACAGCTTAATTGTGGGGGAGACTGGGGAGCAGTTATAGGTTATAGCAGGAGCCAGGAGTACATATTAAACAGTGCACACTTTTGCTGCCAGAGAGAGACTAGTGCCACTGCCAGTGTGACTGACCACTGTGACCAGTGACCTGACCACACTGACCACCAGTACTATAGTACTATATTTATTGATTGTCTGCCTGAAAAAGTACACTCGTCGTGGACTCGTGTGACTTGTGTGGTGTTTTTTTCTTCTTTAAAAAACTCATTCTGCTGACAGACAGTGTCCAGCAGGTCCGTCATTAATATCTGACTGTGCTCACACAGCTTAATTGTGGGGGAGACTGGGGAGCAGTTATAGGTTATAGCAGGAGCCAGGAGTACATATTAAACAGTGCACACTTTTGCTGCCAGAGAGAGACTAGTGCCACTGCCAGTGTGACTGACCACTGTGACCAGTGACCTGACCACACTGACCACCAGTACTATAGTACTATATTTATTGATTGTCTGCCTGAAAAAGTACACTCGTCGTGGACTCGTGTGACTTGTGTGGTGTTTTTTTCTTCTTTAAAAAACTCATTCTGCTGACAGACAGTGTCCAGCAGGTCCGTCATTAATATCTGACTGTGCTCACACAGCTTAATTGTGGGGGAGACTGGGGAGCAGTTATAGGTTATAGCAGGAGCCAGGAGTACATATTAAACAGTGCACACTTTTGCTGCCAGAGTGCCACTGCCAGTGTGACTGACCACTGACCACTGTGACCAGTGACCTGACCACACTGACCACCAGTATAGTATATTGTGATTGAATGTCTGCCTGAAAAAGTACACTCGTCGTGTGACTTGTGTGGTGTTTTTTTATTCTATAAAAATTAAAAAACTCATTCTGCTGACAGACAGTGTCCAGCAGGTCCGTCATTATATAATATATACCTGTCCGGCTGCAGTAGTGATATATATATATTTTTTATATCATTATTTATCATCCAGTCTATACTAGCAGCAGACACAGTACGGTAGTTCACGGCTGTAGCTACCTCTGTGTCGGCACTCGGCAGTCCATCCATAATTGTATACCACCTACCCGTGTTTTTTTTTTTCTTTCTTCTTTATACATACTACATCTCATTATCATCCAGTCTATATTAGCAGCAGACACAGTACAGTACGGTAGTCCACGGCTGTAGCTACCTCTGTGTCGGCACTCGGCAGTCCATCCATAATTGTATACCACCTACCCGTGGTTTTTTTTTTCTTTCTTCTTTATACATACTACATCTCATTATCAACCAGTCTATATTAGCAGCAGACACAGTACGGTAGTTCACGGCTGTAGCTACCTCTGTGTCGGCACTCGGCAGTCCATCCATAATTGTATACCACCTACCCGTGGGTTTTTTTTTCTTTCTTCTTTATACATACATACTACATCTCATTATCATCCAGTCTATATTAGCAGCAGACACAGTACAGTACGGTAGTCCACGGCTGTAGCTACCTCTGTGTCGGCACTCGGCAGTCCATCCATAATTGTATACCACCTACCCGTGTTTTTTTTTTCTTTCTTCTTTATACATACTACATCTCATTATCATCCAGTCTATATTAGCAGCAGACACAGTACAGTACGGTAGTCCACGGCTGTAGCTACCTCTGTGTCGGCACTCGGCAGTCCATCCATAATTGTATACCACCTACCCGTGGTTTTTTTTTTCTTTCTTCTTTATACATACTACATCTCATTATCATCCAGTCTATATTAGCAGCAGACACAGTACAGTACGGTAGTCCACGGCTGTAGCTACCTCTGTGTCGGCACTCGGCAGTCCATCCATAATTGTATACCACCTACCCGTGTTTTTTTTTTTCTTTCTTCTTTATACATACTACATCTCATTATCAACCAGTCTATATTAGCAGCAGACACAGTACGGTAGTTCACGGCTGTAGCTACCTCTGTGTCGGCACTCGGCAGTCCATCCATAATTGTATACCACCTACCCGTGGTTTTTTTTTCTTTCTTCTTTATACATACATACTACATCTCATTATCATCCAGTCTATATTAGCAGCAGACACAGTACAGTACGGTAGTCCACGGCTGTAGCTACCTCTGTGTCGGCACTCGGCAGTCCATCCATAATTGTATACTAGTATCCATCCATCTCCATTGTTTACCTGAGGTGCCTTTTAGTTGTGCCTATTAAAATATGGAGAACAAAAATGTTGAGGTTCCAAAATTAGGGAAAGATCAAGATCCACTTCCACCTCGTGCTGAAGCTGCTGCCACTAGTCATGGCCGAGACGATGAAATGCCAGCAACGTCGTCTGCCAAGGCCGATGCCCAATATCATAGTACAGAGCATGTCAAATCCAAAACACCAAATATCAGTAAAAAAAGGACTCCAAAACCTAAAATAAAATTGTCGGAGGAGAAGCGTAAACTTGCCAATATGCCATTTACCACACGGAGTGGCAAGGAACGGCTGAGGCCCTGGCCTATGTTCATGGCTAGTGGTTCAGCTTCACATGAGGATGGAAGCACTCAGCCTCTCGCTAGAAAACTGAAAAGACTCAAGCTGGCAAAAGCACCGCAAAGAACTGTGCGTTCTTCGAAATCCCAAATCCACAAGGAGAGTCCAATTGTGTCGGTTGCGATGCCTGACCTTCCCAACACTGGACGTGAAGAGCATGCGCCTTCCACCATTTGCACGCCCCCTGCAAGTGCTGGAAGGAGCACCCGCAGTCCAGTTCCTGATAGTCAGATTGAAGATGTCAGTGTTGAAGTACACCAGGATGAGGAGGATATGGGTGTTGCTGGCGCTGGGGAGGAAATTGACCAGGAGGATTCTGATGGTGAGGTGGTTTGTTTAAGTCAGGCACCCGGGGAGACACCTGTTGTCCGTGGGAGGAATATGGCCGTTGACATGCCTGGTGAAAATACCAAAAAAATCAGCTCTTCAGTGTGGAGGTATTTCAACAGAAAAGCGGACAACAGGTGTCAAGCCGTGTGTTGCCTTTGTCAAGCTGTAATAAGTAGGGGTAAGGACGTTAACCACCTCGGAACATCCTCCCTTATACGTCACCTGCAGCGCATTCATAATAAGTCAGTGACAAGTTCAAAAACTTTGGGCGACAGCGGAAGCAGTCCACTGACCAGTAAATCCCTTCCTCTTGTAACCAAGCTCACGCAAACCACCCCACCAACTCCCTCAGTGTCAAGTTCCTCCTTCCCCAGGAATGCCAATAGTCCTGCAGGCCATGTCACTGGCAATTCTGACGAGTCCTCTCCTGCCTGGGATTCCTCTGATGCATCCTTGCATGTAACGCCTACTGCTGCTGGCGCTGCTGTTGTTGCTGCTGGGAGTCGATGGTCATCCCAGAGGGGAAGTCGTAAGCCCACTTGTACTACTTCCAGTAAGCAATTGACTGTTCAACAGTCCTTTGCGAGGAAGATGAAATATCACAGCAGTCATCCTGCTGCAAAGCGGATAACTGAGGCCTTGACAACTATGTTGGTGTTAGACGTGCGTCCGGTATCCGCCGTTAGTTCACAGGGAACTAGACAATTTATTGAGGCAGTGTGCCCCCGTTACCAAATACCATCTAGGTTCCACTTCTCTAGGCAGGCGATACCGAGAATGTACACGGACGTCAGAAAAAGACTCACCAGTGTCCTAAAAAATGCAGTTGTACCCAATGTCCACTTAACCACGGACATGTGGACAAGTGGAGCAGGGCAGGGTCAGGACTATATGACTGTGACAGCCCACTGGGTAGATGTATGGACTCCCGCCGCAAGAACAGCAGCAGCGGCACCAGTAGCAGGATCTCGCAAACGCCAACTCTTTCCTAGGCAGGCTACGCTTTGTATCACCGGTTTCCAGAATACGCACACAGCTGAAAACCTCTTACGGCAACTGAGGAAGATCATCGCGGAATGGCTTACCCCAATTGGACTCTCCTGTGGATTTGTGGCATCGGACAACGCCAGCAATATTGTGTGTGCATTAAATATGGGCAAATTCCAGCACGTCCCATGTTTTGCACATACCTTGAATTTGGTGGTGCAGAATTTTTTAAAAAACGACAGGGGCGTGCAAGAGATGCTGTCGGTGGCCAGAAGAATTGCGGGACACTTTCGGCGTACAGGCACCACGTACAGAAGACTGGAGCAACACCAAAAACGCCTGAACCTGCCCTGCCATCATCTGAAGCAAGAAGTGGTAACGAGGTGGAATTCAACCCTCTATATGCTTCAGAGGTTGGAGGAGCAGCAAAAGGCCATTCAAGCCTATACATCTGACCACGATATAGGAGGTGGAATGCACCTGTCTCAAGCGCAGTGGAGAATGATTTCAACGTTGTGCAAGGTTCTGATGCCCTTTGAACTTGCCACACGTGAAGTCAGTTCAGACACTGCCAGCCTGAGTCAGGTCATTCCCCTCATCAGGCTTTTGCAGAAGAAGCTGGAGACATTGAAGGAGGAGCTAACACGGAGCGATTCCACTAGGCATGTGGGACTTGTGAATGGAGCCCTTAATTCGCTTAACCAGGATTCACGGGTGGTCAATCTGTTGAAATCAGAGCACTACATTTTGGCCACCGTGCTCGATCCTAGATTTAAAACCTACCTTGGATCTCTCTTTCCGGCAGACACAAGTCTGCTGGGGTTGAAAGACCTGCTGGTGAGAAAATTGTCAATTCAAGCGGAACGCGACCTGTCAACATCTCCTCCTTCACATTCTCCCGCAACTGGGGGTGCGAGGAAAAGGCTCAGAATTCCGAGCCCACCCGCTGGCGGTGATGCAGGGCAGTCTGGAGCGACTGCTGATGCTGACATCTGGTCCGGACTGAAGGACCTGACAACAATTACGGACATGTCGTCTACTGTCACTGCATATGATTCTCTCACCATTGAAAGAATGGTGGAGGATTATATGAGTGACCGCATCCAAGTAGGCACGTCACACAGTCCGTACTTATACTGGCAAGAAAAAGAGGCAATTTGGAGGCCCTTGCACAAACTGGCTTTATTCTACCTAAGTTGCCCTCCCACAAGTGTGTACTCCGAAAGAGTGTTTAGTGCCGCCGCTCACCTTGTCAGCAATCGGCGTACGAGGTTACATCCAGAAAATGTGGAGAAGATGATGTTCATTAAAATGAATTATAATCAATTCCTCCGCGGAGACATTGACCAGCAGCAATTGCCTCCACAAAGTACACAGGGAGCTGAGATGGTGGATTCCAGTGGGGACGAATTGATAATCTGTGAGGAGGGGGATGTACACGGTGATATATCGGAGGATGATGATGAGGTGGACATCTTGCCTCTGTAGAGCCAGTTTGTGCAAGGAGAGATTAATTGCTTCTTTTTTGCTGGGGGTCCAAACCAACCCGTCATATCAGTCACAGTCGTGTGGCAGACCCTGTCACTGAAATGATGGGTTGATTAAAGTGTGCATGTCCTGTTTATACAACATAAGGGTGGGTGGGAGGGCCCAAGGACAATTCCATCTTGCACCTCTTTTTTCTTTAATTTTTCTTTGCGTCATGTGCTGTTTGGGGAGGGTTTTTTGGAAGGGACATCCTGCGTGACACTACAGTGCCACTCCTAGATGGGCCCGGTGTTTGTGTCGGCCACTAGGGTCGCTTATCTTACTCACACAGTCAGCTACCTCATTGCGCCTCTTTTTTTCTTTGCGTCATGTGCTGTTTGGGGAGGGTTTTTTGGAAGGGACATCCTGCGTGACACTGCAGTGCCACTCCTAGATGGGCCCGGTGTTTGTGTCGGCCACTAGGGTCGCTTATCTTACTCACACAGTCAGCTACCTCATTGCGCCTCTTTTTTTCTTTGCGTCATGTGCTGTTTGGGGAGGGTTTTTTGGAAGGGACATCCTGCGTGACACTGCAGTGCCACTCCTAGATGGGCCCGGTGTTTGTGTCGGCCACTAGGGTCGCCCAGCTTAGTCATCCAGCGACCTAGGTGCAAATTTTAGGACTAAAAATAATATTGTGAGGTGTGAGGTATTCAGAATAGACTGAAAATGAGTGTAAATTATGTTTTTTGAGGTTAATAATACTTTGGGATCAAAATGACCCCCAAATTCTATGATTTAAGCTGTTTTTTAGTGTTTTTAAAAAAAAAAACACCCGAACCCAAAACACACCCGAATCTGAAAAAAAAAATTAGGTGAGGTTTTACCAAAACGCGTTCGAACCCAAAACACGGCCGCGGAACCGAACCCAAAACCAAAACACAAAACCCGAAAAATTTCCGGCGCTCATCTCTAAAGTTTACACCGTCTAGCTATTGCTTCATTTCGGATTTCAGCAAGTTCTCAAGTTTATAAAATTCTTCCGTTAGTTTATAATGAGGCTCAGACTTTTCACCCCTATCTTCATTACCTGTGTCCCATCTAGAAAAGTAGGTTTGTCTTCTGTTAATTCTTTCATCAAATTTGGTGAAACAACTCATACTTCAGCAGCCCAAGAATAGACTATGTGAATATGTAAATTTTTGATTACCCAGGGGTACTCGGGCGCTTTAGGTATAAGGTGTTTCACCGAGCTGCTGCCTTAGATAAGGGGGAGTCACCCCCACAAGATAAATAAACAAAGAAAGATGGAAGGCTGCGCTAAATAATGTGTTCTGACAATATTGAAAGGAAGCACACCAAATAAATCCATGGCTTAAAATAGAAACCAAAGGATTCTTTAAATGTGGAGCAAATAGATGTATCACGTGCAACCATGTAGATAACAAAACTAAACATATTAAAACAGAAAATAACGATGAATTATATGAAATTAAACACTTCATTAATTGTAACTCTACATATGTCATATATGTCCTAATATGTGAGTGTGGCCTTAAATATGTAGGACGGACAACCAGGAAATTGAAGGTCAGATTTCTTGAACATCGCAGAAACATCATTAAAAGACTTGAGTCCCACAGTGTTTCTCAACACTTTCATATGGCCCATAATGGAAACCCAAAAAGTCTTAGATTAATTGGGGTAGAATACATTCCCTTGACCAACAGAGGTGGTGATAGGTATAAGAGATTATGCCAACAAGAAGCTTATTGGATGTTTCGAATGGACACAATTTATCCGAATGGTTTAAATGAGGCTGTAGAACTTAACACTATAATTTAATAAAATACTGTATAGATATAATTTTTATTTTACATTCTTTATTAGGCCTGTGGGTTTGATGACTTACTTCATATAAAAATTGATATCCATTCAAGAAAAATAAGCCATCTATAGATACAAACTGTAGTTCTGTCATACATCTTTCCCTTCCCTTCTAGACTATACTCTAATTAATCAGTTAAATATTATAAACAAATTTTTTTTTCAAACTCTCAATTTTGACCTTCATGTATATGCCATTCTAGGATATGATGGATTATCTTTATACTTTACTGCTAACAAAACCATTGACTATATCAATGATAAGTCATTGAATCAAGGTTATGTTCTTCTATATCTAATATTTGTTTATGTGTACATATGTATTCCTTCTTCACCTTTAAAATTTAGGTTATAATTTGTATCTAGTATTATTATCATTTTTCCAATCCTTATGGACATATATATATGTACATATAGTTATTGGAAATTAACTGTCCTCCTATGGTTATTAATAATAACTTTTCTAAGAGAAGTCATACATGAGATGTCTATATCAGGTTTTTGCTTTTCCTTATGCTCATTTATAAATACCATATACAATATAAGATTTGGCCATTGAACACGGAAAGTAGATAGTGGAAATAATTTATAAATATTTCGTCTAGTAAGGGCGGAAGTGCTACATTCGGCACTGCCCTGAGTTGCCCTGCACACAGTAAACCTGCGGGCTGGCGGAAGCTCCCATGATCACTTCCGCCCGGCCGTGCGACGTGTCAGTGGTCACATGACGGTATCGGGAGGCCACGTGACCACAATATATGACAACATCCGGTGGCCTCTCCGTGTCACACTCTCTTCCCCAATAACGTCTACTATCAGCGTCCCGATCATGTGACATACTATAGTCACATGACCGGACATACAAGGGGTGAGTAACACGGCACCTCCTATCCTGTTACGAATAATCCCGATCATGTGACTTAGAATAATCAAATGATCGGCCTCTGAAGGGGTGGATAAGGTGTCATTCCTATTCCTGTCCCTACCCAATAATACCCTCCAAATTGAGTCTCCATAGCAACAGCACGTGTATACAAACGTAAGGATTGGTTGATAATTACATGTGCATTTCCTGTTTCCTCTCTTAACAATAAAATAAAACAAAATAAATTTTATCTGTGACTAAAACTATGAATAAAAATCGAATTATAGTTCCGTGGCCCACATCCTGTGTGAAGTAGGTTTGTCTTCTTTATGTTATTTAGATATTTATCTGTTTATTGTTTAATTATTATGCAACATTGGGACCAGGTGTTAATCAGCCACCATATTGGAAGGGGTATATAAACCCCTCATACCTAAGTAATTGATACCTTTGAAAAAGCTGCTAGCTGATCGCAGCGAAACGCGTCAGCTGTACATGGGACCCAAAGCCAGAGACTACTAATTGGAAGACCGAACCACCCCCCACACAAATTCCGGATCGCCATATACGAATTGGAGGACTTAAATAGCAGATTGGACCGACAACTTTTACAATCCGCATTGCATGAGGAGCTCACCATTCAAAATCCAAGAGCACCGATTCCTCTAGCGGCAACCACTATCCTATGGGACACTGCTTACCTCCTATATATTCGTACATACCGGACTCAGATCGATCTGGGGGATCAATTTGGAACGGACTCTTCCACTCACCGATTAATTTCTATTCTGACCAATTGGGTAACCCCTTTTTATTATATCTACTGAATGATTTTATCAAGTTTTATATATGTTGCATGCATTTTATGACATATTGATCATAAGAATTTAAGTGATATTATCTGTTAATAAATTGTACTAGTAATAAACTAATATCAATATTGTCAGAACACATTATTTAGCGCAGCCTTCCATCTTTCTTTGTTTATTTATCTTGTGGGGGTGACTCCCCCTTATCTAAGGCAGCAGCTCGGTGAAACACCTTATACCCAAAGCGCCCGAGTACCCCTGGGTAATCAAACATTTACATGAGCACAGATATATGCAGCACACTGAGCACAGATATGGAGCGTTTTTCAGGCAGACAACGTATAATACTGGTGGTCACTGGTCAGCAAAACTCTGCACTGTACTCCTCCTATAATACTGCTGGTCCCCAGAATAAAGATATGCAGCCCCCTGAAACAAAGTGAGAGGATGCCAGCCACATCCGCTCACTATCATTTCCAATGCACGATCGAAAAATGGCGGCGACGCGCGGCTCCTTATATAGAATCTGAATCTTGCGAGAATCCGACAGCTGGATGATGATGTTCAGGCGCGCTTGGGTTAACTGAGCAAGGCGGGAAGATTTGAATCTGCCTCGGACCCGTGTAAAAAGGGTGAAGTTCGGGGGGGTTCGGATTCCGAGGAACCAAACCCGCTCATCTCTAGTTTATTATAGTTTATTATGGAGATTCATTGGATAGGAAGGTATAATTTAGAAAGGCATTGTTTATTTTCTGGGTGGGTTCCTTGAAGGTCGAAGAAATTGGACATTATTCTATACTTTCAATGAGGAACCTCTTTCATCTTTCAGGTGCATTTAATATGGTAGTGGTGGGGAAAAGGTGTCCATTAGGTACCCCTATCTGAAACACTCAGCACAATACAGCTTTTTTCCATTGATCAGACTTTGGGGACTATTAAGAGATGACCACAGATCGTTGAATACATAGCCAGAGCTGCATTCATCTCTGCACATGCTGGGGGCTGCCCAGCACAGGGCAAGGTCACCCATCATGTGTGAGGCCACCTTCAGATACATCTGCAATTTGCAGAGGCATTGGGTCTTATGTTGAACCCTAGCAGCACAGCCTGGCTGCACAGCCAGGTGGTTAGTGGCCTTTTTTTAATCGGAGTGGTTGCATGTGTCTTAACAAAGCTGCCCCAAAAATACAGGTGATTCAGCCCCATTTCCTGGCATAGCCCTACAATGAAGTAAATCCACCGCTGCAATGATCACCGCGGCCAATCACATTGTAGTCACATCTATGGGAGATACAACCACATTGTGTATGGCCGCACAACTGTGGTTGCGCCTGGGTCTCAATGACTACCTTAGTGGGAACAGGGTGAGGCACACATGCTGCTGCCTGCCTGCTGCACCTGACTGATAACACTGACGACCAGAGGAGCAGAGTGCAGCAGGTATAAAAAATAGCTGGTCACCAGCATTAAGCATGATAATGATGTCAGAGACATCCTTCTTCATTTTTCTCACAGTCAGCCTCAGCAGGCTGTGTCCTCAGGTCCTGGCACCCTTAGGCAGCTGCCTAAATCTGCTTAATGGATATGCCAGCCCTGCACGTTGGGACATTTGTGACCAGTGGTGACTTGAGGGCATGTGGGGTATTTTTAGGATCAGTGAAGAGTCGAGTGCAGAGTTGCATATGGAAGATATGAGTAGCTGCATATGGTTGCTATTGTTGCATTTTGAAATAGAAATGACTTATGTGGGGGTGTGGAAATCATCTGGGAAGTATGTTTTTAAAATTCTGTTTCTGTGATTAAGTGCCATAACTGCAACAAGAGCTGCACATGCACAGTGTAGAGGGCGCCCGTTCCATTTTTTACAAAAATGTATAATTTTATAGTAAATTAAACTAATGATGTCAAAATTTTCAACAGAGAAATGGATTAAGTGAGTTATATTGCCAAATTATCATTACAGCATTTTGGAAATGTTGTGCACAATGGGGGTCATTCCGAGTTGTTCGCTCTGTAAAAATCTTCGCATCGCAGCGATTTTCCGCTTAATGCGCATGCGCAATGTCCGCACTGCGACTGCGCCAAGTAAATTTGCTATGCAGTTAGGATTTTTACTCACGGCTTTTTCATCGTTCTGGCGATCGTAATGTGATTGACAGGAAATGGGTGTTACTGGGCGGAAACAGGCCGTTTTATGGGCGTGTGGGAAAAAACGCTACCGTTTCCGGAAAAAACGCCGGAGTGGCCGGAGAAACGGAGGAGTGTCTGGGCGAACGCTGGGTGTGTTTGTGACGTCAAACCAGGAACGACAAGCAGTGAAATGATCGCAGATGCCGAGTAAGTCTGGAGCTACTCAGAAACTGCTACGAGGTGTGTAATCGCAATATTGCGAATACATCGTTCGCAATTTTAAGATGCTAAGATTCACTCCCAGTAGGCGGTGGCTTAGCATGAGCAAATCTGCTAAAATCCGCATGCGAGCGAACAACTCGGAATGACCCCCAGTGTCTTCAAAGAAGAAGGGTCGTAGCACACAGTGAGTGGGGAGTCCTATATGTATACCTGGGGGCAGTAATAACTCACACCAATCTATTGCAAAAAATGTCACTATTAGACAGGAAGGGACAGTTAATTGATCCAAATTAAAATCCAATTATTGGTGAATTTACGAACATTATGGGCCACATGTAATAGCCGAAGGGTTGGGGAGTTTGTAATATCTCAGCGGTTTAACCAGTGGTGGGCTAAGCCGGGGGGGGGGGGGGGGGGGGTGCAGAGTGCATTTGCCCACTGGGCTAGTACAATTATGCAGCACAAGGGCCATTGCTGCATTGTGCCTGCTCATATTCCTGACAACCAGGAAGGATCTCTCCCTGCCTTCCAGCTGTCAGTGTCAGGCTGCTGCACACTGCTGATTGCTGTGTCTGGACTTCTCATCGATGGCTATCCATAGAATGAAGGGGCTTAATAAATGGGTGGGGATCTGCAGGTATCAAATGGTGGGGGGCTGCACAGTATGTGTTTTAGCACTGTCTGGCTGTGTTGAGTGCAGGCAGCAACTTGTGCACTGCTAACTTCCCCCTCCCTCCCACACAGGAATGACTCATACAAAGATAAGCTCCATGCCCACCAGACAACAAGGAGCTGATGATAGCAATGCTGCTGCTGCTACTGCCCTAGACAGAAAGGGCTTTCAATGACAAGGAGTGCATGCAGATGTACCTCTTTTGTCATTTATTAGAAAGCCTTTTTGGATTGGAGGGTTGCATGGAGGGGTTGGGGTGTAATGAGGTCAAAGCCATGGGGTGCCTAGCAAACAGCAGGGAACCCTGCCTTTTTCATTTGTAATGGTCCTTACAAAATCTACAGAAGTCACAGGGGCCATTTTGTCAGCCTTAAGATGGGTATACACTAGACAATATGTATGTCATCCGATCTGGGATTATGTGAATCCCCTACAGTATGTCGCTGACGATGTGCACTACCATGTGGCATCAGCAACATCCTCCAACACCCCTACATGCAGGAACAATGGAAGACATTGCTATTGAGAACCATGCTGCCAAATGCAGCACAGCTCCCCCATCATTGCTGCCAGCATCAGCTATTTTTCATGCACTTGCCAGTGCCTGTACCCCTGCCAGCTCCCGTTGCTGCTGATGTCACTGGTTACACACATCGTGTAGTGTGTACCCAGCTTATCATCAAAGCTGGACCTGGCAGCTGCTGACACTACATCTGATTGCATAATTGTGGCATGCAGAGGAGTCTATTGGCATAATAGTGGCATGCAAAGAACTCTGATGGCATAATAGTGACATGCAGTGGAGTCTAATGGCATAATAGTGGCATGTATAGGAGTCTGATGGAATAATAGTGGCATGAGGAGGAGTCTGATGGCATAATAGTGGCATGCAGAGGAGTCTTATGGCCTAATAGTAGCACTTGGAGGAGTTTCCATACTGTCCTTGGAGGAGTTCAGTCTGCTGTCTTCTATGCCATCTATTTTATCACGGTGTCACTATCAACATTATTTCTTTTTGCCCTTTGTAATTTTCCTTTGTTGACCTGTGTCTCTGTTTATTCCTGAATTGTAGTATGTCAATCTATTATGCTCCATCACTATATTAAAGTTCTCTTGTACAGAATCACTGCCTCCCTTTCTCTTGCAGTCTCTCCCACTGCCCCCTGCAGTGTCTCTCACTGTCTCCTTTTACTCTGCACAAGTGGTGATCAAATGTGCTATAACCTGCATTATTTAACAGTGAATAGAGGTTATAGAAATGACTCATTGCACAATATAAGCAGCCAGTCAGTATTAGAAACTACTAAGACGTTTCCTCACCACAAGTGCAAAATATAGAAAATTGGAGCAAACACTTAGCCAGCGCTTAGACAGGTTCTCTTGGTCTGATGTACTCTTTATGCCTCCACCATAAATCAGATTACCATATAGAACAATAAAAATATGTATATATAGTGTGATACCATTTAATACATAGACTTAAAATACATTAAACTCCAAACAAAATGGGTCAACTTCAACACAAATCCTAATTACGGGTAATTACTGAATATTATCAGAACTGTGGCCAAACAGTTTCTAAAAGTGGGAAATTTAGGGATTCCGAATAGTCCCCAAAAAACCTGGATCGAATCCGCTGATAATCGGTCATCCAGTCCGCCCAACTCTGCTGCCATAGGAACATCATCAAGTTTCTACCCCGGGCTGGGGTCTTTTTCATGGCGCTGCTCAGAATTTTGATCAGTCTAAAATGCAAGTTATTTAAATGTTCAAGCTGGATCCTATACACAATGATGACTACATGTCCCATGATTCTCTGCTGCGTACATATACTCCTCCGATACAGCCCTTTGAATATCCGGAATGTCATGGTAACCCGATGCCCAATAGTGACTCGGCACGGAGCTGCAACGTCACTTCCGGTCTCCGGGCATCATCCTGATGTTCTTTTAAAATATTCCCCATGGAAACAGTAACGGCCTCTTGTATTTTCTCTTAGCTCCTGTCTCACATTTGTTAATGGAGCTACTGGAGTCTTTTCATCCGAACAGGGCTGGAAGTGACGTTACACAAATTCTGATACTAGAGGGTTCTGTGATTCAAAAAAGTTTGTGAATCACTGCCCTCGATGTTTCTGCATTACTACAGTATCTATGGTGGGATTAAAGCAAAGATAACAAAATCTTTTGACAAAAAGTATAGATTTCAGTTGTTTTTTTTTAAATATATGAGATTTGGCTATAAATGAAAGCATAAATTAGAGTCAAGGTAAACACTGAGCGTTTCATTTGCTATTGGCCCCAAAGTTTTTTGTATAACTTTTAAAGTAATTGAAATACAGACCTTGGTCTATGATAAGCATGAGGAAGTTATAGCAAGTGTTGAAAGTGTTTTCTTCAATTGCTTTAAAAGTTATAAGAAAATATTTGGGGCCATCAGCTAGTGAAACACCACTGTACATTAGAGATGGGCTGTTTGGTTCTTAAGAAATCTGAAGCCACGTAAATTTTGCTGATCCAAACCAATTCCTAGTTCGATGCACCACACATTTTGAATTTGGATTTGAAATCCAAATTTCAGGTGTTGGATTGCAAAAATTGATTGATTTTAGCTATTTTCATCCATTTTCAAGAAATTCAGAACCTAAGATTCAGGTATTTGGTGGGATGTAATGCAGTCCAAGATCACAGTTGAGCATAACCACGCCCCCGAAACCACTCTTTTAACATTATGGAAGACAGAGGTCAAACTGGTCATCGGACAGAAAAACCTGTAGGGGAAAGTGTTAATTGGCAAGAATTATCCTGAAGAATATTATAAAAAGTAGGGCGATGCATCACATTAAAAAGAAAGATTGGCTGAATCTTGACAATGCACTAGCATGAGAGATAAGATTCAAGTAATACTGACACTGAATAGCCCAGTAGTCAATGTCTTCCAGTTTGTCTTCAACTCATGCCAAATCAATGTGCAGAGGAGAGAGAACAGGACCATACCATGGATTCTGATTTGAGTTCTGTGATTGCTCTGCTGATTTTACACTGGAATGTAATTTTTTTATTCTATAGAACATTGTTTTTCTTTGTTATAGACATGATGGATTTGCTTTGTGTCTGGGCTTGGAGGAGAGCTAAGAGTCTTACTTGCTTAAGATCAGTATATCTTTCTGAAGCATTGGGAGGAATCAAATAAGGGAATGTGGAGGAAAGTGCATAGGAAAGAAGGTAAGCCAGGTCAGAAAAATGGCAGTACAGATTACAAGACAGTAGAACTATTAGTTACATATGAAGCATTAGCATCGGGCAGGTATTACAATTGTTTATAATATCTGAAACATTAGAACTAAAGTCAGGTACAATTTATCCTTTATAAAGTTTCTTCTAGTAAATGATTTAACTGCTCAAAAGAAAAAACAAGAAAGGGTGTCAGGTGTAACCATATGCAGTAGATCACAACAACTAATTTCTATATACTGTAGTCTACAGTTTTGACAAGACTGAGAGTTGGCATGTTTCAAGAATGAAGAAGGTTCATATGGTGAGGTCAGAAGATTTGCTTCCGGGATGGAAGTGGAATGCTTTTCTAGTACTTTGAAGCCACAAGTAATGCCCAAGACACATCTCCGTGATGCACTACTGACTCAGGCCATGGGAGGACTCATTATACATGCACAGTGGAATCTCTGGTGGCTCTAAAGGCAAGGAGGCTGAACATATATTTACTACAAATGAAGAATACTTTTTTTTGTTGCTATATGCTTTAGACATACTCCTTAGGGCACCAGCCAGAAAGTATATCATTAAATACAAAAATAAAAAGGGAAACAGACATTTCATTTATGTTCTGTGCAGATTATATCCTTTCCTCATATACTGGTCCCACTAATGCAGAATGTTGCATCCCACCTGTAACAGTAGATGTCAGCCCTTTAATTGATCTGACTTAATAATATGCTCATTCATTGACCATAAGAGGTCAATAATGATAAGCCAACAGAATGGTTTCCCATGTTGCAGCCAGACTCACGCCCGGTTGTATATGTGCTACATGGCTCCTCTTGAAAAATTCATAGTTGTACTCCACGAGGAGCAAGTTCATGTCCCTCATTAAAGGGTTTTTATTATTTCTACCTATGGCTCTACTTCAGGAGAGAAGAGAACAATAATCCATATGGATTTAGGTGATGAATGAAATTAAATCCTAGGGATTTGGGCAAGGTGTTTATTTCAATGAAAGAATCAAGCAGTAAGGGGTTTAGTAATATTAAGCAAAAACTGCTTAACTACATGTACCAAACCATGGTGTGTACTGTACAACAGAGAAAAAACAAAAATCCATCCAAGACTACTTGACAACCAGTAAGAACTCTGTTTTATTTTTGGTGGGTAAACATTTGGAATAATTTTTTTGTGTACTGACACTGGGATTACTCACGATAGATGTTTAGGAAAATATGTTACCTGTTTCCTTCCAGGCATTTCATATATGTCATTATGTGAGACCAATCAAAAGCTCCGGTACGTGTGTTAATCCATCTGTTCAGCTCCATAATACATTGCTCAAAGCACTTCAGTACAAGTATCTGTTTTAAAAATCCACTGGCTATATAGAGATGATGAATGAGTGATCCAATACTGATGTCAATCAAAAGATCTCCCTTAATGTGACCTGAAGGGAAAGATTACAGTAATTACAGAATATAATATGTTATGTAGCATCTATTCTATTTATCATTCTGTACTATCTCCTTCCTTCATTTGCGATGCAATTGCATATGGGATGAATATCACAATCATCGATAGCAATGTTTATCTGCGATGACAGCCTGAGTAATCCTGGGCTTACTCAGGCTTTCCGTCATAGAGCGGCTTGTGAGAACAAGGAAATTGCAGTCCTTGGCCTCACCACTCCCAGAAAATAAGGGCAATACACATCCATTACTGGCAATGTCAGCTACCCCCACCCACTCCCTCCCTGTCAATCAGGCAGAGGCATTTGCATCCCTGCTTTGTGATCGCAGGACCTGCTCTGCACATGTCCCGAATGGGGTGTGGTTCATAGGGTCGACAGTGTCTAGGTCGATCATGTTTGGGTCAACTACTATTGGTCGACATTAACTAGGTTGACAGGGATGCTTGGTCGACAGAGTCTCTAGGTTAACATGGTCTAAGTTGACAGGTCAAAAGGTCGACATGAGTTTTTAATTTTTTTTGGGTGTCGTTTTCTCCGTACAGTGACCGGGAACCCCAATTAGTGCACAGTGTTTGCTTGCCATGGTTTGGGCAAAAAGCCTCACTCTGCTACCACTGCACTTGGCACAGCTTACTATTCCCAATCATAGTCCATGTGGATCATTAAATATGAAAAAGTTCAAAAAAATAAAAATATGTGAAAAAGTCATGTCAACCTTTTGACCTGTTGACATAGAACATGTCAACCTAGAGACCTTTTGACCTTGACACCCTGTCAACCTAGTTACTGTTGACCAATAGTGGTCAGCCTACACATTTTCAACCTAGTTACTGTCGACCTAGAGACCAGATCCCTGCCGAATGAGCAGGACCCCACCATAATAAGGACCTTTGTGAGCTTTTATTCAGTACATACTTTACTGTTACTTGGGGGGAAAAAAATGTGGGGAGTAAAGGTGTTGGTTAGGATTAGGGGTTTTTATTATGATGTGAAGGGCAGTGGCATATCTCTAATGGGTGCATTGTGTGTGGTACACCTGGGGTCCTGGATCCAACAGAGCCAAAGCACACACCTTGTACCCATTTCTTTAACATTTACTTCTCCGGACTCTTACACTGGCAGCGGCAGCTCTGCATAAATCAATCATGCCAAATTTTCCATTAGGCATGTGAGGCACATGCCTAGGGGCGGCACTTGTGTGTTGGAGACAATTAGATGCTTGTGTTAGTAATGTCAGCCCAAAAAGTATTAGTACCTGCAAAATGTTTTCACTGTACTTTACCATATTCCATCTTGAATAGAGTGTAAATGGGCAGAACATGCACAGATTGCCCCTGTAAGCCACCTCATAGCTCACAATACTGGTGAAACTCAGAAAATTTGAATATCTTGCAAAAGTTCAATTATTTCAGTAATTCAATTTAAAAGGAGAAACATATATTATAAAGACTCATTACATGCACAGTGAGATATTATAAGCCTTTATTTGTTTTCATTTTGATGATATAGAAGAATTTGTGATATACTGTATGTATATTTTAGCTTGTATGGTTGGTCTTTTTTGGTGTATTGAGATATATATATCTATATACACATTGGAATGATAGAAATATTTGAAATGTATTTTTATTATTTTAACTGAATTCGAGCGCTTTCAAATTTCTTTTTGGCTAATTTAAGGGAGATGAGTAACTCCCTCATCTGTGAGCTGCAGGAACTCAATTTTAACAAATATTTGATCACGCCAGGTATATTTTTTATTTTTAAACTTGCAGTCCGGTTCTAACTGCATGAATCACAGGGATTATAGATGCACGTGAACGAAGTGCACTAGGATAAAGCGCACCAAACAGTACAAACAATGGATTTATTGTTTGTTTTTTCTATTTTTAAAGTTGCAGCTCTTTTCAAACCATATGTACTACATGGCTTCTACATGCATGTGAACTAATGCAATACCAAACAGTACAAAGAATAAATATAAATAATTTTTTATTTTATACTTTCAGCTCATTTCAAACTGCATGGATCACAGGGCTTATAGATTCATGTGACCAAAGTACACTAGAGTAAAACAAACCAACCAATCAGAACAAAACAATAAAAATATATTTTATTTTTTATATTTTTAAACTTGCAGCTCAGTTCAAACTGCACAGATCACAAGGCTAAAGTAAAGCACAGCCAATATAGGAGAGTACAGTGCAACACACACCAGCATGCAGCGTGCCCCTATATACACAGTCACTATGCTGCACAGCCACAATGAGTCTGGAGTTTCTGGATGGATACAGCCAGCTAAAACAGCAGCATATGGTGCAGCATGCCCCTATATACAGTCACTATACTGCACATCCACAAGTAGTCTGGAGACTCAGAATTGACACAGCAGAATATAGTTCAGCATGCCCCTATATACAGTCACTATACTGCACAGCCACAATTAGTCTGGTGTCTCTGGATGGACAGTGCAGAGTATAGTGTAGTGTGCCCCTATATACAGTCACTATACTGCACAGACAAAATGAGTCTGGAGTCTCTGGATGGACACAGCAGAGTATAGCGTATTGTGCCCCTATATACAGTCACTATACTGCACAAACACAATTAGTCTGGAGTCTCTGGATGGACACAGCAGAGTATAATGCAGTGTGCCCCTATATGCAGTCACTATACTGCACAGCCACAATTAGTCTGGAGTCTCTGGATGGACACAGCAGAGTATAGTGCAGTGTGCCCCTATATACAGTCACTATACTGCACAGACACAATTAGTCTGGAGTCTCTGGATGGACACAGCAGAGTATATCGTAGTGTGCCCCTATATACAGACACTATACTGCACAGACACAATTAGTCTGGAGTCTCTGGATGGACACAGCAGAGTATATCGTAGTGTGCCCCTATATATAGTCACTATACTGCACAGCCACAATTAGTCTGGAGTCTCTGGATTAACACAGCAGAGTACAGTGCAGTGTGCCCCTATATACAGTCACTATACTGCACAGACACAATTAGTCTGGAGTCTCTGGATGGACACAGCAGAGTATATCGTAGTGTGCCCCTATATATAGTCATTTCACTGTGCAGCCACAATTAGTCTGTGGTCTATTGGCTGGTATTTTTTACCTCTAAATATTACCAATCTCCAAGCAATGATGCTTCCATCTCTGACTATATTGATGGATTCAATTACTAATATTATTTCAAACTTCAAAATATTTTGCAATTAAAAATAACCATTAACTTTATATACACATATGTACCAATATCCAGTGGCATCACAAGGGGGTACGGGGGGTGCATCCCGCACCCGGGTGTCACCTGCCAAGGGGTGACCCCAAAGTGCCAGCTCCTGCTCAGTGACATGAGTTGGGTCCTGCACTGTAATATTATGTGCAGCAACCTGGCTCCTGTCCTCATGCAGAAGCAGTCACTGAAGAAATGCCAGTCTCCAGGGCCAGGCTACATCTCCAGGATACCTGAGGTGACAAAAACAGGGGTCGGAATGAAAAACCACACCCCTCTCCTGTGAAGCCATGCCCCATCTCACACAGCCACAAGCATCCCATGAAGCTGTGCCCCTTTTGCGACCGGCCGCACCGGGTATTTTAAAGGTGAGAGACGCCTCTGCCAGTATCACTGAAGATTTTCAAAAATGCATCTAAAATTACAAATATATAATCTTAGTTCCATCATAATGTATCATTATTATTATTATTTATTTTTATAGTCTGTGTATATTATGCATCGCTATTACCGAGAATATATTTGTCATATGCAGTATATAAATCCCTATCCCACTGGAGAATGGAGTCTAACACAACTGCGCACATCCATGCACCTACCCTTAGGATAGCTTTGTTACTGTACATACCCTCACTGAAAACACGGTGTAAACATTCCATTGGAAATTTCATTGTATCTTCTCCAAAGGCCATGTCTGGTCTTTTAGAAAAATATGTTTCCAGATGTTCTCTAGAATCAAAGCCGTGTTCAGGATAGAATTTATGTGAGCTGGAATCCATCTTGTATTACTGTATCACAGACTGGCTGACTCTCACGTCTTCCCTCTTACTGTATATGTGACTGGCCCAGGATATCTGTATACAGTATACTCACCAGGACCCAGTTATTTATATTCATCAGTAACCAGGATATCAGTGTTATCACATGATGGGGTATCAGCCTCAGGAGCTGTCATGGGAATGCAGGTGACAGAGTGATCATCTCTTGAAACAGAATAAATTATCATAACATTAATTTTTTTATTACATATTTAAATAGTGCACAATATTTCAGTGATTTAATTAAAAGTAATTACATTTGATAATTTAAAATGGAAATTTTTTAAAATATTTCTTGTGCAAACACATATACAAATAATGGCCTTAATTCAGATGCAGATGCAATACCAATATTAACACAGTGGAGTGATTATTAGTGCACCAAGGTACTTTTGCATGGACGCTCACAGTGAGGACTCAATCTCAAATGACTGACAGCAGGAGGGTGTTTTGCGGGAGGCAGTGCCATTCCAGCAGCAGACGAGTCATGCGACTACACAGGGCTCCCACCACAGCACTTTTTCCTGTCCATAGATTGCTCCCACTCCTCCCTGTCATAGTACCCTGATCGGGGGTGGAGTTTCGCAGAATGACGTGTTTGCTTCGTGATGTCACGGCACAATGCATCATTTCATGAAACTCCAACACCTGAGTGGAGTACTATATTGAGGAGGAGGGATCTGGCATGCAGGCACTGGTGCCGGCCCTACACACCCCTGACAACGAGCATTACACACCCCTGGCAATGACATTACCTCTGAAAATGAGCATTACCTCTGGCAATGAGCATTACACATCCCTGACAACAACATTAAACCTGGCAAAGAACATTACCCCTAGCAATGAGAATTACACACCCCTGGAAACGAGCATCACCCCTAGCAACTAGCATTACACACCCCTGGCAATGAACATTAACTCTGGAAATGAGAATTACACACCCCTGGCAATGAGCATGACACCCATCCCAGAGCTTGAAAACCCAGACAAAGATAAAAAACCCAGCCCATGAAACCCCTGGAAATGAGCATGACACCCAGTGCATGAAACCCCTGGCAATGAGTATGACACACAGCATATGAAATCATTGGCAGCAAGCAGGTAATTTAAAAGAAATTAGAAGCTTTACTGTAGGGCATAATGTATCATAGGAATTGTGGTGTGTGGCATAATATGGTGCAGGGGGCATAATGTGGTGCAAGGGACATATCACAGCCACTGTGAGTCAGTGTGGCTGCAAAATTCAAAGCCATATTCATTTGTTTGAAAATAAAATTGAAGATTGAACAGTAAAAGTAGAATAGTAATAATATATTTATGCCAACCACCATATAATTGTGAGAGAGTAAAAGAAGGTGCGGAAAGAAAAAGGAAGAAAATATTTGGAGCAACATGGACATTGGTGCTGAATAGAGACTATTCCCATGCTTGTGAGTAGCCAAAATGGGCAAGATGTGCTTCCTTCAGCATCAGCTGTGGGTACACAACCATGGGTTTGTAAGATACAATGCATGCACAGTTGCAGCATAAAATCATTAGGCTATGAAATTGCAAATTATTATGAGTGAGGCTGTTGACAAGTAAAAGGAAATAGACACCAAATGAAGCCATTACAAAGTCCAGAGCAACTGAGTACACATACGGTGACAACATCTACACAATAACAAGGAACATCTAGTCCTAGAGTGAGTTTATGATCACACAATCTGTGGCAGTAATGATGCAGGTGCCAGTTTCTTCTACATCAGGGGTGGGGAACATCCAACCTGTGGGAAATATATGGCCCGGAAATATATTTGGTCTGGTCCGGGGCCCTGCCAAGGCAGTTGCAGATTGTTCAGAGCCATCCATCATGCACTGTATACAGTGTGAGAAAGCAACATCTCCCATGATGCAGTGCATGGCAGATGGCTCCAGGTGGTGATGTGAGGCAGCTTTGGAGAAGGATCTCAGTGGAGCTCTGCTCTGCTGGCTGCATGTGGGTGGGAGGAATGGCTGTGCTGCAGTGCGGAGTGGACCCAGGGCCTGGACCGATGGTGAGCAGAACTCTGGATTAGACCTGTCCTGCAGTGGTGGTGAGTGCCCTACTAGCACTATACAGGTGGCATTATGCATATATGTCAATACCGTTTGCATTACTGTGGACATCATGTGTTAGGAGCACTAATGTTACCATTATGTGTAAGGCCATGTCGGCTTTCCAAAGAGCATGCGCAACTTCGGTGCGCGCATTGGGGGGCAACTTCAAAAATGGACCATAAATGATGTAATAAAAATCCAAATGGCCCACAGCAGAAAAAAAGCCCTGAACTCAAGGGCTGCTACCTCTGCAGTTTTCTTAATTGGAGCCTCCCTACCTGTGTTGATATCCCAGAAATCTCAGTCCAGCTGTTCACTTATCCTGGCACAGCCTCTTCCATAAAGCTCTACAGATCTTCAATGGCTGCATAAGCCTCACCTCAGTAACTTTCTGTGGGAACCCATGCTTCACTGCCTCAAGCAGGTCACGTAGCCAACAGAACTGTGTAACTCTGCCATTCTCCTCCTAACCACAACAGTTCCACTGCTCACCAGTTCCCCTCCTACCCGTAACATCTGTACTTGTCCCCCAGCTTGTCCTCCAGACTGCTTATGCATATTATATGGGTGCAGCCCCTGGGCTCCTGACATTTTGCTATACACTTCTCAGTTCTAACCAGCCTCATACCTGCAAGGTACTCCTCTCCACATAGCAGCTACCACTGTTTTATTCTCCACAGCTCACTTCTGCTACATGGCTTACATCCTCTTGTACATGGCAGTAGAGAGCCTGTCTGGGCCCAGGTACTTTTTGGGGGCGTGGCCAAATCATGGAAGGCATGGCCATGCACGCTTAGAAAAAATATACAGAAAAATGAGTGCCTCCCTGGCCACACAGCACTCTATGATGGACTGTGGAGAAGAGCTGCAGCTGCCAGGAAAGGAGGGGATTTAAGCCACGTCTGGGCCCCTCCATCAGGCCTTGGTAAATAGTACCTGCCCCCCTCCAGGCACCAGTGCTCTTGCATACTATATAACTATATAACTTGACAATCATCATGTTTCTTAAACTATTTCTCTACCAACTCTGCAGGACTGTCTCACAAACTGACCTCTCAACTGGGGTTCTCCTTTAACAGTAGATAGGAGACATTGTGCTGTTCACTTTAAGCCCACTGACCCACTGTCCAGAGACATAATAGTCTACCTCCACTAAGTCAGTGCAAAGGATAAATAATGTGGCTGTGGCCCTGATTCTGATTTGGATGTAAAGTAAAAAAAGCAAATTACTTTATATCCTTAACAAACCATGTTGCAATGCAAAAGTAGCAAATACATTTTGTATTTTTATATTTTTCTGTGCACACAAACTGAATCTTAATCTCTTTGTGTATGTTACAGCTGCCCCACGTGCAGTGCAACATGGTTTGGCCAAGTACACAGTTACTTGTTATTTTCTGCTTTCCTTTCAAATCAGAATTTGGGGTGTATTCAATAGGTGTCAAATCCATTCCAACATGCATTTGTCGGAATGGATTCGACAAGGGCTTTTCAATGGACGGACAATTCTAACTGTTGGATTTTAGCCAAATCCGACTGTTGGATTTTTCTGTACCCGGGGTCCTGTACTGCTGCTGTCAGCGACTGCCTAGTGCACTGATAGTGGCAGCGGAGGGAGCAGACAGCGGCAGATGGCGAAAGGAGGTGACGGTGGCAGGGGGAGCTGGATGGCGGCCAGTGGGGGGAGCTGGATGGCGGCAGCTAGCAGGGAAAGCTGGATAGCAGCAGGAGGCGGAAGGAGGCGGAAGGAGCTGGACGGCGGCGGGCAGTGGTTGGAGCTGCCAATGTTGGCTGGAGGAGGGAAAAGTCTGTGGCAGCAGGGTTGATGTCTGCGGCGGCAGGGGAGGCGCTTCCGGGTTTGAAGAGCCTGGCCGGTATGATGCCCTGCTCAATCTGACTTTTTTAAAGTTGGATTGAGATTGTCAGAAAGTGGACCAAAACCTGTTGGATTTGGCCCCATTTCTGACAGAAGCACGAAGATCAGCGCCTATTCCACTGATCCATGTGTTTTCCAAAAAGTCAGGAATTCCCGACTTGTCAGAAAAAAGTGCTCTTTTTGAATAGGTCAGAAGGGGTTCCGACAAGCTAACAGCTTCAAACAGATTTTGAATACACCCCTTTGTGATCATGGACTATCAGAACCTTCATCTGCAAATCTTCCAAGATTTTCTACTTTACGCCATTCAAAAATGTAGACACTTACCACTTTTTACAAGCTTTTTAAATATTTTCCTTAGGTTCAAGATTAATGTTTGGCAACCCTGGACATCACACTTTGGAACTTGAACCCCATTTTCTTGTGACTATCAAATTTCTGCTCATGAGGACAGACCTCCACCTCCACTACCCAAACTTTTTCTTTTTTTGTTCTTGGCTACCTTTTTCTTTCTGCTGTTATTTATTTTTCTCTATATCCATTTTTATATACAGGTATACTTAAAAATAAAAAATAAGTGACATTATGCTAATTTCTTGAGTATATCACTGAGTTGCTTTAACAGAGGAGGGGAACCCATGTGCACTCCCCAATTATGCCCCCTTCTCCCTGGCGGTGCAGTAGACTCTGGCATTGTGCTAGATTCTACTGCACTTGCACAGGTTTCCAGGAACATAGCACCCACATCTCATTCTGTGCACATTTGCCACTCTGCAGCAAATGCTAGGCTGGCAGAGAGATGAGAATAAGTAAATGGGTGCAGTGTGTGCAATGTCTGGGCCTCACTGGACCCAGGGGCCCCTTGTACCCATTATACTTATGCCAGTAGTCTAATTTTTATTTATTAATCTTTGATCTGTTTTGATGTTCATGATATTTATATCTTGATTGCCATGTATAGTACCTGCTAGTTATATTACATGTTATAATTATGAATAAAGTCTCTCAATAAAGAAGCTGCAAAGCTATTTTTGTGATCACTGTATCTTGCTGTATTTGCACATCTGTGTGTAACTAAGTCAAAAATCTGCGTAAGAAGGTTCTGATATGAATGGTCACAGTTATTTATCCCACCATGTTCCCTTATGTTGAATCTGTGGCTGTTTACATCAGTTGTACTAATTCCTTTATGACAAAAGTCACTGCTTAGCATCTCTGATACACTGTGCACAGCATTGTATGCCACTATGATGTGACTAAGGCTCAGTACTTATTGTCTTATTTGCCTTATTGTCTACAACTGAAGAGTAAAGAGGAAGCCTGGCGGGCGGAGAGTGTGATTGTCTTAAAGACAGTTGGAAGAAGGTTAGGTGGAGAGTATTTAAGGTTTAGATATAATAGGGTCTGAGTTGCCAGAAGGGTGGGACTTATGGTGAGAATTCCCATATTTTTAAAGCGGCAACCATTTACAAGGAGTAGAGAGAGCATACTTTTCTATCAAATAAAAGGTGACAGTTACTCCACCCACACCACGCCTAGAACCCCAACCCCAGCAAATGTAATATACATTTTTTCATCAGTCATGTCTGCTATAACAAAAGCCTCTTACAAGACATGTGTTGTGGCAGATAAGACTTACATTACCACACCTTTGTGTTTGATATCATATGATACTTGTTTTGGTATTAAGAAACTAATAACCTTAGACTGCAGCAGTTTGAAATGTCCCAGTATGATACACAATAAGAGTATTAAAAAAAGGATGAAAAAAATATATTACACATTGTTAAACCCCAGCAGATATTGCTGCATTGGTAAATATTATAAGGTTGATAAAGGTGTTTTTAAACTAATAAAATACATGGTAATTTTAAAAGTCTGCACAGTCAATTTGATTTAACCATCTGTTCAAAGCAATGGATCTAAAACCTGGGTGTCTTAAGGACCAAACTTGATTTAACCCAATGTGTATTGAAATGGATTTACCTTAAACCTTGGTGTCCTGAGGACCACATTTGAGAATCACTGGTCAAAAGTCTACTACAAAAGAAAGCTCAAGATGTAATATGTAGCAACTTCTAAATTCTCACAGAAACCGCATTGTTGGTCATGCATGTAAAACCACCAACATATAAAGTGTCTTAAGACCTTTAGTGTACACGCCATGAATTAAAAAATTTCCTCCAAAAAATTCTGTTCACTTCCTTTCTGAAATATTCCCTTATATTTGTAAATATGTACATGATCACCAATAACTAAACACATAAGAGTTTTCTTAATTCTAAAGTAATCGACGTATGTCATCTTGAAAACTCTCAGAGAGTGAGAGAGGCTCACATCGCACAGTGTACACTTAATCATTTTATGGTAAGTGTTATTATAACTGTATATGAAATTCTGTAAAACATCTATATATCAGTAAGTATTGTAAGTATATGTGCATATGTGGAGCTGTGAAATAGCTCCACATAGGCACATACTTGTCTTTAAAGTCCTATTGAAAAATTCTATAACAGCTGCTTTCACATAATTATTGGTCATGTAATGTTGTATACCCTATTTTTCTAACACTTTTTTAGGACCGTGTTTAGAAACTCTTTACCGTGATCGGTTTGCAACTTCTTTGCACCACTTCTGTTGAAATATTTTTTCTAAAGCATTAGCGACTGTTGTAGTGTTCGTGGCTGTTAGACTGACCACACACGCTCTCTTTCTGAATTATGGCGATTATGGTTAATATGTATTTAAAACCATTGTTGTACTTTGTGAGGTCTAAGAGCGAGACCAGATCGCATTGCCATTGCTAATTTATAGCCGATACACAAATCATGTTCATTTTATTCACAGCATATCCTGTCATTTGTTTTGCATGTGTGACCAACAATGCAGTTTGTGTGAGCTAGTAAGCTACAGATTACATCTTCAGCCATCTTTTGTAGTAGACTTTTGACCAGTGATTCTCTTGTGGGCCTCATTGCACCCAGATTATAGGTAAATCCATTTGTTTGCACAGATGGTTAAATCAAGAAAACTGTGCAGACCTTTTAAATTACCATTTATATATCTTATAAGTTTAAAAAACCCTTTATTGACCTTATAATATTTATCAACACCTCAATAACTGCCAGGGTTTAACAATATGTAATACCTATTTTTCATCTGTTTTTTTTTAAACTCTTGTGTATCATAATTGTACTTTTCAATCCACTACACTGTCTAAGGTTATTAATTTTTTAACACAAAAAAAAGTATAATTTGATAGAAAACACAAAGTTGTGGTGATGTCTTATCTGCCGCAACACATAAGAGACTTTTTGTTAGAGCAAACATGACTGCTGAAAATATTTATATTAAGTTTATATTAAATTGATATAAAATTGATTTAAAAAATCAGTGAAAGTTATGAGATTGGATTACCAATAATGTACAACACACTGGTATCTGCAAGAAAAGACACAGAGATATGAAGATATGAAGATTTGTCTTTACTAAGTTTCTTTACTATTTGACATACCCTGAAAGAGTATACATAGAATTATTTATGTCATAGTACCCTGATGTATACAATTGGTAAATAAGTACGTTGCTAACACATATAAGTGCAGTGTGTGTTTTTAATATTACATATAATTTAGTTGTATTTATATATGTATGGTATTTTAATATTTCACAGTTACAGGAATTTTTTAATGAACATAATAAAAGTTATATTTTATGAGTGAATTAATATGACTATTAGTGCACCACTATAAGACCAATACCTTTTCTTCCCTTTATGTATATAGTCTAGTATATTGGCAACAGTATCATCATAGCAGCAAACCCATATTTTGGTTTGATTTATGTGATTGTAATATGGGATTTGGTATGCAAAATCAGATATAAACACTAGTGCAGTAGCTTTCCTATCCCTTTTCCCCCATATGAGTGTCTAGCTGGCTGAAACTTCAGCATTTCCATACTACTAGCACTGTAGAATATATAAAATATTTGAATTTCTAAATCAATTTAATACAAATTTTTAGATCATAGCAAAACACTTATAAACCAGAATGTCATCCTTTAGCCTAACTAAAGACCTGGACAATAGATGTGAGAGACTGAAAAACAGTCTAGAAACAGTCTTTTGTAATTAATCATATAGTCCAGGATTAAATATTAGAGACTGGTCAGATGATCTTTTTTCCTTAAAACAACCTTTAATGAAACATGGAAAAACTTGGTAGGACAGACTAACATTTGATAATTATATCAAGCATAACATCATTCCCAGATGTCTGAGACCAACAGTTTTCCCAACATTTGAACTGGCAAATCATGAACTAAAGAAGGAAATGGATACAACATTGACACAGTGTTCAAAAGATCTTATCAAGATCTTAAATAAACACAAAAAAATATTATTAGCACAATATGCTCAGGAAATCTCCGTACTGGGGGAAAAATGTAAGAAATTTGAGACGGTAGAGAAATTTCAACAAACATATAACAAATACAAGAAAGAGGTGGAGGAATTTGAACAGGAAATCACAGAAAGAAAGAAATGGAAATTGTATAGAGATAAAAATGGCTATGCCCAAGATAAGGTATACAGATGGAAATCTTATCCAAAACAAGCAAGAAATACTAACATGAGGAATTACACAACCTCAGATATCGAATCATCAGAAGTAGAAGAATCATTAAACAAAGGTAGACCCCAGAGTAGGGATTTTTTAGGACACACACTGAATGGGACCAAAGATTATACAAGAATGGAAGATCTAAGATCAGGAGGGGGAAATGGGGGGGAGAAGAAAAAGAAATACAAGAGACTGGCAGGAGGAACCCAGAGAACAAAGAAAAAGGCAGTGAATGACGATACTTTGAGAACAATTAACTTTACAGACATTACACTTACTGAAGATCAAACATGCTTATTAAGTATGGGGTTATCACTTTCCCCAGCTCATCAACCTGATTTGAGTGCAAAAAAGACTTACAGCTCTTTATGTGAAAGATAGTCTTAAAAAATGTATTCTATACTCAACAACAAATATGTGCAGAAAACCCTAATATAGAAGCGGGCTCCTCCTCCGTTGTACTGACTCCCTATCTAACGAATGAAGATCAGACCATTTTAGGTATGTTAGAGGATCTGGAATCAGGAAATGAGAACTATACTGATCCTTTCCCCCATGACCCTAATAAAATAAAAAATAAATCTACTTTCTTCCCGGATTTTAAAATCTTTCTTTCAGCTAAAGTATACTATGGTTTGGTATCGAGGCATTTAGATCTCATGTTCAAACAAGAACAACAAATACTGTTTCACACCCATAACCTAATAGAGGGCGAAAGAGTGTTGCTGCAGGAGATTATGACATTGCAGGACATCATTATAAACCCTCAGATAAGGGGATAATGTTGTGGCCTAAATCTATGTACTTGACAGAGCTGAGAAAGCAATTGGGAGACCAGAATTGCCATAAACTTCTAATATTCAATACGACAAATAACTTACTCTGTCAGTACAACTCCATCATTTTAAGAGCCTATAGGAATGGTACTTTAAAGAAAAAAAGACTATGAGTACCTCAATAAGGAGAATCCAAAAAATACAACATTGTACTTTGAAAGTGCACAAAGATTACAAGACCCCTCCCGGAAGACCAGTTGTCTCTGGTGTAGGGAGCCTTACCAAAAGGGCTAGTACATATGTTGATAACATTTTTTACAGGATATGGTTGTAAACCAAGGTACATGGTTAGCCACTTACAATATTGAGAGTTTATATACCAGTATCGATCACAATAAAGGTGTTGCCGCCATTAAATATTAAACATAGGAAAACATCAAGACTGACGATTTCTTTATCACCCTTTTGGAATTTCTACTGACCAAAATTTAATTTATTAGCGAGCAGAAATACTACATCTAGGTTAGAAGGCTGGCGATGCGGATGGCCTGTGCCCGATCACCAACCTCTACCTGGGGAGGTGGAAGAAAGAACATGTGTTTAACGAGACCTTGGAAAAATATACAAAACACACCCTGTTGTACCTCCGTTACATATATGATGTACTGATTTTCTGGGGGGCAGGAGAAGAACTTCTTGAGGAATTTATTACCATCCTAAATCAAAATTATCTTAATTTAAAACTGACAGAAGAATGAATCTAACAGGAAATCAATTTCCTGGATCTAAACATCAGAATAGAGATGGATGGGCGAATCAGTACAAATGTCTTTAGGAAAAAAAAACAGCCACAAATAGTATACTACACTCCACCAGTTCTCATTTACCTGCGACTATCAGAGCAATTCCTAAAGTAGAATCACCCTGGACAAAGAGGAATTGCTCAGATTATCATACATATCAAGTACGAAAAGAACAAGTGTGTGAACACTTAATAAAAACAGGGTACAGCAATAGAATTAAAATTTGCTGTACATTATGTCAAATCCCAATCAAGAGATTCTCTTTTAACCCCCAAGAGTAGACCATCAAGAGAAGAACCCATAAGATTCTTTAGTACCTTTAACCCACAATGGAAAAGCATCAATGGTATCCTACAGAAACATTGGTCTTTTTTCAGACAGATAAAATCCTTAGAGAAGTATTACCGACAATGATACAGATTAGTTGGAGGAGATACAAAATATTTCAAAATGTACTTGTCAGAAGCCACCTTGCGGTCCCTACAAGAAAAATTTACAATAAAAAAGTCTCTTACCAATGCGGCCGATGTAAAGCCTGTAAATACATAGTATCAAAGAAATCATATATGGACAAATTTTGAAAAAAACTGGTCAATTCAGAATTTCAGCATGTCTCTTACTCCTTATACAATTTGGTAGCTCACCTCTGAACCTGTCCAAGTTCTAATATGTCCCTTTTATAGTGTGGTGCTCAGAACTGTACACAATACTCAAGATGTGGTTGTACCAACGAGTTGCACAGTGGCAGAATTATGCTCTCATACCTTGTCTCAATTCCCCTTTTAATGCATGCTAACACTTTATTTGCCTTTGTTGCTGCACTTTGACATTGTGTGACCAGATTTGTGTATTGCTACTAAATCTACTATCAATGAACATCCCCAAATCCTTTTCTAATACAGTTTCCCCTAAATTTTCCCCCATTTAATTGGTAGGTTGCATATTTTTCTAGTCCCAAAGTGCATACCTTTACATTTTTCCACATTAAACCTCATACACCATTTTGTTGCCCAAACTTCCAGTTTAAATAAATCACTCTGAAGAGACTCCTCATCCACATCTGACTTGATTACCCTACATATTTTAGTATCATCTGCAAAAACAGAACCCTACGGTATTCCACGGATTACTTTAGCCCAGGTGGAAAATATCCGATTAATCAACACTCACTGTTCCCTGTTATCAAGCCAATTACTCACCCATGTACAAATAGTGTCTCCTATACCGTGCTCCCTTAATTTGAAAATCAGCCTCCTGTGAGGTACTGTGTTGAAAGCATTTGCAAAACCGAGATAAACCACATCTACTGTGTTTCCCTCGTCGAGATTGTCGCTTATTATCTCATAGAAGCTAATCATATTAGTTTGACATGACCTACTGTATTTCTCACAAAACCATGCTGGTTCTTATTAATGGCATGGGAGAACTCCAAGTAATCCTGTATGCTGTCCCTTAGTATACTTTCCAATAGTTTTCCCACTATTGATGTCAGACTAACCAGTCTATAGTTACCAGGCTGAAGTTTAATACCCTTTTTAAATACTGGAATTACATCCGCTAGACTCCAGTCCTTCAGTACCATGCCTGATCTAAGTGAATTAGTGAAAATCAGATATAGTGGCCTTGCTATTTCAACATTTAGCTCCATCAGAACCCTTGGATGTAAGCCATCTGGACCAGGAGATTTATTAGTCTTAATTTTTTTTAAATTATTCACAGACTACTTTCTCTGACATATAAGTATTAAGCAATGAGCCTTTATCATTACTATTATTATTGTTACTCACTAATCCCATCATCTGGTCCTCGCTAGTAAACAATGATGTAAAAAATGTGTTCAGTATTTTAGCTTTTTCCCCCCATCATTTATCAGGTATTCCAGTTCACTTTTTAATGGTCCTATATTCTCTTTTTTTAGCCTCTTATCATTTATGTACTTAAAGATTTTTTAATGATAGTTTTACTCTTCTTAGCGATTTGCTTTTTGTTTTCTATTTTATTTTTTCTGATTTCCTTTTTGCATTTTTTTACATTCCTTGTAGTACTGGAAGGACTCCTCCTTCCCGTCTGATTTAAAAGCTTTGAATGCTCGCCTCATTTTATCAATTTTTTACTTTACCTTTTTGTTTATCTACATTTATTTGAATTTAATACTCTTATTTTTACTGCCCAAGGGGATGAACTTATGGGTATATTTGTCTAGCATAATCTTAAAGACATCCCACATTTCAGCAGTGTTCTTTCCCTGAAACAAAGTTCCCCAATCTATGTGCTTTAGTGAGTATTTCGGCATGTTAAAATTTGCTTTTTTAAAGTTAAGAGTCTTAAGGGAGATCAGTGCTTCAATTCTAAGTGACTGACTAGATTGCTCAGAATTTAAGCTCTGATCTCTCCATGTGTACCCCCCACAGAGGTAGCGTTGGTGCTAGATTGTTAAATCTAGCACATCACTCATTTCACCCACTGGGTGAGCTGAGCTCCCCCCCATATCCCTCCCCTCACACAGCTCACACTGCTCTGTGCTTGGTGGGGAGAGAGATGTGTGCTGAGCGGTCTGTGTTAAGATCATTTAGCACACCTTTATCCCATCAGTACTGTCTTTTATTTGTACCATTAGAGTGCTGCTTTCGATTGCTAATGTTGAATGTGATCATATTATGATCACTGTTACCCAAGGTCTTATCTACTGTGGTATTCACTATTATCTTCATGATGTTAGTTAGTACTAGCTCCAGTATAGTCCCTACTCTGGTTGGTTTCAACTATTTGCGACAAGTAGTTATCCTTTAGCACATTTAAGAAACTTTTACCCCTAGCTCTATAACATGATTCGCTGGCCCAATGTATGTCTGGATAATGAAAGTCCCCAATGATTAAGACCTCCCCCAGTCCACTAATACAGCTTCATGTATAGCGCTTCCTCAGTCACACTAATACAGTATCAGGCGGTATATAACATGTCCCTATTTAAAGATTTTTTGTAAATATCTTTCCCATAGAAATATCAACCCATAATATCTTGACAATATCTCCTTTTCCATCATGTCAGTGTGAGACAACCTGGACATGGTCTTATGTTAGTGTGAGATAATTGGGAGACACTCTTGTGTCACTCAAAGATGATCAACAGATGGTGTTAGATGATCAGGTGATGGTCTTTTGCCAGTGCAAGATGATTGACAGGTGGTCTTGTGTCAGAGGGAGTTGATCAGGAGATGGTCTTTTATGTATGCGTGAGATAATCAGAAGATGGAGCTGTGTCAGTGTGAGATGCACAGGAAATGGTCTTGTGTCATTGTGATATAATAAGTAGATGGAGCTGTGTCAGTGTGAGATGATTGTCAGATGGCCTTGTGTCAGTGTGAGATGAACAGGAGATGGATTTGTGTCAGTGTGAGAGGATATAGAGATGGTCTTGTGTCTGTGTAAGATCATGAGAAACCATGTCATAAACTTATATACGGAGTGCAATAACACAAATGTTATTATGTGTTCAAACTTGTTCTGAGCAACTTTTAGGCTTTCTTTTATTTAAATTTGGGTTAAAAAAAACAACACATAACCCGTTCCCCTTTTTTAAATGGCGGACCTTTATGTAACATCAGTCACTTGGAGACCCGCCAGTCATTCAGGGAGTGCCACATTGTAGTTCTCTCCTTATTGGCTGTGTGCTCCTCACCTATCACTCGAGCAGAGCCCATAGAGTCCAGAGGGGAAAAAAACCTTATTTAAATCTATGGGTATGGACTGGCGGTCTACCGCAGACCACAAAGTTAATTGAGGTCACACACAAATGTTACCTTATTTAACCTTGTGGTATGCAGTAGACCTATACTGCATGGCACTCCCTTATTGGCTGGAGGATCTCCAAGTCACAGATGTCATGTTGAGGCCCACCATTAAGGTAAAGGTGTATACACATGGATCCCCTCACATCCGGTTGGATTGGTTTACATGGGGTGATTGTTTTTAACCTGTGGATGCCTACATGGAAAGAAGAGGACTGATCTACACAAGATTTAGGTGAATATTATTTTTTTAACAGGTACCCTATGGATGTCTCCTTGGACTATGGGACCAAAGGGCTCTGTGTGATGGTAAGTAAGTGTATGTAAGTGTGAGTGTATATGTGTGCAAGTATTCTTTAAGTAAGTTATACTTTCACGGTGTTTGAGTGATGTCTTTATTGTTAGATTTCTATTACAATAGAACTACAGATACTGGTACTTGTGGTTCTCCAAGTGCCAGCATATGGGGGTAGCTTGCTGGGACCTATAGTTACACTGTAAAAAACAATATTAATTCTTCATTTTATATAATTTTATATAATTGAATATGAAGTCACCACCCACAGCCATTGGGTTGTGGCCATAGCCTGGGCTTCAGCTTTGGCCCTTGATTGTGTGCCTGGAGGAGGGAATCCCTTTATTGGTGCATCCCCACTCCCCCAGGGAACCTCAGCCAGGGCTGTCTAGTTGAAGATTTAATGCTATGGCTGCAGGGACTTATATAAACGTGTTCCTCAACTGTGGCATTATCTCCTTAACTAGTTGAGCCAGCTGTTGGTTTCAAAAATATGTCATCCCCCCATATTTTTAGAACCATGACTGGTCCAAGAGCTGGTTGTTAAAATACAGGGGTAACCCTACAAAATTTTTGCCTGTATTTTAGCAACCAGAAACAGCTAAAAATGGTTATGGTTTGGGTTTTTTTTTATAAACTTTTTTTAACTGGTTCAGCACTTTTTTACTGACAGATGCATGCACAGATCTGTGCATACTTCTGTCAAACATGCACAGTGTAATGAAACAGACATTACAATGTGTAAGTTTTCATTTGAGAAAACTCGTACACACTCGCACAATGTAATAGCCTCACACTTAAAATCTGCAGTTTAATAATTTTGGCTAGTTTTGTGACAAACTTGAACCTTCTAATTGAATAATGGTAAAAAAGCTGTAATTTACATAATTTGATCACTTAAAAAATGAACACAATACATAGATAGATAGATAGATAGATAGATAGATAGATAGATAGATAGATAGATAGATAGATAGATAGATAAAATTGGGTGATATGGGCGGCACTCAAGGCAGACTTCACAGCGTAGCAAGAAGATACTTTATTGGGCTAACATGTTTCGGGGACCAAACCCCGTCCTCAGGGCCAGTCTTGTGAAAACAGAACAATTATTGCTTATTAGCCAAGGATATTCTGAAATGGCCTTGACAGATCAGTTGGTATCCTATTGAAAAGATAATAAAGAATTGGATTATAGTCATATTTAAAACTAATTGCTATCTTGAATTAGCATCACTAATGTTTTCAATCTTCAAATCAATCATTCAGCCATTTTAACTGTAAAAAGTATTCACTCTGCAGTTTGGTATCATCTTGTGCACCACAATGAACATGGCCCAGGGAAAGCAAAGGAGAGTTATCTGTGATCAAAAAGAACATTATAGACATGCACATTAAAGGTAAAGGCTGTAAGACCTTGTCCAATATTCCTGTGACTACAGTTGCAAATATTATTATGGCATTTAAGTCCATGTGATTGTAAGCAACCTCTCTGGATGTGGTCACTAGAGGAAAATCAACCCCAGATTAAACTGAAGGATAGTGATAATGGTAAAAAAGAACCAAGGAAATCTTCTAAAGAGATACAAGCTGAACTCAAAGGTCAAGGTATATTAGTCTCTGATCACACAGTCCAACTCTTTTTGAGTGATAGTGGACTCCATTTAAGAAGACCCAAGAGGAATCCACTTTAAAAAACAAAACACATAAAAAGTCCTGGCTGGAATTTTCTAAATTGCATACTGACACAATGTTTCTGGGAGAATGTACTATTCACTGATGAATCAAAACAGGAGCTGTTTGGCATGTCACATTAGCTGTGTGTACACATATGGAAAAAGTAAGCTATAAAAGAAAAGACCACTATACCTACTGTGACACATGGAGGAAGCTAGGTTATGTTTGGGGGCTGCTTTTCAGTGTCTGGCTTGTATCTGTGTAACTTGTATCTGTGCAGGGTACAAAGAAATATCAAGACTATAAAGGCATTTAGGAGTGAAACATACTGCACATTGTCAGAAAGATGAATCACAGGTCATGGGTCCTCTAAAAGGATAATGACCCAAATGAAATAACTAGTAGTATCCAAGAATGGGTAACAACAGATCATTAATATGTTCTGAAGTGGCATCTATGAGCCCTGAACTGAATCCTATCCAACAAGAAGGAGATGAAACATGCAGCCTGGAGAAGGCACCCATCACACCTGACACAGTTGTAGCAGATTGATCAGAAAGAGTGGCCCAAACTACCTGCTGACGGATGAAGAAGTCTCACTGAGAGCTACCGATATCGCATGATTGCAGTGATTGCCTATACAAGATGAGCAACATAATATAAAGATACAGTAAGAGCCCCATCATATCATATCATTTTTATTTGTTAATTTTTCATTAGTTTAATTTGTTTGATTATTTCAAATATTTCAAATATTCTGTTGAATCAAAAATCTAATGCAAAGACTGATATCTATTAAATATGCCAATCATTTTATTACATTCAAGTTGTTTCAGTGAAAAACATGGGTTCTATTTTTTTCATGGAAAGCGTGACTGGATGCAGGGTCAAAGAGAGCTTGTTTGGGCCCTGGTAATGAAGGGGTCAAACCCCCTTTAGTAGAATACCTTTACAAACTACTATTCATGCATCACAAATCGGCACCAACCTGCCCAGTAGATCAGATCAGGGGGGAAGCTCAGTTCAACTGCACACACCCCTCAGGCAGGGGAGACTGCTGCATTCAATGGCATAAGCTTCCCTGCAACCACAGCAGCCCAACACACAGCAGTGTGTGCTTGGCTTTTGAAAGAGGCTGCTGCTGACTGACAGATAAGATAGGAGCGAGGTGTTTTGGTGCAGTCCTGAGTCTGTCTACTAAGTAGTGGGTGGGTAACTTCGTTGCCACCACCAAGCTCCTAAACTGGCATCTGGAACCACTTCTCCCAGGCTCCTACTATCAGCACTTGGAACTCCCTGCTTCTTGGTATGTGTAGATATGTAATGAGTTAGACACACCAAGTCTGACTAAGATAGTGAGCTCGCTCTGGTGAGTCTGACTAGGGTAGAGAGCTACTGTTACTATTCTGAGTCTGAATAGGGTAATGAGCTCACTATGCTGAGTCTGACTAGGGTAGAGAGCTAGTGTTGTTATGCCAAGTCTGACTAGGGTAGTGAGCTAGCTATGCTGTGTCTAACTAGGTTAGTGAGCTAGGTATGCCGAGTCTGATTAAGGTAGTGAGCTATTGTAGCAATGCCGTGTTTGATTAAGGTAGTGAGCTCGCTCTGTTGCACCTGACTAGGGTAGTGAGCTAGCTATGTCGAGTCTCACCAGGGTGAGACTCGGCAAGGTAGTGAGCTAGCTATGTGAGTCTAACTAGGGTAGTGAGCTAGTCATGTTGAGTTTGACTAGAGTACTGAACTAGCTATGCCAGAAGTCTCAATGGTAAACTTTGTCATAGTGACCAGAATATAAAATGTAACAATGTATATTGGCCCTCATTCCGAGTTGTTCGCAGCGGATCATCGCATCGCAAATGGCAAGAAAACCTCAAACTGCGCAAACGCAAAAGCGGAAATACGCATGCGCAAAGATAGCGATACGACACTTGTGCAGAATTACTATAAGAAAAGCTGCTCGTAATACACAAAAGAAAACGGGGAGTGACGGAGGCGTGGCAGAGGCACGGCTTCGCAATCCTACGAAATGGGCGTGAAAGTGGGCGGCTAGTGTGGGAGTATGCATCCAGCAGTAGGCGTGTTTTTGGCAAAAATACGTATCCTATGTTAAAAGTACATAACAAATGTTCGCTATCTTGACGCAGCCGAAGAGTGAGTCTGCAGCTACTCAGCACTTGCGAAGTACTGTTACAAGTGTGTGTCTGCTCTAATTAGCAATTAATTAGCAACTGAATTCACCTGTTGAGCATTTACTCGCAACATACTGCTCTTATAAAATAATACAAACAGCAATTATATGGCCACTTCATATTTGTATTGTTAGCACAAACAAATCTGACACACTCACAAATAATGCACTGTATTTTTTGTACAAATAAAAATTAACTGATGTTAAATGCATGTTTTAATTATTTGTTGAATAATCTCAAATGTGACTAAATAAACTTATAAACTACACCAGCTAAATCTTCTCAACATAGACATATTCCTTTGTACATACCAAATAACATGAGCACCAAAAGGCAGCCTACATTTAATGTGACTTAATATGTTTTTTTTTTTTTTTTTTTTGGGGGGGGGGGGGGAATATGTGTCCATATCTAATACTATGGCATGTTGCCCCTAGTAACCCAAGTTTTTTTGTTTTTTTTTTATATGGTAAATTAAGTGTTGTGCAAGGCATACAGATTTAAAATTACACTATGCAATGTTTGTCTTAATATTCTGATTGTTCCCTTGTTCCACAAATGTCAAAATGCCATGTTCAAGTTTACAGGGCATAGTTTTCATGAGTGCATAACCTTTAATAAAACACACAGACAATTGTAAAGTCATTTTTTTTACTTCAAAAACAAATCAAAATCAACAACACAACATGGCTACAAATGAGCATCACATACAGAGATGGACATAGCAGCAAGCAGATGGCATTGGGCAAATGCACATAGCAGAACCCAGTACTATGGTAACCCCTTCTTCTGACAAAATATGATGTTTTCAATTAAGTAAGTGAACCCCCAGCCAGACTAAACTTTTAGGGGAACTGAGGTAGATTCCGGAAAAACACAAACATACACAGCACGCTAGGAAGAGGAAGATGGCTCAGGTGTAGGCACAAATAACTCACAGGCTACAATTTAAAGAAAACCTTTCACTTTGAGGGAGTTCTACATTCTGGCCACACAAGCCAAAAAAAAAAAAATACATCGAGGCAACATGTAAAACATGGGTGCTGCCCATCTGGAGAGACATCACTTTCTCTTTTTTTCCCCGCCTGATGATGTTCTTCTTGGCTTGGTCTGCGGAGCGACCTTCGAGTGCCCTGCCCAGTGGGATGTTCTTCCTGGGCAGGGTGAGGGGAGGGAGCCGATGTGGCTGGCTCTCTGCCACTGTGGGCAAGGGAGACAGCGATGTCCTGGAGCCCTTGCCGAATGGAATTGGCAAGTTCATGGAAGGAGGAGGCGAGTTGATCTTGTCCCTGCCTGATCTCTGCCAGACCTTGGCAGAGTTGAGCTACACCTTGCTCCACACTGGTTCTGTGCTCAGTGAGCCGGACAGGTATCTGGCTTACCTCCCGGAGCATCCTGTCCTGAAAAGCATTCAGGCTCTCACCATACCTGGCTATTTCAGTCAGCATTTCCGGGATAGCAGAGGGTTGGGTGGGGGGGCCAGTTGGAATCTGGATGGGTGGGATTTGTGGTCCCACACTGCCAGACACACTAGGTCCCTCCGCCTCAGCCACATAACCATCCTGTGACTCTACCTGCTCACCCCCCTGTGCTGTGTTATGTGCAAAGCAAATAGAAGAATGAGTGGAAAAAGAGTAGATAAAAACAATATGAGACTTTTGTATCCAAAAAAAATTAAAATTAAAAAATATGTGTGTAAACTTACCTGGCAAGTCATGTGCATGGAGTATTTCAGGCAGGTCCGTGTCCATATAAGACACCCCAACCCCCTCCTCGTAGCTCACACAGTCCATCGCTATCTCCCTCCAGATCTGTGTATTCCACAGTGGCAGCTGGTCCTCCCCCTGTTGCCCTCGAGGCATTCCACTCCGCAGACCTCTTGCCCTTCAGGCGGGATTTGGAGTCGGCCCAACTACATATGTGGGGAAAAATAGGGGCAAGGTAGTGTTAAATTTAGAAAACATGCTTTAATATATAGTACACATGCTATGCATTTGGTTGCTATAGGCAACATCACATCTAAGTTACTTTTTAATAATACTTGGCAGAGAAAATGGACTGGCAAGATACACTTACCGTCTTCGAACTTCCTGCGAGGTGCGGACTATTGAGCCGACTTTATTAATAGAATTAGTGATGTCCCTCCAAATTCTGTCTTTGGTTGCAGCACCCATGTTTTTGGGTCCTCGATGTATTTTTTGCATGGCCTGTGTGACCAAAATCCGTAACTTCCTCTTAGTGAAGACGGGCTGTCTTTTCTTTTTTTTTGCAGTAGCCTGTGAGCTATCATCCTGACCTTCATCACCATCTTCCTCTTCACTAGCTGCTTGTGTAGTTTGTGTTTGAGCTGCTAGTCCAGAATCACCCTCAGTTTCCCCACTAGCTATGTCTGGCAGGGGATTCACTCCTAACTCCTGGGTAGCAGAAGAAGGAGTTTGTATAGTACTGGGTCCTGCTATTTCAGAGTCAGCATTGGCAAACTCAAGCATCTGCCTCCGCAGTGCTAAGCTTCTGTGTGCTAAAGCTGCCATCTGCTTCTGCACCTCGTCCATCTCTGCTGCCGTCTGCTCACAAGTAGCCATGTTGTTGGTAGCATGTGTGTATGCACGAGTGTTCACCTATTTATAGCTGCTTGCGTTTTCCGGTGCGGAATTCCGCGCAGGTGTATATTATGCTAATTGGTCCAGTAATTGCTGCACTGGCTATATGAATGCCCTGCATGCAGCCTGTGCGTGGGTGTATTCGGAAAATTACTGAAGCAAGGTGGACATTTCTGAGTGAGCACATTTCTGAGTGAGTTTTGAGAGTATTTTATATTGTTTCAGGACATTTTTATTATGTAATATTCTCCTTTTCATGTTGGTTGTGTAAGATTGTTGTATCCAATGGTTATTTAAAAAAAAAAAGTTTTTATTTTATATATATGTGAAGACATATGTTTATGATTATAAGCCATATTGGAATGATATGTGTGTGTGTGTGTGTGTGTGTGTGTGTGTGTGTCCGCGGGTGCGAAGCACTGCCCATGAGAACTAAATAAACTGTTGTGCACATCAATGTACACATTTCAATAAAGTTTATTACAGATGACACCATACATTTCCAATCAATCACATGCAACCACAAACTATAAATATAAGCCCAAATATGGAAAACGCCATTGCCATGATGCGCGCAGCTGCATTCACGCGCCGCGAGCTGCGCGTCCTGGTGGCAATGATGGGCCGCCGCGTAGGCCGCGCAGGGCCCTTTGTCCCAAATAGGGTAAAGGGCGAGGCCTACGTGGAGGTACGCCGCTTATTGAGGACCCACGTCCGCAGCAGGCGGACCATCATACAGCTGGAGAGACGGTGGAGCGACCTCCGCAGGCGTACGCCGGACCTGTTGGCAGAGCTCCGCCAACAAATCCGTAACCTACGTAGGCGCAGTAAGTAAAATATTACAGTACATAACAGATTTTTGCCATAAACTTTGCCTACTTTCACTAAGTGAGAGTGTGAAAATTAGCACACTTACAATAAACTATTGTAGAATACACATGACAGTGTGTGTGGGTAGGGCAAGCAGTACTGACTGTGTATCAAGGTGCTTCTGCAAAAGTGAATGCTGTTGTGCATAATTGCTACACAGGCTGACAACTGAACCCAATAGCTTGCTCATTGGGTTTATTCTTATAATGTGGGTGGTTTTTTGAACTGGTGATGTTGGCTATATCAAACAATCAGATTCTATATATTATCTGATAGAAGCAGCTTAATAAAGTTTACGTATAATCTGATTGGTTGCTATGGGCAACATCACCAGTTTAAACATTTTACAAACTTATTAATGTTACCCCTGTCTCTTTAACATAGGACAGAACAGAGTAATAGGAATATGCTGACGTTAAAAATGTATATGCTAAAACCTAAAAATTACATATGTCATTCTAGGGCGAACACAACGGCAAGCTACTGCTGCTGCTGGGAGCCCACACCAGGACCCTTCTCAGGCCCCCTCCCCTTCTCCAGCCCACTCCCCCTCTCCAGCCCACTCCCCCTCTCCAGCCCACTCCACCTCTCCTGCCACCTCACCCTCTCCGGCCCACTCCCCCTCTCTTTCCCAATCCCCCTCTCCGGCCCAATCCCACTCTCTTTCCCAATCCCCCTCTCCAGCCCAATCCCACTCTCTTTCCCAATCCCCCTCTCCAACCCAATCCCACTCTCTTTCCCAATTCCCCTCTCTGCCCCCCTCCACTATGTGTCCCAAAAAAACACTCCACCACCCTCACCCTATCATTCACAAACCCCCTCTGTAAGGATCTCCCCCTTCCATACGCTTACACAATTAGACCCTCCTTCCCCCATCCAGCACCCATCCCCCATCCAGCCAACCTCACCCATCCAGCCTCCATCCCCCAGCCAGCCACCTTCGCCACCATGTGAATGGGCAGCAGAGGCCCCGGAGCCACTTGAGGGAAGTGGGCAAGTGGCAGAGGAGAGTAAGTTCACACACATTCCTTAATTTTAATTTTGGCTCAAAAACGACACATTCAAATAAATGCAGTGTTGTACTGTGGCCAATCTATTGTCAAGGTTAAATGCTTGTCTTCTTCATCATGGTATGGATGATGCATTTACATTTGTGTAAGGAACATTATATGTACAGTGTCTACATCTGCAATGTTGAGGATGGCCAATCTGGGTCGCCAATCACTATGTCGACACGTTTGGCTGCACAACAGGGTTTGTATGTGAGACATTATATGCAAAACATTTAGACCTGAGCGGTACTTTTTGTGTGGTTTTACTTTTACAATTGTGCATGGGTATTGCAAGATTTACAAATTAAAGTTGCAGGAGTCACTTTGTTAGGCAGGCTAAGGACACAGTGATTTGTGTTGTGAAAGTTACACTCCTACTATTTAGGATTTATACATTTATAAAGCAGTTTGACCTTATGTTGTAAGGCAGGCTTTCATGGAGTGTGGGCATGCTACGATATGTGGTCTTTCTGAAGATGTTGATATGCAGTGTGATGATGCAAGGCCAACCCCAAAAAAGATAAGTTGTCTTCACTCCAGATGTGAATGAATGCCAACATGGTGTTACATTTACTAAGATGGTAGTTCTTTTTAAGATGGGATGTTGCCCATAGCAACCAATAAGATTATACTTGTAATTTTTTAAACCCCTTCTACATAATATGTCGAATTTGTTTGCTTGCTATGGTCAACGTTCCATCTTAAATAGAACTCCCATAGTAGTAAATGTGCCCCATGGTGTGGTACACTTTAAAAAAAAAAAAAAACATTGCTGAGCAGGCTTTGTGTGTTGTTCTGCTACTGATTTATCCTTAAAACAGCCATGATGTAGTCACTTTGCCATTAAAGCAGGCCTCTCCAAACTGCGGCCCTCCAGCTGCTGAGAAACTACACATCCCAGCATGCCCTGAGACAGCTTTTGCATTCTCTGACCCCAAAACTGTGTCAAGGCATGCTGGTATATGTAGTTTCACAATAGCTGGAGGGCCTCAGTTTGGACATGCCTGCATTAAAGTGTGCTTTGTGCCTTGCTTGTATAATAGGTAATGTGAGTAAGTTAGTAATGTTTATGTTGCCTCTTAATTTCAGATGTTGCAGTTGGAGATCCCACAACTTTTGCGGGCATTCTGGCCACCATGAGGCAAAATCTTGTAGCCTTGCTGGCTAATGTGGACCAGCTGGAAAAATTTGTAAAATTTTTATGTAAAGAATTTAATATGTTCTGTTTAAAAAAAAAACATAAAAAAAAAAACAATAAAATCTATATATATTTCAAGTTAAGCGGTTGTTGTGTTTATTAATGCAATAAAGGAACAGCAGATTGGCTAGCAGAAATTGATTACCTTAAACATTTCACACATCTAACGTAAGATTTAAAACAAAAACACAAATACAGTTAGGAGGTTATTGTCTACATAAACATGTAAACACCTTCATTCACAAACTAAACCTCTATACAAAAAAACAAAAACAAAAAAAATTAGAGCAGGCACATTTAAAACATCTATATTTATAATTTAAACATTTAAATGTTGATGGCCAATTATGCCTACAAAGTGTTCTTCAGGTATTTTGTTAAGACTTAATTGGTCGTGAACATTATCATTCATTACACTAATTAGATTCGTAATTGAGGAGGGCTTGTGGACTTTAAACTGAAAGGTGTAATTTCACTTAATAGAAAAAAAACACATTGTTGTGCGTTTTTCCGCAAAAGTGTGCACTTTTAAGAAAAATGTGTAAATCTACGAAAACTTAGTATTTTTACGATGAGGTTTGTGTTAATGCGATGGTTTCGCACTGCTGCGTTGTCATTTGGCGTACGCCCACTTTGTGTTTTACTGCGGACGAATTAGCAAAAACCCGTTGGAGGCGGATATTCGCTATTTTGCAATATGTTCGCAATTTTGCACATACCTTGTGCTAACGAAAAAAATAGCGAACAACTCGGAATGAGGGCCATTATGTTTTAATTGCTTCTGACACTTAGGGGCTGATCTGAGTCACATGCTGCAATTGTTTTATTTGCCATACTTGCATCTGGGAAAAATTCAAGATGCCAGTAAAAGTCCTTCCCATGGTGTAAACGTGTTTTAGGACTGAGACGCTGACTTCCAACATCTTTAGAAGCTGTAATACCATTTGGTGCATCTTAACACACTATCATCGGTAGCACCATAGAAATGTGCCCCAGCTAGCAGATACAGTTTCTCCATCTGAGAATGTCCTCCAATGTGAGTGACTAAACATCTGTGTACGCAACCACTTAGTAGTCTGCAACACTCTCATAAGATGGATAATCTATTCTGGTTCCTGCATTTCAAATCACACATTTATAAGGGCACTATTAGAAGGTGAGACCTTGATAAATGTACAGTATATAACGTGATATTAGGGATGTTATGTATCCATGTGAGGAAGTCACCTGGTCACAGTACATGGGCCCGCATATTTACACAAATGTGTGCTAAGAACTTATACTCCATGTTAATTTTGAGGGTTTATTTAAATTATTCTTATTATTAGTGTTCTTAGTGCTAGGAGTGTGCATCTGTATTTCTCTTCCTCCAGCATTGTATTAGAGGCCTCAGCATTATACCACCTCTTAATATCTTTAGTAATAGGGTGTGCAGTCCAGCCACCCCTCCCCCCATTTTTTCTCTAGATTTGTGTTTGAAAAATGTCATTTAGGAGCTAAGTGGTAGCTACTTTATCTCTCCCCAATGCATCCATCTCCAAGTTGTAGTACATCTGCCCCGATAGTGTCCCCAGTACAAATTACACCACACTACAGTGCCCCAGTTCATCTTATGTCATACTATAGTGCCTCCACTTCATATTGTGCCACATCAAAATGCCCCAGTGTGCGCACTGCTGGAGTTCCCAAAAGTCTTTTACCAACATGCACATTTCACCTGGGAGGCTTGTTCACGGTCAGTGTGTCTGACACATTGACCATAAACAAGTCTCCCAGGTGAAACGTACATGTTGGCAACAGACTATTGGTAACTCCGGCAGTGTGCACACTGGAGTTCCTGCATGAGAGAAGTTAGCAGCACAGACAGGGGTTAAAGTATCTTCTTTCAAAAATCTTTTTTTACATGTCCGGTCTCTCAGAACGGGTAGTGTGTCTGTCCTCACTGTGGGAATTATTCTTAAATTAATTATTTTAGCTTGCTGACACAAGGTTTAAACTGTGGATACTAGTATTAACTCATAGATAGACCTGAAATAGGTTGAATACAAGAGAATGTGAGACCTGACAATCTCCATTCAAATCACAGAGATTGACTCAAGTACCAATGTAATATGACACCTGTACATGACATACTGTACAATACTCTGGGATTTATTGAGTGTAATAATCTTTGACTAGGAGTTTAAAGTCTGGAGATGTCATGCCATTTTTTTGCTTTCAATGATCTCACTCTTCTGTGCTGTTACTTGTATTACCTTTACTACTAGGACACACAGAGTATCTAGTCTAGTGTTTAAAAATAGATTCAGGGAAAACCACCTAAAATTGATCCCTGTTGCAATGAAAAAAGAAGGGAATATACTTCCAATGATTTAATCTTTATTTATTGAGTGTGCTTTATGACAAAAAACAGGATTAACATACAGTAGTTTCATGAGATATACAATAAAAGTTAAGTTTTATGTATATTTACTGTACATACACAAGAGTGACCCCAAAGAAGAGTCTAATCTCTCTCTTTCTTATCCAAATCAGTATGAACATGATCAGGATTCATGTGTAGTGTGATTTATATGCATGTGCAGTAAAATGAAAATGCTGAACTGCGCTCAACAACAACAACATCAACAGAGCATGCGTCCCTGAATCAGCCTTAACACTCTCTGTGAGCTGTAATAAACAAAATTGCCTCATAGTCACAAAGGTCACTCACTGATGTTCTTTTGTGCACTGCACAGTGGTCAATAATCAACCCTTCACTAGTGAAAACTTTTCTTACAAAGTTTTCATCATATTTGCACATATGTATCTTGTCCTGCCCAACCATCCCATAAGTTGCATTTAAACACCCCACCAATATCAGGTATCCTTCAGGTTTCAGTAGCTTTATGAAGTTTCTGAGATTCTTTATATAACCAGCTTGGTCTTTGCTGATGGCATCCAGCATAAACATACTGATGACACAGTCTGCTGGTGGGAGCACCTCTGGGTCTGTGAGATTTTCTTTGCCAATGTTACATTTCATAGTCTTTGTTATTGCTGTCTTCAATGTCATGTCTTTGTCTTGACACAGGTCACTGAAATATACAAACACAAAAGGTTCATTTGGATCTAGGACTAGTCATGCCACCACATGAGAAATAAGATATCGTTTTATATGGAGATTCATTGGATAGGAAGGTATAATTTAGAGAGGCATTTTTTGTTTCTGGAAGGATTCCTTGAAGGTGGAGGAGATTGGACATTATTCTATACTTTCAATGAGGAACCTCTTTCGTTTTTCAGGTGTATTTAATATGGTAGTGGTGGGGAAAAGGTGTCCATTAGGTACCCCTATCTGAAGCACTCAGCACAATACAGCTTTTTTCTATTGTTCAGATTTAGGGGACTATTAAGAGATGACCACAGATCGCTGCATACATAGCTAGGGCTGCATTCATCTCTGCACATGCTCGGGGCCGGCCAGCACAGGGCAAGGTCACCCAACATGTGTGAGGCCACCTTCCGATACATCTGGCTGCACAGTCAGGTGGTTAGTGTCCTTTTTTTTTCGGAGTGGTTGCATGTGTCTTCACGCCCCTGCCCCAAAAATACAGATGATCCTGCCCCATTTTCCTGGCGTAACCCTACAATGAAGTAAATCCACCCCTGCAATGCTCACCGTTGTCAATCACATTGTAGTCGCATCTATGGGGGATACAACCACAATGTGTATGGCCGCGCAGCTGTGGTTGCGGCTGGGTCTCAATGACTACCTTAGTGGGAACAGGATGAGGCACACATGCTGCTGCCTGCCTGCTGCACCTGACTGATAACACTGATGACCAGAGGAGCAGAGTGCAGCAGGTGTAAATATTAGCTGGTCACCAGCATTAAGCATAATAATGATGTCAGAGACATCCTTCATTTTTCTCACAGGCAGCCTCAGCAGGCTGTGTCCTCAGGTCCTGGCACCCTTAGGCAGCTGCTTAAATCTGCTTAATGGATATGCCAGCCCTGCCCGTGGAGACATTTGTGACCAGTGGTGATTTGAGGGCATGTGGGGCATATTTAGGATCAGTGAAGTGTTGAGTGCAGAGTTGCATTTGGAAGATATGAGTAGCTGCATATGGTTGCTATGGTTGCATTTTGAAATGCAAACAGCTGATGTGGGGGTGTGGAAATCATCTGGGAAGTTTCTTTTTAAAATTCTGTTTCTGTGATTAAGTGCAATAACTGCAACAAGAGCTGCACATGCACAGTGTAGAGGGCACCCGTTCCATTTTTTTACAAAAATGTATTATTTTAGAGTAAATTAAACTAATGATGTCAAAGTTTTCAACAGAGAAATGGCTTAAGTAACGTTATATTGCCAAATTATAATTACAGCATTTTGGGAATGTTGTACAAAATGTCTCCAAAAAAGAAGGGTCGTAGCACTCAGTGAGTGGGGAGTCCTATATGTATACCTGGGGGCAGTAATAACTCACAAAAATCTATTGTTAAAAATGTCACATTAGACAGGAAGTAACAATTAATTGTTCCAAATTAAAATCCAATTATTGGTGAATTTACGAACATTTTGGGCCACATGTAATAGCCTAAGGGTTGGGGAGTTTGTGATATCTCAGCGGTTTAACCAGTGGTGGGGGGCTGCTTAATATGTATTTTAGCACTGTCTTGCTGTATTGAGTGCAGGCAGCAACTTTCATGCTGCTAACTTCCCCCTCCCTCCCACAGGCATGACTCATGCAAAGATAAGCTCCATGCGCACCAGACATTGAGGAGCTGATGATAGCAATGCTGCTGCTGCCCTGGACATAGGGGGTTTTCAATGACAAGGAGTGCAGGCAGCTGTACCTCTTTTGTAATTTATTAGAAAGCCTTTTTGGATTGGAGTGTTGCATGGAGGGGTTGGGGTGTAATGAGGTCTAAGCCATGGGGGTGCCTAGCAAACAGCAGGGAGCCCTGCCTGTTTCATTTGTAATGGTCCTTACAAAAATCTGCGGAAGTCCCAGGGGCCATTCTGTCAGCCTTAAGATGGGTACACACTAGACAATACGTATGTCATCCGATCTGGGATTATGTGAACCTGCTACAATATGTTGCTGATGATGTGCACTACCATGTGGCATCAGCAACATCTTCCATCGCCCCTACATGCAGGGCCAATGGAAGACATTGCTAGTAAGAACCATGCTGCCAAATGCAGCATAGCCGCCCCATCATTGCTGCAGCATCAGCAAGTCTTTATGCACTTGCCGGTGCTCGCACCCCTGCCAGCTCCCATTGCTGCCAATGTCACTGGTTAAACACATTGTGTAGTGTGTACTCAGTTTAACTTCAAAGCTGTACCTGGCAGCTGCTGACACTATATCTGATTGCATAATAGTGGCATCCAAAGAACTCTGATGGCATTATAGTGGCATGCAGAGGGGTCTGATGGCATAATAGTGGCATGTGGAGGAGTCTAATGGCAGAATAGTGGCATGCATAGGAGTCTGATGGCATAATAGTGGCATGCATAGGAGTCTGATGGCATAATAGTGGAATGATGAGGAGTCTGGTGGCATAACAGTGGCATGTGGAGGAGTCTGATGGCATTATAGTGGCATGTGGAGGAGTCTGATGACTTAATAGTAGCACTTGGAGGAGTTTCCATACTGTCCTTGGAGGAGATCAGTCTGCTGTCTTTCATGCCATCTATTTTATCATGGTGTCACTGTCAACATCATTTCTTTTTGCATGTATGCATGTCCTTTGTTGACCTGTGTCTCTGTTTATTCCTGAATAGTAGTATGTCAATATTTTACGCTCCATCACTATATTAAAGTTCTCTTGTACTAAATCACTGCCTGCAGTCTCTCCCACTGCCCCCTGCAGTGTCTCTCACTGTCTCATTTTCCCCTGCACAAGCGGTGATCAAATGTACAATAACCTGCACTATTTAACAGTGAATAGAGGTTATAGAAATGACTCAGTGCGCAATATAAGCAGTCAGTCAGTGTAAGGAACTACAAAGAGGTTTCCTTTATCCCTCACCACAAGTGCAAAATATAGAAAATTGGAGAAAACACTTAGCCGGCGCTTGGTCAGTTTCTCTTGGTCTGATGTACTCTTTAGGTCTCCCCCATATATCAGAGTACCATAGAAAGTAACAAAAATATGTATATATAGTGTGATGCCTTTTAATATATATACATAAAATACATAAAACTCCAAACAAAATGGATAAACTTCGACACAAATCCAAAGGCAGCATGCTATGCGGGTAATTACTGAATATTATCAGAACTGTGGCCAAACAGTTCCTAAAAGTGCATGGGTTCAATTTAGGGATTCCGAATAGTCCCAAAAAAACATGGATCGAATCCACTGATAATCGGTCATCCACTCCGCCCAACTCCACTGCCACAGGAACACCGTTGTGTTTCTACCCCGGGCTGGGGTCTTTTCCAAGGTGCTGTTCAAAATGTTGATCAGTCTAAAATGCAAGACATTTAAATGTTCAAAGCACCAATCACAGTCCACTGTGTGCAGCTGGACCCTATACACAATGATGACTACATGTCCCATGGACCTTTGCTGCATACGTATACTCCCCCGATACACCCCTTTGTATATCCGGGATATCATGGTAACCCAATGCCCAATAGTGACTTGGCACGGAGCCACGATGTCACTTCTGATCTCCGGGCATCATCTTGATGTTCTTTTAAAATATTCCCATTGGAAACAGTAACGGCCTCTTGTATTTTCTCTCAGCTCCTGTCTCATATTTGTTAATGGAGCTCATGGAGTCTTTTTCATCAAAACATGGCTGGAAGTTACGTTACACAAATTCTGATACTAAAGGGTGCTGTGATTCAAAAAAGTTTGTGAATCACTGCCCTAGATGTTTCTGAATTACTACAGTATTTATGGTGGGATTCAAGCAATGATAACAAAACTTTTTGACAAAAAGGATAGGTTTCTGAATGTTCTTTTTAAAGAGCTGAGATTTGGCTATAAATGAAAGCATAAATTAGAGCCAAGGTAAATACTGAGCTTTTCACTCATTATTGGCCCCAAAGTTTTTGTACAACTTTTAATGTAATTGATATAAAGACCTTGGTTTATGATAAGCATGAGGATGCCATAGCAAGTGTTGAAAGTGTTTACTTCAATTGCTTTAAAAGTTCTAAGTAAAACTTTGGGGCCATCAGCTAGTGAAACACCATTGTACATTAGAGATGTGCTGTTTGGTTCTAAATAAATCCAAAGCCACATAAATTTTGCTGATCCACACCAATTCCTAGTTCGATGCTCCAGATATTTGGAGATTGGATTTTATACCCAAATTCAGGTGTTGGACTGCAAAAATTACAAATTACTTGATTTTAGCTATTTTTAACCATTTTCAAGAAAATAAAAACCTAAGATTGAGATATTCAACGGGATGTAATGCAGTCCAAGATCTCGGCTGAGCATAACCACGACCCCGCACCCACTCTTTTATTCTTATGGAAGACAAAAGAAGATGTCAAACTGGTCATTGGACAGAAATACCTGTAGAGGAAGGTATTTGTTGGCAAGCATCATCCAGAAGAATGTTATAAAAAGAAGGGCAATGCATCAAATCAAAAAGAAAGGTTGGCTGAATCTTCACAATGCACTACCGTGAGAGATTCAAGTAACACTGACTAAGGAATAGCCCAATAGTCAATGTCCTCCAGTTTGTCTTCTACTCATGCCAAATCAATGTGCAGAGTAGACAGAACAGGACCATACCACAGTTTCTGATTTGAGTTCTGTGATTGTTCTGCTGATTTTACACTGGAATGTCATTTTTTTATTCTATAGAACATTTTTTTTTTTGTTATGGGACATGATGGATTCGCTCTGTGTCTGGGCTTTGAGGAGAGCTAAGAGTCTCACGTGCTTAAGATCAGTCTTCCTTTCTGAAGCATTGGGAGAAATCAAATGAGGGGATGTGGAGGAAAGTGCATAGAAAAGAAGGTAAGCCAGGTCAGAAAATGGCAGTACAGATTGCAAGACAGTAGAACTATCAGATATGTAGCGTTAACATCGGGCAGGTATTACAATTGTTTATAATATCTGAAACACTTGAACTAAAGTCAGGTACATTTTATACTTTTGAAAGTTTCTTCTATTAAATAATTTTATTGCTCAAAAGCAGAAAACAGGAAAGGGTATCAGGTATAACCATATGCAGTAGATCACAACAACTGAGAAATTTCTATATACTGTAGTCTACAGTCTTGACAACACTGAGAGTTGGCATGCTTCAAGGATGAAGAAGGTCCATATGGTAAAGTCAGAAGATTTGGTTCAAGGATGGAAGTGGAATATAGATGTTGTGATTACTGCGCAATAGGTACAGTGTTAGATTAGCAGCACATACACTTACAGAAAAAATCACCAATTTTCCCACAAATTGCATTGTATAGTAAATAAAATGTATGATTGCGCTTACACTGTACAAAGATGCAAAGTTCTGGATACGAAGCTTTCATATGATCAAATGAAAGAACCAATGAACCATAGGGGAATGATCCCTTAGATGGTATAAGTGTTAGCCGAGATCTTTCCACTTATAAAGGTATCTTTGAATAAGGATCCAATAGAGTTGGTGAATGGAAAAAATTATTCTCTTTATTTCTTCAAAAAATACTGAATAAAATTACAATAAGCAAGATGACCTTGTATAACACTGCAAAGTGCCTACTGGGGCATTTGGAGCAGATGTGAAAACTCCAATACAAGTGGGGAATCCGTAATACCCACTGTATTTAAACCCCAGTGTGCCCTGCAGGTGAAACAAGTGACAAAACTTGCTTTGAAAATAAAATGAAATAAAATATCCACTCTCAGCATGCACCAACGCCGTTTCGACCGTACAGGTCTTTTTCCAGGATGGAAGTGAAATGCTTTTCCAGTACTTTGAAGCCACAAGTTAAGCCCGAGACCCATCTACGTGATGCACTACTGACTCAGGCCGTGGGAGGACTCATTATACATGCACAGTGGTATCTCTAGTGGCTCTATAGGCTTAAAGGCTGAACATAGATTTACTGCACATGAAGAGGCACTTCTGGGATTTTCTTGTGCCACAGAGCCAGAGGACCCTTGAGAATACTGTTTTTGTTGCTATATGCTTCAGACATATTCTTTAGGGCACCAGCCATAATGTATATTATTAAATACAAAAATAAATAGGTAAACATACATTTAAATCTTCTTTGCAGATTACATGATTTCCTCATATACTGGTCCCACAAATGCAGAATGTTGCATCCCACCTGTAACAGTAGATGTCAGCCGTTAATTGATCTGACTTAATAATATGCTCAATCATTGACCAAAAAAGGTCAATAATTATCAGCCAACAGAATGGTTTCCCATGTTGCAGCCAAACTAACTCCCGGTTGGATATGTGCTACACTGCTCCTCTTGAAAAATGAATGGCTGTACTCCACGAGGAGCAAGTTCATGTCCCTCATTAAAGGGATTTTATAATTTCTACCTATGGCTCTACTTCAGAAGAGAAGAAGAATCCATATAGATTTAGGTGATGAATGTAATTGAATCCCTGGGATTTGGGCAAGTTGTTTATTTCAATGAAAGAATCAAGCAGCAAGGGGATTAGTAATATTTAGCAAAAACTGCTGAACTACATGTACCAAACCATGGTGTGTACTGTACAAAATAGAAAAAAAATTCAACCCAGACAAAATGACACCGAGTAAGAACTCTATGTTTTATTTTTGGTGGGTAGAACATTTGGAATAGTTTACTGTGTACTGACAATGGGATTACTCATGATAGATGTTTTGGATGATATGTTACCTGTTTCCTTCTAGGCTTTTAATATATGCCATTATGTGAGACCAATCAAACGCTCCGGTACGTGTGTTAATCCATCTGTTCAGCTCCATAATACATTGCTCAGAGCACTTCAGCACAAGGATCTTTTTAAAAAATCCACTGGCTGTATAGAGATGATGAATGAAAGATCCAGCACTGATGTCAATCAAAAGGTCTCCCTTAATGTGACCTGCAGGGAAAGATTACAGTGATTACAGAATATAATATGTTATGTGGCATCAATTCTATTTATCATTCTGTAATGTCCTGTTACAGGCAAGCAACTGCCTCACCACACACCTGTTGCTACTTCAGTTTACTGTGTGAGGAATGTACTGTAATGTACTTATTTGAGTAGAATTTCCAGTATCTGGGGCCACCTATCCTGCCTGCAGTAAATACACAGACATTTGTCTGTAATGTTCCATAATGTAAACCCTTAGAAAACATGCACACCTAGAGAATAATTCACTAAGGATTGCAATTGCAAAGCAGTTTGCAGCAAATTTGCGATTGATATCCTTAACAATGCAAAATAAGGAGGAGGTGCATACTATCTCCTTCCTACATTTGTGATGCAATCGCATATGGGATGAACATCATAACCATCGATAGTAATGTTTATCTGCGATGACAGGCTGTGTAATCCTGGGCTTACTCAGGCTTTCCGTCATAGAGCGATTTGTGAGAGCAAGGAAATTGCATCTCGCGATGCAGTCCTTGGCCTCGCCACTTCCAGAAAATGAGGGCAATACACCCCCATTACTGGCAACGCCTGCTGCCCCCACCCCCTCCATTCCTGTGAACACCTCTGCCTGTCAATCAGGCAGAGGCATTCGCATCACTGCTTTGTGATCGCAGCACCCGTTCTGCACATGTGCCGAATGGGGTGTGGTTCATAGCGTCGACAGTGTCTAAGTCGACCATGTTTGGATCGACCACGATTGGTCGACATTAACTAGGTTGGCAGGGTCTCTAGGTCGACAGGGTCTCTAGGTTGACATGCTCTAGGTCGACAGGTCAAAAGGTCGACATCAGTTTTTAATGGGGGGTTTTGTGTCGTTTTCTCCATACAGTTACCGTGAACCCCAATTAGTGCACCATGTTTGCTCGTCATGCTTTGGGCAAGGTGCACCGCTGCACTCGACACAGGTTACTATTACCAATCGTAGTCCCCGTGGATCGTTAAGTATTAAAAAGTTCAAAAAATGAAAAATATGTGAAATACTCATGTCGACATTTTGACCTGTCGACCTAGAACATGTCAACTTTGAGACCCTGTCAACCTTGACACCCGGTTGACCTAGTTACTGTAGACCAATAGTGGTCAGCCTAAACATTGTCGACCTAGTTACTTTGTAAACTTTTATTCAGTACATACTTTACTGTTACTGAGAAAAAAAATGAAATGTGGGGAGGAAAGGTGTTGGTTAGGATTAGGCGGTTTTATTATGATGGTGAAAGGCAGTAGCATATCTATAATGGGTGCATTGTGTGTGGTGCACCTGGGGTCCTGTATCCAACAGAGCCCAAAGCACACACCTTGTACACATTTCTTTAACATTTACTTCTTCGGAATCTGGCAGCGGCAGCTTTGCATAAATCAATCATGGCAAATTTTCCATTAGGCATGTGAAACAAATGCCTAGGGGCAGCACTTGTGTGTGGGAGGCAATTGGATGCTTGTGTTAGTAATGTCAGACCAAAAAGTACTAGCACCTGCAAAATGTTTTCACTGTACTTTACTATATTCCATCTTGAGTGGAATGTAAACAGGCAGGACATGCACAGATTGCCTCTGTAAGCCACCTCATAGATCACAAAACAGGTGAAGCTAAGAAAATAAGACTATCTTGCAAAGGTTCATTTATTTCAGTAATTCAACTTAAAAGGTGAAACTAATATATTATAAAGACTCATTACATGCAAACTGAGATATTTCAAGCCTTTATTTGTTTTAATTTTGATGATATAGAAGAATTTGTGATATACTATATGAATAATATAGCTTGTATGGTTGGTCTTTATTGGTATATTGATATATATATATATATATATATATATATACATACACATTGGAAGGATAGAAATATTTTACATTTAATTTTTTTTCTTTTAACTGAATACCTGCGCTTTTAAATTCCTTTTTTTGGTGGGGGCTAATTTTAGGGAGACGAATAAATCCCTCAACTGTGAGCTGCAGGAACTCAGTTTTAACAAGTATTTAATCACGCTAGGTTTATAAGAGTTTGGTCTCTTTTTTATTTTTTAACTTGCAGCCTAGTTCAAACTGCGTGAATCACAGGGCTTATAGATGCATATGAACAAAGTGCACTAGGGTAATGCACAACAAACAGTACAAACAATAGATATATATTTTTTTTTCTATTTTTAAACTTGCAGCATAGTTCAAACTGCATGGATCACAGGGCTTAAAGATACATGTGAACAAAGTGCACTTGAGTAAAGCGAACTAACCAATCAGTACAAAAATACGGACATTTTTTGGGGTTTTGTGTTTTGGTTTTGGATTCGGTTCTGCAGCCGTGTTTTGGATTCGGACACATTTTGGCAAAACCTCCCCTAAAACTTTTTGTATGATTCAGGTGTGTTTTGGATTCGGGTGTTTTATTTAAAAAAACCCTCAAAAACAGCTTAAATCATAGAATTTGGGGGTAATTTGGATCCCATAGTATTATTAACCTCAATAACCATAATTTCCACTCATTTCCAGTCTATTCTGAACACCTCAAACCTCACAATATTATTTTTAGTCCTAAAATTTGCACCAAGGTTGCTGGATGACTAAGCTAAGCGACCCAAGAGGGTGGCACAAACACCTGGCCCATCTAGGAGTAGCACTGCAGTGTCAGACAGGATGTCACTTAAAAAAATAGTCCCCAAACAGCACATGATGCAAAGAAAAGAGAAAAAGAGGTGCACTGTGGTCACTGGATAGCTTAGCTAAGCAACACAAACACCTCAATATCACAGGAATTATTTGTTCTAATAAATAGTATTATTGGTCTAAATCACTGGAAGAAAATGAAAAAATCACTGGAATTATTTGTTCTAATCAATGGTATTATTGGTCTAAATCACTGGAAGAAAATGAAAAAATCACTGGAATTATTTGTTCTAATCAATGGTATTATTGGTCCAAATCACTGGAAGAAAATGAAAAAATCACTGGAATTATTTGTTCTAATCAATGGTATTATTGGTCCAAATCACTGGGAGAAAATGACAAAAATCACAGGAATTATTCACTGGAATTATTTGGCAAGATCACTGTAATTAATCATTATAAATCACTGATATAAATTGGTAAAATCTCGCTATCACCTGCCTATTGAAGTGGAATCTAGATGGGATTTTGTACTGGGGACACAATAACTTCATCAATTGTCTATATCCCAATGCACTAATGGTTGAAAATGGGCGCACATTTAACAGTGCACTGATTATACTGAGAACTGATTATACTGATCACTGATGATACTACGGAGAACTGACACTGAGCAGCGAGAACTGCACTGGACTATTGTACTGTAGTATACTGGTCACCACAATGCAGCACTGACACTGAGCACAGATATTAAGCACTGATCAGGATACTAGATGTGACATGGTGCAGCAAGATACAGCAATGGACTACTGTACTGTACTACTATATATTGGTGGTCACCACAATGAAGCACTGTACTACTATATACTGGTCACAACAATGCAGCAGATATTGAGCACTGATCAGGAGAATAGAACTGAGTCTGACACGAAGCTGCAAGATACAGCAATGGCCTACTGTACTGTACTACTATATACTGGTGGTCACCACAATGCCGCACTGTACTACTATATACTGGTCACAACAATGCAGCAGATATGGAGCACTGATCTGGATACTAGAACTGAGTCTGACACGGAGCTGCAAGATATAGCAATGGCCTACTGTACTGTACTACTATATACTGGTGGTCACCACAATGCAGCACTGTACTACTATATACTGGTCACAACAATGCAGCAGATATTGAGCACTGATCTGGATACTAGAACTGAGTCTGACATGGAGCTGCAAGATACAGCAATGGCCTACTGTACTTTACTGTACAACTATATACTGGTGGTCACCACAATGCAGCACACTGAGCACAGATATTGAGCTTTTCAGGCAGAAAACGTAGCCACGTCCTCTCCAACCAATCGACAATGCACGAGTGAAAATGGCGGTGGCGCGCGGCTCTTTATGTGGAATCCAAATCTCGCGAGAATCCGAGAGCGGGATGATGATGTTTTCCCCCATTTGAGTTTTGCGTGTTAGGCGGGAAGAACCGAGGCTGCCTCTGACCCGTATAAACTACATGAAGTTTGCGGGGGTTCGGATCTCAATTAACCGAACCCGCTCATCTCTAAAAAAAATATATTTTATATTTTTATATTTTTAAACTTGCAGCTCAGTTCAAACTGCATAGATCACATGGCTAAAGTAAAGCACAATCAATACAGCAGAGTACAGTGCAACACACACCAGCATTCAGCATGCTCCTGCATACACAGTCATTATACTGCACAGCCACAATTAGTCTGAAGTATCTGGATGGACACAGCCAGCTAAAACAGCAGTGTATGGTGCAACATGCTTCTATATATAGTCACTATACTGCACAGCCACAATTTGTCTGGAGTCTCTGTATGGACACAGTAGAGTATAGCACAGTGTGCCCCTATATGCACAGTCACTACACTGCACAGCCACAATTATTCTGGAGTCTCTGAATGGTCACAGCAGAGTATAGTGCAGTGTGCCCCTATATAAAGTCACTATACTGCACAGCCACTATTATTCTGGAGTCTCTGGATGGACGCAGCAGAGTATAGCATAGTATGCCCCTATATATAGTCGATATACTTCACAGCCACTATTAGTCTGTGGTCTTATTGGCTGGTACTTTTCCCTCTCCATGTAATCACACTCCAAGCAATGATGCTTCCAGCCCTGAATATATTGACCGATTCAGTTATTAATACTATTTCAAACTTCAAAATGTTTTGCAATTAAAAATAACCATTAAGTTTTATACAGATTACACATATGTGCCAATAAACAGTGGCGTCACAAGGGGAGTGCATCCCGCACCCGGGTTTTACCTGCCGAGGGGTGACACCAAAGTTCCATCTCCTGCTCAGTGACAGGATCCTGGTGCTACACTGTTATATTACATGCAGCAACCCCCATTGGAGAATCGGGTCTTACACAACTGCGCACATGCATGCACCTACTCTTAGGGTAGCTTTGTTGCTGTACCTACCCTCAATGAAAGCACGGTGTAAACATTCCATTGGAAATTTCAATGAATCTTCTTCAAAGACCATGTCTGGTCTGTTAGAAAAATATGTTTCCAGATATTCTCTAGAATCAAAGCCATGTTCAGGATAAAATTTATGTGAGCTGGAATCCATCTTGTAATACTGTGTCACAGACTGGCTTACTCTCACGTCTTCCCTCTTACTGTATATGTGACTTGTCCAGGATATCTGTGTACAGTATACTCACCAGGACCCAGTTATTTATATTCACCAGTAACCAGGATATCAGTGTTATCACATGATGGGGTATCAGCCTCAGGAGCTGTCATGGGAATGCAGGTGACAGTGTAATCATCTAATGCAGAATAAATTATCATAATATAAATTTTTAATTACATAATTAAATATTGCACAATATTTTAGTGATTTAATTAAAAGTAATAAATATGATAATTAAAAATGTAAAAAATGTTTAATATTTCTGGTGCAGACACATGTACAAATAAAGGGTCTGATTCAGATGCAGACACAATGCCAATATTAACACAGTGCAGTGATTATTAGTGCACCAAGGTACTTTTGCATGGACGCTCACAGTGAGGACTCAATCTCAAATGACCGAAAGCAGGAGGGTGTTTTGCGGGAGGCAGTGCCAGTCCAGCGGCGGACAAGTCATGCGAATGCACAGGGCACCCACCGCAGCACTTTCCATGTCCCTAGATTGCTCCCCCTCCTCTCTGTCATAGTACCCCCATAGGGGGTGGAGTTTGTAGAATGACGCGTTTGCATCGTGATGCCACGACGCAACGCATCATTTCATGAAACTGCAACACCCGAGTGGAGTACTATGCCGAGAAGGAGGGGGAGCTGGCATGCAGGCACTGGCGCCGGCTCCACACAACCCTGAAAATGAGCATTAACCCTGAAAATGAACATTACCCCTGTCAATAAGCATTACACATGCCTGACAACAACATTAAACCTGGCAACGAACATTACCCTTGCAATGAGAATTACACACCTCTGGCAATGAACATTACCCCTGGCAACTAGCATTACACACACCTGGCATCGATCTTTACCCCTGAAATGAGCAATACACACCGCTGGAAATGAGCATGATACCCATAACAGAGTTTGAAACCACTGGCAACGAGTCAGATACCCAGCCCATGAAACCCCTGGCAACGAGCAAGACACCCAGCCCATGAAACCCCTGGCAATGAGTATGACACCCAGTGCATGAAACACCTGGCAATGAGCATGACACCCAGTGTGTGAAACCCTTGGCAATGAGTATGACACCCAGCAAGTGAAACCCTTGGCAACTAGCAGGTAATTTAAAAGTAATTAGAAGCTTTACTGTAGGGCATAATGTATCACGGGCATTGTGGTGTGTGGCATAATATGGTGCAGGGGCATAATATGGTGCAGGGGGCATTACTGTGTTGGGCTTAATATGGTGATTTTTTTCCTGTGGTGGCCGAGGTCTGTTAGTGCAGGGTCAAAACTAGGGTGTAAGGTAGTCTTTTTTCTGTGAGGCCACGCCCATTCAGCAAGACCATGCCAATTTCAGCAAAGTCACCCCAGTTATATTTATGCGAGGGGGGAGCACATCTTGAATGTCAATGGGGGGCACATTTTAAAATCTCGCACTGGGAGAAAAATTGTCTAGAAACAGTCCTTGTGGGAGGTAACAGGGGTTGGTGGAAAAACGCTGGCATATCACGGCTGCTGTGAGTCAGTTTGGCTGCAAAGTTCAAAGCCATATTCATTTGTTTGAGAATAAAATTGAAGATTGAACAGTAAAAGTAGAATAGTAATAATACATTTATGCCAACCAGCATATAATTGTGAGAGAGTGAAAGAAGGTGGGGAAAGAAAAAGAAAGAAAATATTTGGAGCAGTGCGGACATTGTTGCTGAATAGAGACACCCCCATGCTTGTGAGTAGCCGAAATGGGCAAGATGTGCCTCCTTCAGCATCAGCTGCGGGTACACAACCATGGGTATGTAAGATACAATGCATGCACAGTTGCAGCTGAAAGTCTTTAGGCTACGAAATTGCCAATTATTGCTAGTGAGGCTGTTGACCAGTAAAAGAAAATAGACGCCAACCAAAGCCATCACAAAGTCCAGAGCAACTGAGTACACATACTGAGGCAGCATCTACACAATAACAAGGAACATCTACTCCTAGAGTGAGTTTATGATCACACAGACTGTGGCAGTAGTGATGCTGGTGCCATGTTCCTCTACATCAGTGGTGGGGAACATCCAGCCTGTGGGAATTATATGGCCTGTAAATGCCATTGGTCTGATCCGGGGCACTACAAAGGAAGTTGCAGAGTGTTCAGAGCCATCCACTGTGCACTGTATACAGTGTGAGAAAACTACATCTCCCATGATGTAGTGCATGGGAGACAGCTCCAGGTGGTGATGTGAGGCAGCTTTGGAGTGGGATCTCAGCGGAGGTCTGCTCTGCTGGCTGCATGTGGGTGGTTGGAGTGGCTGTGCTGCATTGCGGAGTGGAACCAGGACCTAGGTGGTGAGCAGGACTCTGGAAAGAACCTTTCATGCAGTGGTGGTGAGTGCCCTACTGGCACTATACAGGCAGCACTATGTATAGCTGTCAATAACATTGGCATTACTGTGGCCATCATGTGTTAAGAGCACTAATGTTGCCATTATGTGTAAGGCCACATCGGCTTTCCAAGGAGCATGCGCAAATTCGATGCGCGCATTGGGGGGGGGGGGCAACTTCAAAAATAGACCGCAAATGATGTAATATAAATCCAAATGGCCCTAAGCAGAAAAAAGCCCTGGACCCAAGGGTTACTACCTCTGCAGGTTTCTTAATTGGAGCCTCCCTACCTGTGTTTATGGTCCTGAGCACTCTCAGTCCAGCTGTACACACATCCTGGCACAGCCTCTTCCATAAAGCTCTACAGGTCTTCAATGGCTGCATCAGCCTCCCCTCAGTAACTTTTTGTGTGTACCCATGCTTCACTGCCTCAAGCAGGTCACATAGCCAACAGCTCTGTGTGAGTCTGCCATTCTCCTCCTACCCACAACAGCTCCACTGTTCCCAAGTTCCCCTCCTCCCCGTAACAGCTGAACTTGTATCCCAACTTGTCTTCCAGACTGCTTATGCATATTAGATGGGTACAGCCCCTAAGCTCCTGACATTTTGCTATACACTTCTCAATTCTAACCAGCCTCATACCTGCAAGGTACTCCTCTCGACACAGCAGTTACCACTGTTTTATTCTCCACAGCCCACTGGCTGCATACATGGCTTACATCCTCTTGTACATGGCAGTAGACAGCCTGTCTGGGCCCAGGTACTTTCTGGGGGCATGGTCTACTCATGGAAGGCATGGCACTGTACGCTTAGAAAAAAAATACAAAAAATGAGTGCCTCCCTGGCCACACTGCAACCCAGCACACAGCAGTCTATGCTGGACTGTGGAGAAGAGCTGCACCTGCTGCTGCCAAGTAAGGAGGGGATTGAATCCACCTCTGTTCCCCTCCATGACGCCTGGGTAAATAGTACCTGCCCCCCTCGGGCACAACTGTTCTTGCATACTATATAACTTGACAATCATCATGTACCTAATACTATTTTTCTACCAACTCTGCAAGACTGTCTCACAAACTGACCGCTCAACTGGGGTTCTCCTTTTACAGTAGATAGGGCAGATTGTGCTATTCACTTTAAGCCCATTGACCCGCCATCCAGAGACATAATAGTCTACCTCAACTATGTCAGTGCAAAGGAAAAACAATGTGGCTGTCGGTCTGATTCTGTTTTGGAAGTAAAGCAAAAAAAAGCAAGTTACTTTATATTCTGAGCAAACCATTTAAGAATGCAAAAGTAGCAAATACATTTTTATTTTTATATTTTTCTGTGCACACCAACTGAATCTTAATCTCTTTATGCATGTTACAGCTGCCCCACGTGCAGTGCAACATGGTTTGGCCAAGAATATAGTTACTTGATATTTTCTGCTTTACTTCCAAGTCAGAATTTGGGGTGTATTCAATATGTGTTGAATCCATTCCAACATGCTTTTGTCGAAATGGATTCGACAAGAGCTATTCAATAGACGGTCAAATCCGACGGTTGGATTGGAGCCAAATACGACTGTTCGATTTGGCTGTACCAAGGGTCCTATCCTGCTGCTGCTGTCAGCGGCTGCTGGGTGCACTGACAGTGGCAGAGGGGGGAGCAGATGGCAGCAGATGGCGGGAGGAGGTGACAGCGGTGGGGGAGCTGGATGGCAGCAGGCGGCAGAAGCAGCTGGACTGCAGTGGGAAGCCACGGAATGCTGCCAACGGCAGCTGGCAGAGAGAAAAGTTTGCGTCATCAGGGTTGATGTCTGTTGCGGTGGGGGAGGCTCTCCCGGGTGTGAATAGCCTGGCCAGGATGATGCTCTGCTCAATCCGACTATTTTTAAAGTCGGAATGAGATTGTCGGAAAGGGGGCCAAAACCTGTTGGATTTGGCCCCGTTTCCAACAGAAGCACGAAAATCAGCGCCTATTCCGCCGATCCACGTGTTTTCCGACAAGTCGGGAATTCCCAACTTGTCGGAAAAAAGTGCTCTTTTTGAAAAGGTCGGAACCCCTTCCGACCAAAATCTGTTGGATGCTGCCGTCTTTCTGACAAGACGGCAGCTTCCAACAGATTTTGAATACACCCCTTTTTGGCTATAGACTATCAAGACCTTCATCTGCAAATCTTCCAAGATGTTCTCCTTTCCACCATTCAAAAATGTTGACACTTCCCACTTTTTACAAGCATTTTAAATATTTTCCTTTGGTCATACATTAATGTTTGGCCACCCTGGACCTCACACTTTTGAACTTGAACCCAAATTCTTTTGTGACTATCAAATTTCTGCTCATGAGGACAGACCTCCACCTCCACTACCAAAACGTTTTCTTTTTTTTTTGTTGCCTACCTGCCATACTTCTTTCTTCTGTTATTTCTTTTTCTCTCTCTCTATCCATTTTTATATACAGGTATGTACTTAAAAATAAACAAATAAGTGACATGCTAATTTCTTGGGTACATCACTGAGGAGCTTTAAAAGAGGAGGGGGACCAATGTGCACTATCCAATTATGCCCCCTTCTCCCAGGCAGGGCAGTAGACTCTGGCATTGTGCCAGAGTTTACTGCGCTTGCGCAGGTCTTTAGGAATATGGTGACAACATCTCATTCTGTGGACATTTGCCAATCTGCAGCAAACTCTGGGTGCAGGGTGTGCAGTGTCTGGGCCTCACTGGACCAAGGGGCCCCTTGTACCCATTATACCTATGCCAGTAGTCTAAGAAATTATATTAATATTTGATCTGTTTTGATGTTCTTGACATTTATATCTTCATTGCCATGTACAGTAACTGCTTGTTGTGTTACATGTTCTAACTATGAATAAAGTCTCAGAATAAAAAAAAGCTGCAAAGCTATTTTTGTGATCACTGGAACTTGCTGTATTTGTACATCTGTGTGTAACTAAGTCACAAATCTGTAAGAAAGGTTCCAATATGAATGGCCAAAGTTATTTCTCCAACCATGTTCCCTTATGCTGAATCTGTGGCTTTTTACATACTGTAAGTTGTACTAATTCCTTTGTGACAAAAGTCACTGCTTAGCATCTCTGGTACACTGTGAGCAGCATTGTTTGCCACTATGATGTGACTAAGGCTCGGAATTTCATGCCTTATTTGCCTTGTCTACAACTGAAGAGTAAAGAGGCAGCCTGGCAGGGGCAGGAGAGTGTGATTGTCTCAAAGACAGTTGGAAGAAGGTTAGGTGGAGAGTATTTAATATAATTGGGTCTGAGTTTCCAGAAGAGTGGGACTTTTGGTGAGAATTCCCATATTTTTAAAGAGGCAATCATTTACAAGGAGTAGAGCCCACTTTTCCATCAAATAAAAAGTGTCAGTAACTCCGCCCACACCACACATTGAACCCCACCCCCAGCAAATTTAATATACATTTTTTCATCAGTCATGTCTGCTATAACAAAAGCCTCTTACAAGACGTGTTGTGGCATGTAAGACTTACATTACCACACCTTTGTGTTTGATATCAAATGATACTTGTTTTGGTATTAAGAAATTATTAACCTTAGACAGTGCAGCAGTTTGAAAAGTCCAAGTATGATATAAAATAAGAGAATTAAAAAAAATGAAAAAATATAATACACATTGTTAAACCCCAGCAAATATTGCAGCGTTGATAAATATTATAAGGCTATTACAGGTGTTTTTAAACTAATAAGGAGAATAAATGGTAATTTAAAAGGTCTGCATAGTCAATTTGATTTAACCATCTTTGCACAGTAATGGATCTAAAACCTGGGTGCCTTAAGGACCATACTTGATTTAACCATATGTTCATTGAAATGGATTTACCTAAAACCTGGGGTTCCTGAGGACCACATTTGAGAATCACTGGTTAAAAGTCTACTACAAAAGAAAGCTCAAGATGTAATATGTAGCAAATTCTAACTAGCTGACACAAACCGCACTGTTGGTCATGCGTGTTAAACCACCAACATATAAAGTGTCTTAAGACCTTTAGTGTTCACGCTATGTATTAAAAATATTTCCTCTGAAAAATTATGTTCATATCCTTTCTTAAATATATCCTTATATCTGTATATATGTATATTATCACCAATGGCTAAACACGCCAGAGTTTTCTTAATTCTAAAGTAATCAACGCATGTCATCTTGAAAACTCTCAAAGAGTGAGAGGGGCTCACGTCGCACAGTGTACACTTAATCATTCTATGGTAAGTGTTATTATAACTTTATATGAAATTATGTAAAACATCTATATATCTGTAAGTATTCTTAGCCGTGAAATAGCTCCACATATTCACATACTTGTCTTAAAAGTCCTTTTGCAGTGTTTTTTAACAGCCACTTTCCCATTATTATTGGTCATGAAATGTTGTATACCGTATTTTTCTAACACTTTTTTAAGACCGTGTTTAGAAATTGTTTACCATGATCAGTTTGCAAATTCACAGCATATCCTGTCATTTGTTTTGCATTTGTGACCAATAATGCAGTTTATGTGAGCTAGTAAGAATTTTCTACAGATTACATCTTGAGCCATCTTTTGTAGTAGACTTTTGACTAGTGATTCTCTTGTGGGCCTCATTGCACCCAGATTATAGGTAAATCCATTGTTTTTTACAGATGGTTAAATTAAATTAACTGTGCAGACCGTTTAAATTACCATTTATACAGTATATCTTATAAGTTTAAAATCCCCTTTATTAACTTTATAATATTATCAACACCGCAATAACTGCCAGGGTTTAACAATATGTAATACCTTTTTTTATCATTTTTTTTCTTAATACTCTTGTGTATCATACTGGGACTTTTCAAACCGCTACACCATCTAAGGTTAATTGTTTTTGAAAACAAAAACAAGTATCATTTGATAGAAAACACAAAGGCATGGTGATGTAAGTCTTATCTGCTGCAACACATGTCTTGTAAGAGACTTTTGTTAGAGCAAAAATGACTGCTGAAAATATTTATATTAAGTTTATATTGAATTTATATAAAATTGATATAAAAAATCTCAGTGGAATTTATGAGATTGGATTACCAATAATGTACAACACACTGGTATCCGCAATTAGGACAAACGTTATACATTTATAAGAAAAAACACAGAGATATGACGATTTGTCTTTAATAAATGTATTTACTATAAGACATACCCTCGAAGAGTTTACATAGAAATACCGGAGGTCATAGTATCCTGAGGTATACAATTGTTAAATAAGTACATTGCTAACCCATATACTGTAAGTGCAGTGTGTGTTTTTAATATTACATGTAATTTGTTTGTCTTGATATATGTTTGGTATTTTAAAATTTCCCAGTTAGAGGCATTTTTAATGAACATAATAAAAGTTATATTTTATGAGTGAATTAATATGACTATTAGAGCACACTATAAGACCAATTAATTTTCTTCCCTTTATGTATATAGTCTAGTATATTGGCAACAGAATCATCATGACAGCACCCTCATATTTTGATTTGATTTATGTAATTGTAATATGGGGTTCGGTATACGAAAACAGATATAAGCACTAGTGCAGTAGTTTTCCCATACCTTTTCCCCCATATGCGTGTTTAGCTGGCTGAATCTTCAGCATTTCCTTACTACTAGCACAGTAGAATATAAATCATATTTGAAATTCTAAATCAATTTAATACAGTTTTTAGATCATAGCCAAATACTTATAAACCAGAATGTCATAATTTAGCCTAACTAAAGACATGGACAAAAGACATGAGAGACTGAAAAAAAAAACAGTCTAGAAACAGCCTTTGGTAATAAAACATTTAGTCCAGGATTTAATAATAGAGACTGGTCAGATGATCTTTTTTCCTTAAAACAACTTTTAATGAAACATGGAAAAACTTGGTGGAACAGACTAATATTTGATAATTATATCAAGCATAACATCATGCCCAGAGGTCTGAGACCAAGAGTGTTGAACTGGCAATTCATGAACTAAAGAAAGAATGGGAAACAACATTGACACAAAGTTCAAAAGATTTTATCAAGATCTTAATTAAACGCAACAAAATATTTTCAGCAAAATATGCTCAGGAAAGCTAGATACTGGGGGAAAAAATTTACAAAATTTGAGATGGTAGAGAAATTTTAACAAACATATAACAAATACAGGTTGAGTATCCCTTATCCAAAATGCTTGAGACCAGAAGTATTTTGGATATCGGATTTTTCTGTATTTTGGAATAATTGCATACCATAATGAGATATCATGGTGATGGAACCCAAGTCTAAGCACAGAATACATTTATGTTTCATATACACCTTATACACACAGCCTGAAGGTAATTTTAGCCAATATTTTTAATAACTTTGTGCATTAAACAAAGTGTGTGTACATTCACAGAAATCATTTATGTTTCATATACAGCTTATACACACAGCCTAAAGGTCATTTAATACAATATTTTTTACTAACTTGTGTATTAAACAAAGTTTGTGTACATTGAGCCATCAGAAAACAAAGGTTTCATTATCTCACTCTCACTCAAAAAATTCTGTATTTCGGAATATTACGTATTTTGGAATATTTGGATATGGGATACTCAACCTGTACAAGAAAGAGGTGGAGGATTTGAACAGGAGATCATAGAAAGGAAGAAAAGGAAATTGTATAGAGATAAAAATGACTTTGCTCAAGATAAGGTATGCAGATGGAAATCTTATCCACAACGAGCAAGAAATACTAACATGATAAATTACACAAACTCAGATATTGAATCATCAGAAGGAGAATCATTAAACAATGGTAGACCCCAGAGTAGGGATTTTTTAGGACAAACACAGAAGGGGACCAAAAACTATACAAGAATGGAAGATCTAAGATCAGGAGGGGGAAAGGGGGAGAAGAAAAAGAGATACAAGGAACTGGCGGGAGGAACCCAGAGAAGAAAGAAGAAGGCAGTGAATGATGATACTTTGAGAATAATTAACCTTACAGACATAACACTTACTAAAGATCAAATATGTTTATTAAGTAAGTGGTTATCATTTTCTCCAGCTCATCAACCTGATAGGTTTGAGTGCAATAAAGACTTACAGCTCTTTATGTGAAATATACTCTTAAAAAAACTCTTCTATACTAACAACAAATGCGTGAAAAAAACCCTAGTATAGAAGCGGGCTCCTCCTCCATTATACCAACTCCCTATCTAACGATGGAAGATTACTCTTTTATAGTGTGGTGCCCAGATCTCTACACAATACTCAAGATGTGGCCGTACCAATGATTTGTACATGGCAGGATTATGCTCTCATCCTTTGTCTCAATTCCCCTTTTAATGCATGCTAACACCTTATTTGCCTTTGTTGCTACACTTTGACATTGTGTGACCAGAATTGTGTATTGCTCCTAAATCTACTATCAATAAACATCCCCAAATCCTTTTCTAATACAGTTCCCCTAAATTTTCACCCATTTAATTGGTAGGTTGCATGTTTTTTCTAGTCCCAAAGTGAATAACTTTACATTTTTCCACATTGCCCAAACTTCCAGTTTAAATAAATCGCTCTGAAGAGACTTCCCATCCACATCTGGCTTGATTACTCTACATATTTTAGTATGATCTGCAAAAATTGACACTGTGCTTTCTAGTCAATCTCCTAGATCATTAATAAATATATTAAACAATAGTGGCCCCAGCACAGAACCCTGCTGTATCCCACTGATTGCTTTAGCCCAGGTGGAAAACATCCCATTAATTAACATTCGCTGTTCTGTTATCAAGCCAAGTACTCACCCATGTACAAATATTGACTCCTATACCATGCTCCTTTAATTTGAAAATCAGCCTCCTGTGAGGTACTGTGTCGTAAACTTTTGCAAAATCCAGATAAACCACATCTACTGCGTTTCCCTGGTTGACATTGTCGCTTACTATCTCATAGAAGCTAATCCAATTAGTTTGACATGACCTATTTCTCACAAAACCATGCTGGTTCTTATTAATGGCCTAGGAGATCTCCAAGTAATCTTCTATGCTGTCCCTTAATATGCTTTCCAATAGTTTCCCGACTATTAATGTCAGACTAACAAGTCTATAGTTACCAGGATGAAGTTTAATACCCTTTTAAAAATAATGGAACTACATCCACTATACCCCAGTCCTTTGGCACCATGCCTGATCTAAGTGAATCAGTGGAAATCAGATACAGTGGCCTTGCTACTTCAGCATTTAGCTCCATCAGAAACCTTGGATGTAGTCCATCTGGACCAGGAGATTTATTAGTCTTAATTTTTTTAATCATTCCCAGACTACTCCTATGACATATAAGAATTAAGCAATGGGCCTATATCATTACTATTATTATTGTTACTCACTAATCCCACCATCTGGTCCTCTCTAGTAAACACTGATGAAAAAAATGTGTTCAATATTTTAGCTTTTTTTGTCTTTATTTATCAGGAATTCCAGTTCACTTTTTAATGGTCCTATATTCTCTTTTTTTTAGCCTCTTATCATTTATGTATTTAAAGAATTTTTAAGGGTTAGTGTTACTCTCCTTAGCGATTTGCTTTTCCTTTTCTATTTTATCTGCTCTGACTTCCTTTTTGCATTTTTTGTTACATTCCTTGTAGTACTGGAAGGACTCCCCCTTCCCGTTTGATTTGAAAACTTTGAATGCTCACCTAATTTTATCCATTTTTTAATTTAACCACATTGGTTTGAATTTAATACTCATATCTTTACTGCCCAAGGGGATACACTTACAGAATGGGTATATTTGTCTAGCATCATTTTAAAAACATCCCACATTTCAGCAGTTTTCTTTCCCTGAAACAAAGTTCCCTAAACTATGTGCTTTAGTGAGTGTTTCAGAATGTTAAAATTAGCTTTTTTAAAGTTAAGAGTCTTAGTTGTACCTGTAGAGTGCTGCTTTTGAATGCTAATGTCGAATGTGATCATATTATGATCACTGTTACCAAAGGTCTCACCTACTGTGGTATTTACTATTATCTTCACGATGTTAGTTAGAACTTGGTCCAATATAATCCCTACTCTGGTTGGTTCTTCAACTATTTGCGACAAGTAGTTATCTATATTTAAGAACCTTTCACCCCTAGCTGTATAACATGATTCGCTGGCCCAATTTATGTCCGGATAATGAAAGTCCCCAATGATTAGGACCTCCCCCAGCCCTTTAGCGTTCTTGATTTTCATCAAGAGTTGCGCTTCCTCAGTTACAATAATACAGTATCAAGTGTAATATGACATGTCCCTATTTAACGTTTTTTTACATTTCTTTCCCATAGAAATATCAACTCATAATGTCTCAACAATTTCTCCTGTTCCCTCGTGTCAGTGTGAGTTGATCTGGACATGGTCTTGTGTTAGTGTGAGATTATTGGGATATGCTCTTGGGTCATTTGGAGATGCTCAATAGATTGCTCTTGGGTCATTTGGAGATGCTCAATAGATGGTGTTAGATGATAAGGTAATGGTCTTTTGTCAGTGCAAGATGATTGAGAGGTGGTCTTGTGTCAGAGGGAGTTTATCAGGAGATGGTCTTTTGTGTATGTGTGAGGTAATCAGTAGATGGAGCTCTGTCAGTGTGAGATGCACAGGAGATGGTCTTGTGCCAGTGTGATATAATCAGTAGATGGAGCTGTGTCAGTGTGAGATGATTGTCAGATGGCCTTGTGTCAGTGTGAGATGATCAGGAAATGGATTTTTGTCAGTGTGAGAGGATACAGAGATGGTCTTGTGTCTGTGTAAGATCATGAGGAACCATGCCATAAACTTATATACGGAGTGCAATAACACAAATGTTATTTATGTGTTTAAACTTGTTCTGAGCAATTTCTCGGCTTCCCCTTTATTTAAATTTGGATTAAAAAAGAACAAACCACATAATCTGCTCCCCTTTTCCCAAATGGCGGACCTCTATGTGACATCTGTCACTTGGAGACCTGCCAGCCATTCTTTGAGCGCTACATTGTAGTGCTCTCCTGATTTGCTGTCTGCTCCTCAACTGTCACTCAAGCAGAGCCCATAGAGTCCAATGGGGGAAAAATCCCTTATTGAACTCTATGGGTGGGAACTGACGGTCTACCTGAGACCACAAAGTTAATTGAGGTCACACACAAAGGTGACCTCAGTTAACCTTGTGGTATGTGGTAGACCTATACTGCATGGCACTCCCTGATTGGCTGGAGGATCTCCAAGTCACAGATGTCATGTGGAGGCCCACCATTAAGGAAAAGGTGTATACACATGGATCCCCTCACATCTGGTTGGATTGGGTTACATGTGGTGTTTGTTTTTAACCCATGAATGCCTACATGGAAAGAAGAGGACTGATCTACACCGGATTTAGGTGAATATTCTTTTTTTTTCACAGGTACCCTATGGATTTCTCCTTTGACCAGGGGACCAAGGGGCTATGTCAGACAAAAGGTAAGTATATGTAAGTGTGAGTGTGTATGTGTGCAAGTATGCTTTTATAAAGTGATACTTTCACAGTGTGTGAGTGATGTCTTTATTGTTAAGTTTCTTTTACAGTAGAACTACAGATACTGGTACTTGTGGTTCTCCAAGTGCCAGTATCTGTAGTTCTACTGTAAAAGCTTCCTGTGACCTATAGTTCTACTGTAAAAGACAATATTAATTCTCCTTTTTATACAATGGACTATGAAGTCACCACTCACAGTCCATGGGTGGCAGCCATAGCCCTAGGATTCAGCCCTGACCATTGGTTGTGTGCCTGGAGGGCAGGAATTCCTTTATTGGGGCATCCCCACTCCCCCAGGGAACCTCAGCCAATCCTGGGCTGACTAGTTGTAGATTTAAAACTATGGCTGCAGGGACCTACTGTATATAAGTGTGTTCCATGGCTGTGGCTTTATCTCCTTAACTAGTGGAGCCAGGTGTTGGTTTCAAAAATACGTCATCCCCCCCCCACCACCATATTTTGGAACCATGACTGGTCCAAGAGCTGGTTGTTAAAATTCAGGTGGACCCCTGCTAATTTTTTTTCCTTTAGTTTAGCAACCAGAACCAGCTCAAAGAGCCTGGGGCTGGTTATGTTTTTTTTAATAAACTATTGTTAACTGTTTCAGCACTTTTCCTGACAGATGCATGCACAGATCTCACAGATCTGTGCATGCTTCTGTCAAACGTGCACAGTGTAACTAAACAGACATTACACTATGGGGGTAATTCCAATTTGATTGCAGCAGGAATTTTGTTAGCAGTTGGGCAAAACCATGTGCATTGCAGGGGTGGCAGATTTAACATGTGCAGAGAGAGTTAGATTTGGGTGTGGTGTGTTCAATCTGCAATCTAATTTGTAGTGTAAAAATAAAGAAGCCAGTATTTACCCTGCACATAAATAAAATAACTCACCCAAATCTAACTCTTTCTGCACATGTTATATCTGCCTCCCCTGCAGTGCACATGGTTCTGCCCAACTGCTAACAAAATTCCTGCTGCGATCAACTTGGAATTACCCCCAATGTACGTTTTCATTTGAGAAAACTCATTCACACTCGCACAATGTAATAGCCTCACACTTAAAATCTGCAGTTTAATAATTTGGGTTAGTTTTGTGACAAACTTGAACCTTCTAATGTGCGAGAAGGTGCGCTTTTGTTTTCTTCTCACACGTACTTTTCAAATTTTGCTGTTTTTGTTTCTACATTTTAAAGAGTCATAATAAAGGTTACATTTTTTTGTCATATCAGTTATTAACCACTTAACTTTCTAAAATGTTTAAAAAAAATCCTCAAAATTGCTGTTTTAACAAATATGCAGACTTGTAAATAAAATTATACTGAATAAGGGTAAAAAAGCTGTAATTTACATAATTTCATCACTTAATTTTTTTAACACGATAGATAGATAGATAGATAGATAGATAGATAGATAGATAGACAGATAGATAGATAGACTAAATGTATTTTACAAGGGGTTGGTATGGGATCCTGGCTGGCGGGATAACCACAGTCATGTGACCGCACATAAGCATCCTGACATTAAGAATACTGACAGGAGATCGAAACAGCTGCTGGATTGGGGGACACTCTTGTCATTGGGGATCTTAATTACCTGGATATAAACTGGAGTAACGATTCATGTGCTAAAACAAGGGGCATCATGTTTTTAAATATATTAAAGTATCATTACTTGTCTCAATTAGTTGAGGACCCAACTAGGGGTAAAGCTACATTGGATCTAGTAATTACTAATAATGTGGATATTATATCAAACACTAAAGTTCTGGTGACCTTGGGTAACAGTGATCACTATATGATCACATTCGACATCAGTTTCAGGAAACAAAGCTACAGGGGTTCCACCAAAACTTTTAATTTTAGGAAGACTAATTTCAGTATGCTAAGATGTGCACTTAACGACATAGAGTGGGAGATTTTGCTTACTACCAAGAACACTTCAGAACTGTGGGATGTTTAAAAGGGGTTGCTGGATAGCAATATTCATAATTTTATTCCCATGGAAAGTAAACGCAGGAGTACTAAACTCAAACCGATGTGGCTTAACAAGAAGGTTAAGGCAGAAATGGATAAAAAAGCGGGCTTTCAAAGCATTTAAATCTAATGGAAAGGAAGAGTCTTGCAAGTATTACAAGGAATGTAATAAGAAAAGCAAAAAAGCAATAAGAGCAGCTAAAATGGAAAATGAAAAGCAAATTGCTGTAGAGAGTAAAACCAATCCAAATTTTTTTCTTAAATACATAAACGGTAAAAGGTTAAAAAAGGAGAATATAGGTACATTAAAAGATGAATTTGGAAAATTGATAAATGATGACGAAATAAATGCTGAAATACTGAAAAAAAAATGTCATCAGTATTCACCAGAGAATAACTGATGGTGGGAGTAGAGAATATCAATTGTGACAGTAAAGATCCATGGTTAGAAACTTGTTTAAGTGAAAAAGTAATCCGAGAGAGACTAAGCAAAATTAAGGTTAATAAATAACCTGGTCCTGATGGACTTCACCCGAGGGTTCTTATGGAACTTAGTTCACAACTAGCACGAACCCTATACTTGATTTTCAATAGATCAATCAGATCAGGCATGGTACCGAAGGATTGGCGTATAGCTGAGGTAGTGCCATTATTTAAAAAGAGATCCAAAAATCTTCTGGGTAACTACAGACCAGTTAGTTTGACGTCTATAGTGGGGAAAATATTGGAAGGAATTCTAAGGGACAGCATACAGGAGTATCTACAGAGCACTAGGATTATCAGCAAGAACCAGCATGGGTTTGTGAGGGACAGGTCATGTCAGACTAACTTAATTAGCTTCTATGAGGAAGTGAGCAATAACCTTGATCAGGGAAAAGCAGTGGATGTGGTCTTCCTAGATTTTGCAAAAGCCTTCGATACAGTGCCTCACAGGAGACTGATCATCAAATTAAAGGAGCTTGGTCTAGGAAAAACTATTTGCACATGGATAAGCAACTGGTGGGATAGCAGGGTACAGTAAGTAGTGGTCAATGGGAAGTCCTCAACCTGGTCACCTGTAGTTAGCAGAATACCACAAGGGTCCGTACTCGGTCCACTACTGTTCAGCATATTTATCAATGACCTAGAAATAGGTCTGGAAAGCACAGTGTCAATCTTTGCATATGATACTAAACTGTGTAAGGTAATTAACTCGGAATTGGATGTGTGGATGTGAAGTCCTTGCAGAATGATCTATCTAAACTTGAAATCTGGGCATCTAAATGGAAAATGAGGTTCAATACAGACAAATGCAAGGTTATGCATTTTGGGACTAAAATCAAACTTGCAGTCTACATATTAAATGGGGAACAACTAGCTAAAACAGATTTGGAAAAATATTTGGGGGTACTCATTGATAATAGGCTTAATAACCATACACAGTGTCAAAGCGCAGTAAAGAAGGCAAGTAAGGTGCTAGCGTGCATAAAATGGGGAATTGAGTCAAGGGACTCGGATGTAATCCTGCCGCTGTATAAAGCATTGGTATGTCCGCACCTGGAATATCGTGTTCAGTTTTGGGCACCACTGTATAAAAAAGATATTGGTGAACTCGAAAGGGTTCAAAGGCGAGCTACTAAATTGATTAAAGGCCTAGAGGGACTGGGTTATGAGGAAAGGCTTAATAGGTTGAATATGTACACACTGGAAAAGAGGCGTCTAAGATGGGATATTATTATCTTCAAATATGTAAAGGGACATCACAAAGAGTTATCAGATGAATTATTTATTAAAAGAACACAGTTTAGGACACGTGGGCACTCACTTGCGGCTGGAGGAGAGAAAGTTCCGAACGCGACGGAGGAAAGGGTTCTTCACTGTTAGGGCAATTAGGATGTGGAATTCCTTGCCAGGTAGGTAGTAATGGTGGACTCTGTAAATGGATTTAAAAAAAGAAATGGATACATTTCTGAATGAAAATTCTATCCAAGGTTATAATATTTAAAATATCAACATGGTTAATCCAGGGGTTATATGCGTTATAGTAGTTAACTAGTCATAAAACATTATTCAGCGGTTATGTATATTCATCACAACTTATTACAGGTTGAACACGATGGGCAAATTGCCTCTTTTCAACCTCAATTACTATGTTACTACTATGAGGTAATTATTTTACCCCACCCCTGTTCTCTACCCTAACCTTAAGCCACCTGAGATGGTGGCTAAGGCTAAGACTCTGGGGGTGCTGGCAAGGGCTAAGATTTGGAGGGAGGGCTATGGATAAACTTCCCCCCTAGTCTACTGCTTCAGTCACTGAAAAGTGATTTCATTAAAAGCTTTTGTGTCATGTGTACCTGCTTGCCTTGTCATAGAATAAAGCAAACTGTAAAAACAGAACAATTATTGCTTATTATCCAAAGATATTCTGAAATTACAGATCTGTTGGTATCCCATTGAAAAGATAATAAAGAATTGGATTATAGTCATATTTCAAACTATATGCTTTCTTGAATTAGCATCACTAATATTTTCAATCTTTTAATTAGCCATTCAGCCATTTTAACTGTAAAAAATGAATTACTCTGCACTTTGGTATCATTGTGTGCACCACATCGAACATGGTCCAGGGAAAGCAAAGGAGAGTTATCTGAGATCAGAAAGAACATTATAGACATGCACATTAAAGGTAAAGGCTTTAAGACCTTGTCCAATGTTCCTTAGACTACAGTTGCAAATATTATTATGAAGTTTAACTCCATGAGATTGTAAGCAACCTCTTTGGATGTGGTCACAAGAGGAAAATCAACCCCAGATTAAACTGAAGGATAGTGAGAATGGTAAAAAAAGAACCAAGGAAATCTTCTAAAGAGATACAAGCTGAACTCCAAGGTCAAGGTATATTAGTCTCTGATCGCACAATCCAACACTTTTTGAGTGATAGTGGACTCCATTAAAAAAAGACACAAGAGGAATCCACTTTAAAAAAAAAAACACAGAAAAAGTCCAGACTGGAATTTTTAAAATTGCATACTGACACAGTGCTTCTGGGAGAATGTACTATCCACTGATGAGTCAAAAACTGGAGCTGTTTGGCATGTCACATTAGCTCTGTGTACACAGATGGAAAAAGCAAGCTATAAAAGAAAAGAACACTATACCTACTGTGATACATGGAGGAAGCTTGGTTATGTTTGGGGGCTGCTGTTCCGCATCTGGCTTGTATCTGTGTATCTTGTATCTGTGCAGGGTGCAAAGAAATATCAAGACTATTAAGGCATTTGGAGTGAAACATACTGCCCAGTGTCAGTAATCTCTGTCTCAATCACAGGTCATGGGTCCTCTATCAGGAAAATGACCCAAATGATATAACTAAATGTATCCAAGAATGGGTAAGAACAGCTCATTGGTATGTTCCGAAGTGGCCTCTATGAGTCCTGATCTGAATCCTATCCAACAAGAAAGAGATAAAACATGCAGCCTGGAGAAGGCATCCATCACACCTGGGACAGCTGGAGCAGATAGCTCCGGAAAAGTGGCTGATACTTCAGGCTGACAGGTGCTGAAGTCTCACTGACAGCTACCAATATCACATGATTGCAGTGATTGCCTATACAAGTTGTGCAACAAAATATAAGGTTAAGAGTCCCATCATATCATATCATTTTTATTTGATAATTTTTCATAGGTTTAATTTGTTTATTTATTTCAAATATTCTGTTGAATGAAAAATCTAATGCAGATATCTATTAATTATGCCATTCATTTTATCACTATCACGTTATTTCAGTGAAAAACATGGGTTCTGTTTTTTTCATGGAAAGTGTGACTGGATGCAGGGCCAAAGAGAGCCCTGGTAATGAAGGGGGCATGTCCTAATAGCAGAGGTGTGGTCACACAGCCTTTAGTAGAATAACTTTACAAACTACTATTCTTCACCACGAATTGGCACCGACATGCCCAGTGGATCAGATCAGAGGGGATGCTCAGTGCAATTGCACACACCCCTCAGGCAGAGGAGACTGCTACATTCAATGGCAGCAGCTTCCCTGCACCAAATGCAGCCCAACACACAGCAGTGTGTGCTTGGCTTTGGAAAGAGGGTGCTGCTGGCTGACAGATAAGTGGGTGGGTTGGGCCAGGCCTGAGTCTGTTAACTGTGCAGTGGGTGGGTAACTCGCTGCCACCACCATGCTCCTAAACTGGCATCTGGAACCACTTCTCCCAGGTTCCAACTCTCAGCACTTGGAACTACCTACTTCTGGGTATATGTAGATATGTAATGAGTTAGACACAACAAGTCTGACTAAGGTAGTGATCTCACTCTAGCGAGTTTGACTAGGGTAGTGAGCTACTGTTGCTATGCCAAGTCTGACTAGGATAGTGAGCTAGCCATGCCAAGTCTAACTAGGGTAGTGAGCTAGGTATGACAAGTCTGATTAGGGTAGTGAGCTACTATAGCAATGCTGAGTCTGACTAGGGTAGTGAGCTAGCTCTGCTAATTCTGACTAGGGTAGTGATCTAGCTCTGCCGAGTCTGACTAGGGTGGTAAGCTAGCTATGACGAGTCTGAGTAGGGCGGCGAGCTACTGTAGCTCTACTGAGTTTGACTAGGGTAGTGAGCTAGCTATGTTGAGTCTCACTAGGGTGGTGAGCTACTGTAGCTATTCTGAATCTAAGTAGGGTAGTGAGCTAGCTATACAAGTCTAACTAGGGTATTGAATTAGCCATGTTGAGTCCAACTTGGACAGTAAACTAGCTATGTCAGATTTCTCAATTGTAAACTTTGTCATAGGGCTTAGAGACCAGAATGTAAAATGTAGCAATGTATATTTATGTTTTAATTGCTTCTGAGAATTAGGGGCTGATCTGAGTCACATGCTGCGACTGCTATGTTTGCCGTACTTGCATCTCGGAAAAATTCAAGATGCTAATAAAAATTCTTCCCATGGTGTAAAAGTGTTTTAGGACTGAGACGCTGACTTCCAACATCTTTAGAAGCTGTAATACCATTTGGTTCATCTTTACACACTATCATCGGTTGCACCATAGAAATGTGCCCCAGCTAGCAGATACATTTTCTCCATCTGAGTGTGGCCTCCAATGTGAGCGAATAAACTTCTGTGTATGCAACCACTTTATGTCTGCAACACTCCCATAAAGCTCTCATAAACTGTTTAATCTACTCAGATTTCTGCATTTCACATATCACTATGTGATAGGTTTGGCCATGATTAATGTAAATAATGTGATAGTATTAGGGATATTATGTACCGATGTGATGAAGTCATCTGGTTGCAGTACATGGGACTGCATATTTGCGCAAATGTGTGCTAAGAAGTTCACTTATACTCCATGTTAATTGTGAGGGCTTATTTAATTTTTTTTACTATCAGTTTTCTAAGTGCTGGGAGTGTGCATCTGCATTTCTCTTCCTCCAGCATAGTAGTAGAAGCCTCAGCATTATAACCCCTTTTAATATATTTAGATATAGGATCTGCAGTCAAGCAGCCCCCCCCTTCCTTTTTCCTCTATATTTGTGTTTGAAGAAAGTCAGTTAGGAGCTAATTGGTAGTTAGTTTATCTCTCTCCAATGTATCATTCTCCAATATGTAGTACATCTGCCCCTGACAGTGTCCTCAGTACACATTACACCACATTTCACTACACCAGTTCATCTTATGTCATATTATAGTCCCTCCACTTCATATTGTGCCACAAAAAAGTGCCCTAGTGTGCGCACCACTGGAGTTATCAACAGTGGTGGTCATTCCGAGTTGATCGCTCGTTATTTTTTTTTCGCAACGGAGCAATTAGTCGCTAATGCGCATGCGCAATGTCCGCAGTAAATGTGCTATGCAGTTAGGTATTTTACTCACGGCATTACAAGGTTTTTTTCTTTGTTCTGGTGATCGTAATGTGATAGACAGGAAGTGGGTGTTTCTGGGCGGAAACTGGCCGTTTTATGGGTGTGTGCGAAAAAACGCTGCCGTTTCTGGGAAAAACGCGGGAGTGGCTGGAGAAACGGGGGAGTGTCTGGGTGAACGCTGGGTGTGTTTGTGACGTCAAACCAGGAACGAAACTGACTGAACTGCTAATCTTTTGTTCGCAATTTTACTATGCTAAGATACACTCCCAGTAGGCGGCGGCTTAGCGTGTACATAGCTGCTAAAAGCAGCTTGCGAGCGAACAACTTGGAATGACCACCAGTATTTGCCCAAAGTGCACATGTAACCTGAGAGGCTTGTTCATGGTCAGTGTATCAGACACACTAACCGTGAACAAGCCACCCATGAGAAATGTGCATGTTGGCAACAGACTGTTGGTAACGCCAGCAGTGCGCACACTGGAGTCCCCGCATGAGAGAAGGTAGCAGCACATTCATGGTTTAAGCTATCATCTTTCACAAATATTTTTCACCTTGGGAATTATTATTAAATGAATTATTATAGCATGCTGACACAAGGTTTAAACTGTGGATACTAGTATTATATAATTGGCATATATAGACCTGAAATAGGTTTAAGAGAAGAGAATGTGTGACCTGACAATCTCCATTCAAATCACAGTAATTGACGAAAGTACCAATGTAATGTGCCACATGCACATGACATACAATACTATGGGATGTATTAAGTGGGCAAATATTTGGCTAGGAGTTTGAAGTCTGGAGATGTCATGTCATTTTTTGCTGTCGATGCTCTCATTCTTTGTGCATATTGTTCCACAAAAAAGTGCCCTAGTGTGCGCACCACTGGAGTTATCAACAGTGGTGGTCATTCCGAGTTGATCGCTCGTTATTTTTTTTCGCAACGGAGCGATTAGTCGCTAATGCGCATGCGCAATGTCCGCAGTGCGACTGTGCCAAGTAAATTTGCTATGCAGTTAGGTTTTTTACTCACGGCATTACGAGGTTTTTTTTTCGTTCTGGTGATCGTAATGTGATTGACAGGAAGTGGGTGTTTCTGGGCGGAAACTGGCCGTTTTATGGGTGTGTGTGAAAAAACGCTACCATTTCTGGGAAAAACGCGGGAGTGGCTGGAGAAATGGAGGAGTGTCTGGACGAACGCTGGGTGTGTTTGTGACATCAAACCAGGAACGACAAGCACTGAACTGATCGCAGATGCCGAGTAAGTCTGGAGCTACTCAGAAACTGCTAAGAAGTGTCTATTCACAATTCTGCTAATCTTTCGTTCGCAATTTTGATAAGCTAAGATTCACTCCCAGTAGGCGGCGGCTTAGCGTGTGCAAAGCTGCTAAAAGCAGCTTGCGAGCGAACAACTCGGAATGACCCCCATTATCCGGATTTATGAGTAGTGTGATTTATATGCATGTGCAGTAAAATTAAAATGCTTAACTGCACCCAACATCAACAAAGCATGCGTCTCTGAGTCAGACCTTAACACTCTCTGTGAGCTGTAATAAACAAAAGTGCCTCATAGTCTGTAAGGTCACTCACTGATGTTCTTTTGTGGACAACACAGTGGTCAATAATAAACCCTTCATCAGTGAGAACTTTTCTTGCAAAGATTTCATCATATTTGAACCAATGTATCTTGTCCTGCCCAATCTTCATATAAGTTGCATTTAAACCCCCCACCAATATCAGGTATCCTTCAGGTTTCAGTAACTTCATGAATTTTCTGAGATTCTTTATATAATCAGCTTGGTCTTTGCTGATGGTATCCAGCATACATACACTGATGACACAGTCTGCTGGTTGGAGCACCTCCGGGTCTGTGAGATTCTCATTGTCAATGTTACATTTCACAATCTTTGTTATTGCCGTCTTCAATGTCATGTCTTTGTCCTGACATGGGTCACTGAAATATATAAACACAAAAGATTCATTAGGATCTAGGACTAGTCATGCCACCTCATTAGAAAATAAGATATAGTTGTACAGATGGAGCCGCACTCATCCAGTGTGGATCCATCACAGGCGTGCAGTCCTGGCGCAACTAGGTATTCCGTCCCCTTAGCCCTGCCGGGAGTGCCCTAGAGACGCTCTCCCATTCTGGTGAATGGGGCATGTCTCCATCATGGGTGCACGCTCGTCTGGAAGAAGATGCTCACGGCATTAGGTGCACCAGGTCAGGTCCACCCAGGAACAGATAGAGCCATGACTAGCGTGGCTCCATATGTTCTGTATATGAAGATTCAATGGGTAGGAAGGTATAATTTAGGTAGGAATTGTTTGTTTTCTGGATTGGTTTCTCAAAGTTGGAAGAGATTGGGCACTATGCTATACTTTCAATGAGGAACCGCTTTCATCTTTCAAGTGCATTTAATATGGCAGTGGTGGGGAAAAAGTGTCCATTAGGTACCCCTATCTGAAACACTCAGTGCAATACAGTTTTTTTCCCATTATTCAGACTTAGGGGGCTATTTAGAGATGACGCAGATCACTGCATATGCAGCCATCTCTGGACATACTGGGGGTCGCCCAGCACATGGAAAGGCCACCCAGCATGTGTGAGGCCACCCTCCAATGCATCCTAATTTTGGTTGCAGAGACATCGGGCCTTAGGTTGACTTCTGGCAGCGCAGCATGGCTGAGCTGTCAAGCGGACAGTGGCCATTTTTTTATCGGAGTGGCTGCATGTGACATCACGCAGCTGTCCTGAAAATGCTGCCGATCCAACCCCGTTTTCAACACCATCACCCCCACAATGATGTAACTCTGCCCCCGCAACGCTCACCGCTGTCAATCATATTGCAGTCACATCCATGGGGGATGCAACCACAATGTGTATGGCCGCGCCGCTGCTGTTGCGGTTGGGTCTGAATTATCCCCTTATTCTCTGCTTAAAACCCAGCTAGAATCAATTCAAAAGCAAATAAGACTGAACATGATCAGAGCATCAGATTTCATCATCGTGTAACCTCTTTCATACATTACATGTGGATCTCAGAGCATTTGTGCCACTGTTTGGTTAGTGGGAGCATTTATTGGCATGTACAGTTATTGCTGGCATGTGGGCAGGGACAGTCCATGGTTTCTAGGTGCCCTAGGCATAGACTTACATTATTGCTCCTAAAACCCTAATGTGCTCCTTCAGTCCAATTTACATAAAAACAAACTTACATGATAAACAAAGTCTATGACAATGGGTGAGTAATTTTCACATGCACATCCATTTATCAATATACCCTCACAGCACCTATTAACACATTTGTTCACATTGCCTGCACCCATCAACCTCCCTCCACCCATCACTTGCTAATCCATTCGCCACGAACACTCAATAACCCCCCTCACAGCACAAATTACTCCCTACCCCAGCCCAGTAGCCATTGATCTATTCACTCTCAGCACCAATAAACTCCCCTCCAACTGCACCAATTAACCCCCTCATAGCACCTCTTAATCTATTCTCCACCAGCACTCTTTAAACCCCATCTTACAACTCATTAACCTCCTTCCACCCAGCACCTATTAATACATGTATTAATAATATTTATTAGTGGGAAGGGAAGGAGAGGGAACAGGGTGAGGCACCCATGCTGCTGCTTCCTGCCTGCTGCACCTGGCTGATAACACTGATGACCAGAGGAGCAGAGTGCAGCAGGTAGATATAATAGCTGGTCACCAGCATTAAGTATAATAATGATGTCAGAGACATCCTTCATTTTTCTAACAGGCAGCCTCAGCAGGCTGTGCCCTCTGGGCCAGGCACCCTGGATATGCCAGCCCTGCACGTTGGGACTTTTGTGACCAGTGGGGATTTGAGGGCACGTCGGGTATTTTTTGGATCAGTGAAGAGCCGAGTGCAGAGTTGCATATGGAAGATACGAGTAGCTGCATATGGTTGCTATGGTTGCATTTTGAAATGCAAATGTCTGATGTGGGGATGCGGAAATCATCTGGGAAGTTTGTTTTTTAAAATTCTGTTTCTGTGATTAAAGGTTCTATTTACTAAGCCTTGCATGGAGATAAAGTCGCTGGAGATAAAGTACCAGCCAATTAGCTCCTAACTGTCATTTTTCAAACACAGCCCATGGCATGACAGTTAGGAGCTGATTGGCTGGTACTTTATCTCCACTAGCGACTTTATCTCTATCCAAGGCTTAGTAAATAGACCCATAAGTGCAATAGCTGCAACAAGAGCTGCACATGCACAGTGTAGAGGGCGACCGTTCCATTATTACAAAAATGCATCATTTTAGAGTAAATAAAACTGATGATGTAAAAGTTTTATACAGAGAAATGGATTAAGTGAGTTATATTGTCAAATTATAATTACAGCATTTTAAGATTGTTGTGCACAACGTCTTCAAAGAAGAAGGGTTGTAGCACACAGTAAGTGGGGAGTCCTATATGTATACCTGGGGGCAGTAATAACTCACACCGATCTATTGCTAAAAATGTTACTATTAGACAGGAAGGGACAGTTAACTGTTCCAAATAAAAATCCAGTTATTGGTGAACTTACAAACCTTATGGGCCACATGTAATAGTCTAAGAGTTGGGGAGTTTGTGATATCTCAGCAGTTTAACCAGTGTCGGGCTGGGCGAGGGTGTGGGGGGGGGGGGGGGCAGAGTGCCATTTGCCCGCCGGGCTTGTACAATTATGCAACACAGGGGCCGTTGCTCTGTTGTGCCTGCTCATATTCCTGACAACCAGGAAGGATCTCTCCCTGCCTTCCAACTGTCAATGTCAGGCTGCTGCTGCTTACTGCTGATTGCTGTGTCCGGACTTCTCACCGATAGCTATCCCTAGAATGAAGGGGCTTTAAGAGGTGGTGGGGAATAGCAGGGCTCAAATGGGGGGGGGGGGGGGGGCTGCCTAGTACAGTATGTGTTTTAGCACTGTCTGGCTGTGTTGAGTGCAGTCAGCAACTTTCGTGCAGCTCACTTCCTCCCACAGTCATGACTGATGCAAAGATAAGCTACACACCCACCAGACAATGAGGAGATGATGACAGCAATGCTACCACTGCCCTGGACAGAGGGGGGCTTTCAATGACAAGGAGTGCATGCATCTGTACCCTTTTTGTATTTTATTAGATAGCTTTTTTTGTATGGGAGTGTAACGAGGTCTGAGCAGGAGGGGTGCCTAGCAAACAGCAGGGAGCCCTACCTGTTTCGTTGGAAATGGTCCTTACAATATCTGCCGAAGTCCTGTGGCCCATTCTATCAGCCTTAAGATGGGTACACACTAGAGAAAGTGTCATCTGATCTGGGATTATGTGAACCTGCTATGTCGCTGACAATGGGCACTACCATGTGGCATCAGCAACATCCTCCATCACCCCTACATGCAGAGCCAATGGAAGTCACTGCTAGCGAGAGCCATGCCGCCAAATGCAGCATGGCCGCCACCATCATTGCTGCCAGCATCAGCAAGTGTTTATGCACTTGCTGGTATTGCCACTCCTGCCAGCTCCCAAACCTTCTGATGTCAATAGTTACACACATCGTGTGGTGTGTACCCAGCTTTACTTCAATGCTGGACCTGGCAGCTGCTGACACTACATCTGATGGCATAATAGTGGCATGTGAAGAACTCTCATAGCCTAATAGTAGCACTTGGAGGAGTCTGATAGTATAATATTGTCATGTGAAGTAATTTGTTGGCATAATAGTGACAAGCAGAGGAGGCTGATGGCACAATAGTGACATGAGGAGGAGTCTGATGGCATAATAGTGGCATGCGGAGGAGTCTGATGACACAATAATGGTACGTGGAGGAGTCTGATTGCACAATAGTGGCAAGAGGAGGAGTCTGATGGCATAATTGTAGCTTGCAGAGGAGTCTGATGGCATAATAGTGGCATGAGGTGGAGTCTGATGGCATAATAGTGGCATGAGGTGGAGTCTGATGGCATAATAGTGGAATGCAGAGGGGTCTGATTGCACAATAGTGGCATGTGGAGGAGTCTGATGGCATAATTTGGCATGCGGAGAATTCTGATGGCACCATAGTGGCATGTGGAGTAGTCTGATGGCATAATAGTGCCATGTGGAGGAGTCTGATGGCATAATTGTTGCATGCAGAGGATTCTGATTGCACCATAGTGGCATGTGGAGAAGTCTGATGGCATAATAGTGGCATGTGGAGGAGTCTGATGGTATAATAGTGGCATGAGGTGGAGTCTGATGGCATAATAGTGGCATGTGGAGGAATCTAATGGCATAATAGTGGCATGAGGTGGAGTGTGATGGCATAATTGTGGCATGTGGAGGAGTCTGATGGCATAATAGCAGCACTTGGAGGAGTCTCCATACTGTCCTTGGATGGGTTCAGTCTGTTGTCTTTTATGCCATCTATTTTATCACGGTGTTACCACCAACATCATTTCTCTTTGCCCTTTGTAATTTTCCTTTGGTGACCTGTGTATCTGTTTATTCCTGAATTGTAGTATGCCAATCTATTATGCTCCATCCCTATATTAAAGATCTCTTGTACTTAATTACTATCTCCCTTGCTCGTGCAGTCTCTCCCACTGCCCCCTGCAGTGTCTCTCACTGTACCCTTTTCCCCATGCACAAGCGGTGATCAAATGTACTATAACAAGCACTATTTGGCACTTACAGCAATATTCGGCATGTATGAAAACAGATAACGTCGAGAAAATCACAGATTTGTACGGTATCTACAAACATCTAACATTTCACTGGCAACAGAAAATCATTCGGATGTATAAAAAAATAATAAGCGCACTTTGTAACTTGTCCTTTTTCACATGTCGGCAGGGTATGTGCGCTAGTAGAAAAGCCAGGGCCACTTGCTTTTGCTTGCCCCCAATGCTGAAAGTTGCCAGCCAGCCCCTGGATTTAACCGCAAGGATTTTAATCAATAACATATCACCAAATTCTGCACCTGACATTATTACATGTGGCACTATGAGTCTCTGCCTTACACCCTATCTGTTTTTTTAACCCTCAGTCAGGTGCAGCTGGCCTGACAGGCACCGCAAAGCTGTTCTCGCTCCCCTCTCTGCCCCAAGGGGGCACAGGGGTCTGTCCCTCCTAGTTCCTTCCTATCTCTAGGTGCTGTTCGAAACCCCCCTGGTCAGTTTTCCCGCCATCTGCGTGGAGTGCAGTAGTGACGCTCCTGGCCTCTCAGGCATACTGCACCCAAACTCCTCTGACTTTTGAAGGTTCGTTATTCCTTTTATTTTCAATTATTTTGTATTTATTGTTTATTTTGCTCATTTCATGCATGAAAATGACAAAGGTTGTGGATATTTTGCGGAAATATGTAGGTTTTACCAGGGTGGCCAAACTTATACTCATGTTCATGTTTTCTCTTTGTTGCTTCAGATTTTCTGCAGAAATGGCCCATAAAACCTACAATTTCTCTCTTTGTACATCCTAATGAAGGTCACTGATCACATTAAGAGCGTTAGAATTTAGTTAATTAGGAGCTAATGATGATTTTCTAACATGCGCCTGTCAGGCGCACTGAGCCTAAACCTGGGAGTCCCACTGGTGCGCCTGACGGAGGGTAAATTCCTAAATGTAATTCCTTTGCTCAGTTGTCTCGATTTCTGTGACATCTACTGGTCTTATAATGCTAATTATTGTTATCCTGGTGGTATTATCTTTAATTATGTATGTTACTAATTTGAAATAATGCAATAATATCTTTATCTGAGAATGTATTACACAATGTGGCCTTTTGCTGAATTTGCTATTCCTCATGTGTTATTACATTTGTTGTGTTTTTTTATTACCATCTGATCTGCAATACTCATTCAGTATATTTTCTTATATTTGTCCCATTTATTAAATATTAAATGACACTATTTACACAAAGAAAATGTGAACATGTTGTGGCATATCCCTAACATCATCACGCGTCATTTTCCACATAATGGAGGATTACTAATTCTGCCTAATTTCTACTCGGGAAATGCATAGAACCTATTTATTTCATTCTGTGTTATAGATCTCATTCAGGAAGAATATCATGTTTGGATACTGTCCTAGTAAATGGAGAAATGACTACAGCAGAGGGTTGTCAAGGCAACCTAACAGTGCAGGTTTTAGGGATATCCATGATTGAGCACAGATGGATTTATCAAATTAACTGTGGTACTAATTAAGTCACCTGTGCCCCAAACAAGGTTATCCTTAACACCTGGACCGCTAGGGTGCCTTAAGGACCGCGTTTTGGAACCTCTGGACTGGAGTATAATAAAATACATTATAAACTAACATGTTTGATAATCCTTATCTGCTGAAATGAAAGGACTACAGTCTCTACAATATTTTAAAGAAATTAATTGTTTGACAATATCTCATTTTATAGCGTGTCAGCTACAGAGATAGATTGCAGATTGTTTTTTTTGTACCGTTTCTACTCACTTATAGAGGATGGTATATTGTGCTGTACTGTATATTCTACTCTCTACAATCTACAGCATGTATAAGGTTGTGCAATGACTATTAGTTGCCAAACAGCTTTTTAAAATAATTGCACTATCAAGTGCTGTGGGGCTGGTCTCTTCCAAGTGCTGCTGGGATTTCTAAGTGAGAGTGAGAAACAGTAAAAAGGTGAACTCTTATTAATCTCTGTCTATCCATATAAAGATAGTAATTTTGTGAGAGAAAGTAATCTGATTCTGATTGATTGTTTGTATCTATACTGTTTCTTTTTGTTTTATTATATCTGTACTGGGTTTTTTTGTTGTTGTTTTTTTTTTTCCTTTTGGAGGGAAAAAATAAAAAAAGCAAATAAAGTGTGAGGTGATAGCCAGAGGGGTTAACTCAGGTGTGAGTAATCAGGAGGGGGAGGGGCTGATTGAAGCAGCTGGGTGAGCCTATATAAGCAGTGACTAGACTCTTTGAGCCTGCTCTGTGGGGCTGGTCTCTTCCAAGTGCTGCTGGGATTTCTAAGCGAGAGTTGGAAACAGTAAAAAGGTGAACTCTTATTAATCTCTGTCTATCCATATAAAGATAGTAATTTTGTGAGAGAAAGTAATCTGATTCTGATTGATTGTTTGTATCTATACTGTTTCATTTTGTTTTATTATATCTGTACTGGGTTTTTTTGTTGTTGTTTTTTTTTTCCTTTTGGAGGGAAAAAATAAAAAAAGCAAATAAAGTGTGAGGTGATAGCCAGAGGGGTTAACTCAGGTGTGCGTAATCAGGAGGGGGAGGGGCTGATTGAAGCAGCTGGGTGAGCCTATATAAGCAGTGACTAGACTCTTTGAGCCTGCTCTGTGGGGCTGGTCTCTTCCAAGTGCTGCTGGGATTTCTAAGTGAGAGTTGGAAACAGTAAAAAGGTGAACTCTTATTAATCTCTGTCTAGCCATATAAAGATAGTAATTTTGTGATAGAAAGTAATCTGATTCTGATTGATTGTTTGTATCTATACTGTTTCTTTTTGTTTTATTATATCTGTGCTGGGTTTTTTTGTTGTTGTTTTTTTTTTTTTCTTTTGGAGGGAAAAAATAAAAAAAGCAAATAAAGTGTGAGGTGATAGCCAGAGGGGTTAACTCAGGTGTGAGTAATCAGGAGGGGGAGGGGCTGATTGAAGCAGCTGGGTGAGCCTATATAAGCAGTGACTAGACTCTTTGAGCCTGCTCTGTGGGGCTGGTCTCTTCCAAGTGCTGCTGGGATTTCTAAGTGAGAGTTGGAAACCGTAAAAAGGTGAGTTAGAATACAGAAAAAGATGAGTTTTATAATACACAATCAGGAACACACATTTGCAGTGCCAGTAAACTTCTGGTGAGGCTGCAAGGGGCTGACATTGTGAGTGAGTGAGAGGGTCTCTTACTTGGAGTAGCAGAGGGGCTGTGATTGTGCGGGTGTGAGGGGCTTTTTTTTTTTTTTTTTAGCAGGAGCTGGAAGCTGAGTGAAAAGGAGGAGCAGTGAGCTGGAACAACTGCAACTGCTAAGTGGAGTATAGGTGCCACAGGAGAGAGTACTACGGCTGCATAAAAGTGAAGGACCAAGAACCGCACAAAGATAGATAAGTATAAGCCAGCTTAATTATTGTATAAGTGATATTGCTTGTCTTCTATTTTTTATTTTTGCTGCTTTTTCTTTGAGTGTAACAGGGAGTTAGACCTTGCAAACAATATGGGAGGGGCTGTGATTGAGGACCTCACTCAGTGCATGTCGTGCAAGATGTATGCACACCTGGAGCTACCGGCCCAGTGTGAATACATCTGCACGAGGTGTGTGCGAACGGTTGCCCTGGAAGCCCAGGTAACTGATCTAGAGCAAACCGTTACGCGACTGAGGGAGATTCACAATCTCGAGCGTAGTTTAGACAGAACGGTGGAGGAGTTGCGGGAGGGGTCACTGGTAGAAGAGGATGATGATCAGGTAGCCAGTTGGGTCACAGTTAGAAGGAAGAAAAAGAGGGGGAGGCACGACATCTCCGAACTATCAAACCCGAACAAATTTGCCCGATTGGACGAGGAATCGGAGGATGATAGTGAAGAAATGACGGTGCCGGAGGAGACTGCTCCCTCTAGCATCCAGAGGTGCGGTCCCTCAGGCGCGGTTGGGATAAAAGATAGAGAGGTACCTAGTCAAATGGTGGTGGTAGGGGATTCTATCATCAGGAAGGCAGATAGGGCAATCTGCTACCGGGACCGTGATCGCCGTACAGTCTGTTGTCTCCCGGGTGCTCGGGTACGGCACATTGCGGACCGGGTAGATAGATTGTTGGGAGGGGGCTGGCAAAGACCCGGCGGTCTTGGTGCACGTTGGCACCAATGACAAAGTTAGCGGAAGGTGGGATGTCCTTAAGAAAGACTATAGGGACTTAGGAAAGAAACTGAAGGCAAGGACATCTAAGGTAATATTCTCGGAATTATTACCAGTGCCACGCGCTAGTCCAGGGAGGCAGAGGGAGATTAGGGAGGTAAATGTGTGGCTTAGGGATTGGTGCAGGAAAGAGGGGTTTGTGTTCCTGGAACACTGGGCGGACTTCTCAGTCAGGCGCCATCTCTTTTGTCATGACGGATTGCACCTGACTGAGGAGGGGGCAGCGGTGCTGGGGGGAAGGATGGTTAGAAGGTTGGAGGAGATTTTAAACTAGGAGCCTGGGGGGAGGGTTTAGCTAGAAACTACGGGTCATGCAGTGAGAATAGTGGGGACGGCAGTAGTAAACGAAATGGGGGAGAAGTTGGGGGGAGGGTAAGAGCAGGCGGTAAGGTTACTAACATGGGTACTAAAAGGGATTTTACCAAAGCACTAACCAATGACGATTACAGGTCATCCTTGCCACATAAGGTGAAAGATGTCCCTAACGCAAGGGAAAATACTTATCTTAGTTGTATGTATGTAAACGCCAGAAGCATTACTGCTAAAAAGGGTGAACTAGAAATACTTGCAGCAAGCAAACAGTATGATATTATAGGCATAACTGAAACTTGGTGGGATGAATCTCATGATTGGACAGTCAATCTAGAGGGCTACACACTGTTTAGGAGAGACAGACTAAATAAAAAGGGTGGAGGGGTGTGTCTGTACGTAAAGCCGTTTTTAAAACCTAATATATGGGAAGATCGTCGGGAGGGGACTGTAGACACTGTTGAGACATTATGGGTAGAAATTGCATGCGGGGAAAAAGGAACAAAAAAGTTAGTATTGGGTGTATGCTATAGGCTGCCTGGTATCAACGCATCTGATGATGAATTGTTACTAAAGCAAATTGAAAAAGCAGCAGGAGTAGGAGACATAGTAGTGATGGGAGATTTTAACTATCCAGAGATAAACTGGAAAAACGATTCATGTGATACTGCTAGGGGCAGTATGTTTTTAAACACACTAAATGATAACTACCTAGTCCAACTAATTGAGGAACCAACTAGGTACAATGCAATCTTAGACCTGGTATTAACAAACAATCAGGATTTGGTATCGGGTATTATAGTAGGGGAACCCATAGGAAACAGCGACCACAATAGGGTCACATTCAATATCAGTTTCTACAAACAGCCCTATACTGGCTCAACTAGGACTTTAAACTTTAGAAAAGCCAACTTTGAAATGATGAGGGTATTTTTCAGGGATATTGAATGGGAAGGTTTGTTTTTAGGAAAAAATACTACGGAGAAATGGGAGGTACTAAAATTCCTGCTAGCTAAAAATACACTCAAATATATTCCTATGAGTAGCAAAAAAGGGAATAAAAATCATAAACCAATGTGGCTTAACAAAAAGATTAAGGAACTTATGGGCAAGAAAAGGCGAGCATTTAAAAAATACAAATCTGACGGGGATGCAGAGTCATTTCAGCAATATAAGGAATGTAACAAAAATTGCAAAAAGGAAATAAGAGCGGCTAAAGTAGAAACTGAAAAACTAGTAGCAAAGGAAAGCAAAGCGAATCCCAAAAAATTCTTTAAATACATTAATAGCAAGAGATTAAAAAAGGAGAGTATAGGCCCTTTGAAAGACAAGTTGGGAGTCTTAAGCAAAAATGATAATGACATAGCGGACACACTAAATGAGTTTTTTTCAACAGTATTCACTAGAGAGGACCCAATTCAGGGACTGACACACAATCTCAATAATGACAATATCACACTGATAGGTACTTATTTAAGCGAGGAAGTAGTCTGTGACCGATTAAAACATTTAAAGATTAATAAATCACCAGGGCCCGATGGTATTCATCCAAGGGTTCTAATGGAGCTTCACTCTGAACTGGCAAAACCACTATCTTTGATCTTTGAGGATTCAGTTATATCAGGTATGGTTCCCAAAGACTGGCGTATAGCGGAAGTAGTGCCTATATTCAAAAAGGGAAGTAAAGCTGAACCAGGTAATTATAGACCAGTTAGTCTTACATCTATAGTGGGGAAAGTATTGGAAGGTATTCTAAGAGATAGTATTCAGAAGTTCCTTGAAACCAATAAGGTCATTAAAAGGAATCAACATGGGTTTATGAAGGACAGATTCTGTCAAACCAACTTACTTGGCTTTTATGAAACAGTAAGCGCAAACCTAGACCAGGGTAAAGACGTGGATGTAATCTTTTTAGACTTTGCCAAAGCGTTCGATACTGTACCACACATGAGACTTATATACAAGCTACAAGAATCAGGGCTAGGAAGCACAATATGCACTTGGGTCAAAAACTGGTTAGATAATAGGAAGCAGCGCGTTGTGGTTAATGGATCTTTTTCAACTTGGACTGAAGTGCTAAGTGGTGTGCCACAAGGCTCAGTATTAGGACCGCTATTGTTCAATATTTTCATTAACGACCTCACAGAAGGTCTAGAGAGCATGGTGTCAATTTTTGCAGATGATACCAAATTGTGTAAGGCTATAAATACAGAGGAGGATGCAGAGTCTCTTCAGAACGACTTAGTTAAATTAGAAGCATGGGCAGCCAAATGGAGAATGCGCTTCAACACAGACAAGTGTAAGGTAATGCACTGTGGTAACAAGAACAAAAATTACACCTACCTACTAAATGGGGTAAAATTAGGGGATTCTGTACTGGAAAAGGACTTATGTGTCCTCATAGATAGCAAGCTAAGAAGTAGTATCCAAAGTAGGACTGCAGCAAAGAAGGCTAATAAGATATTAGCATGCATAAAACGGGGTATTGATGCTAGGGACGAGAGTATTATACTCCCGTTATATAAATCACTAGTGAGGCCACACCTTGAATACTGTGTACAGTTCTGGGCACCGTACTACAAAATGGATATCCTGGAGCTTGAAAAGGTACAGAGGAGGGCGACCAAACTAATTAAGGGCATGGAGACGATGGAATACAAGGAAAGGCTTGAAAGACTAGGCATGTTTACATTGGAAAAGCGGAGACTAAGAGGGGATATGATCAACATCTACAAATATATAAGGGGACAATACACAGAGCTTGCGCGGGACCTGTTTTTGGTTAGATCAACACAGAGGACTCGTGGACACTCGCTCAGGTTAGAGGAGAGGAGATTCCGCACAATACGGCGTAAAGACTTTTTCACGGTAAGGACAATACGTGTTTGGAATTCCCTGCCCGAGGGAGTTGTAATGGCGGAATCTGTCAACACCTTTAAGAATGGGTTGGATAAATTCCTATTGGAAAAGGATATCCAGGGGTATGGTGCATAGTCATGCATTATAGTTACTATAAATAGGGATAAAATGCAATGGCTGACAGCAGCATCAGTCAGAAATTTTAGTCAAATCATCATGCATAGGACACCACAAATAGGTTGAACTCGATGGACAATTGTCTTTTTTCAACCTCAGATACTATGTTACTATGTATGTTACAAGTCACCAAGTAGGCTGACTCTTATCATGGAGAAAGCAGGAGAATCTGACAAGACAACTGGTGCTATTTTAGCCCTTACCAGGCAGTCAGTTATTACATTAATTAACTTGAACATTTTTTGAGACTATGCCTAATTAGGATGGAATATTTGATTTATTACCATCTAAGGGCGGTATTTAAATGATATATAACGCCCAATCTTCTTTCTAAAAGTGATCCAGGTTATCGTGCATATCACACCCATAGTTATCAAGTACAGCTGTGTAAAGGCTCAGGAGCCCTCGCTACCCCGGGGGGTAGCGATCTGAAATTATTATTTAACGCTCGTCAGCAGAAACAGAATGGGTGTTGAAGGGGGTAAAAAGTATTGAATACCGCCATAAGTGTCTCACAAATTATTCAGCCTAGATCAATGGTTTTTTATGGAACAAACAAAGAAAAAGTTTACTCTGCGCCAAAAAACACTTTGTGATACCAGTGTGCAGTCTGTCATGTATAATGATTGACTCAGTACAACTTCAATTATAAATAACCACTTTTATATTTGGGCTGTTTAGGATTAGCAGCATAAAATACATACATACATAGACTTTGTAGCAATAAATTGCTCTCTAGACAAACAATATAGACAATATACTAAGTATTCTAAAAATAACTTATTGGCTCTGTTTGGTAAGAATTGATTCTCTGCACGCTGTTAAACACACTTGTTTATTACATCTAAAACTACCCACTGGTCTTTTAGGTAACCATGTGGGATTTGCATCTACAGTTATTGGTTTTAGATAGCTAGGAGACAGCATCTCTTTTAGATTAGTGTTTCTCTTAAAGATAATAATTGGTTTCTCCGATAAACATTTATTTAAAACAGGATCTTGTTTGATTATCTCGTAGTTGGTCAAGACAATCTTTTTTATATCTCCTGACCTGTTATTGAATTTAGAGATAAATTTCATGGACTCTATTGTAGGAGTGATTTTAGTTTTAATTTGACTTTTTTGTTTTTCCAATGGGGTAGCTTTACATTTATTCTGGCTTTCCCTATTTTTCTGTAATAGTGAATTTGCAAACTGCTCAGATTCTTCTAATATATATAGAGGATATCCCCTCTCATGGAACTGCTGCAAGAGTATCTCAATTTGTAACTTGAATGCTTGATCTTCCGAGCAATTCCGTCTAATTCTGATAATCTGTTTTTTTGGAATATTTTTTATCCATGGTTTATAGTGCCCACTTGTATAATGAAGGTAATTCCCAGCCCCTACTGGTTTAATATAGTTAGTAGATATTTTTTTATTTCCAAAAATCGAGAACGTGATATCGAGAAAGTGAGTAGTTAGTGGATTAAAATTATAAGTGAATTTCAATTATAAGTGTTGCTATTCAGATAATTAACAAAAGCAAGGGCTAATAGAGCACCCCCTTTCCAAATAATAAACAAGTCGTCTATGTAACGGCCATAGAGGACCAGGTTCTCTCTATATGGGCCGTTCCAGATGTATTCTTCTTCGAAGTGGCCCATATAGAGGTTTGCAAAACTGGGTGCAAACTTGGTCCCCATGGCCGTCCCAAGGCGCTGTAAATAATAACGTGCATCAAACAAAAAATAATTGTGGGTTAAAATAAAAAGAATGGCTTCCAATACAAAGTCACGTCGTCCTAATGTCATATTTGGATCTCCGTCCAGATAGTATTTAACAAAATCAATACCTTTTTGGTGTGGTATGTTGGTATAAAGTGATCGGACGTCTAGGGTTAAGAAACCCCAACCTTCAGTCCAATCTTTACCAACAGTTTGCTGTAATATATGATGAGTATCTTTAATATGTGAATCTAGAGTGACGACATGACTCTGTAAATGGAAGTCTACAAAGTGAGATAAATTAGAAGAAAGTGAATTTATTCCCGAAATAATAGGTCTCCCAGGTGGATGTGATAAATCTTTATGATCTTTGGGTAAGTGATAAAAAATTGGGGTGACAGGATGTGAGGGTAACAAAAAATAATATTCATCTTCTGAGATCACGTTATCGTCTTTGGCTGTTTGTAATATCATTTTTAATTCTGATAGAAAAGGGGTACTTGGATTAGAAGTCAAAACTGTATAATAGTCTGTATTATTGAGCTGCCTGTGTGCTTCTGCTACATAATCATCCCTAGACTGTAGAACTATCCCCCCCTTCATCTGCCTGTTTTATAACTAAAAGGGGATCATCTTTGAGGGTTTTAATTGCTCTCCTTTCTGATTTGGTCAGGTTTTGCATATGATAAACAGACGACCTTCTTTTATTACGTTCTGTTTTCTTGCATAATACCTTGAAATCTTGTAAAGTTTTGTTATAAAAAACAGTAATAGCAGCACTTTTGTGCTCTAGAGGAAAGAAATTTGATTTCTTTTTAAACTTTGGGCATGATGAGTCCAGATTATTAGTTGAGATGTCATATAGCAGTACTTCTGTATCATCAGCGGTATTGCTCTTTAATTAATTCTTCTAATGTGTGGAGGCCTATATTATCCGATTCATCTAAAATGACAGGGGATATTTCCTCACCTGGATGACTTTCAGTTAACCTTTTGGTGGCAAAATAACGCTTCCTACAAAGATCTCTCATAAACTTATTCAAATCAACGAATAACTCGGAAATGTTGGGTTCTTTACTTGGGACAAAACTCAAACCTTTTTTAAGAAGTTTTATCTGGTCAGTAGTTAGATCCCTAGAGGCTAAATTATAGATTCCTTTAGTATTTATCTATATCTCGGTTTTCTTAGATCTCTTTCCTCCTCCTCTACATCCTCGTTTTCTCTGTACCTTTTTGGAGTATGGTTTGACAAAGTCTTGTAAGGATTTGGGTGATGGAATGTGTTCGGCCTGTGAAAATCCCCTGAGGGAGCATTTTGATTGTCCCCAGCCCTGTTCCTATCCTGATACTCACAATGGTATCTATTTGTTGTTCTAAAGGTGTTGTATTTTTTCTGTGTGAAATTTCGTTTTGGTTAAAAGGTGTCAACATCTGATTTTAGTTGTGTTCTCGGCCCTAATCATCTACATATGTGCAATTTACTATAAAACGGACCCTGTATCTAAACAATTCAGGAACCAGCACATTGGTAATTATCTACTACAATTAATACATATTATCCTATAAGAGACTGCATTATCATATTTGCGGGACTTTTTTATTATTTATTATTTAATATTTTCTAGTTTTTGACACTGGGACGCCAGTGTTTAAGAATCAATTCTTACGAAACAGAGCCAATAAGTTATTTTTAGAATACTTAGTATATTGTCTATATTGTTTGTCTAGAGAGCAATTTATTGCTACAAAGTCTATGTATGTATGTATTTTATGCTGCTAATCCTAAACAGACCAAATATAAAAGTGGTTGTTTATAATTGAAGTTGTACTGAGTCAATCATTATACATGACAGACTGCACACTGGTATCACAAAGTGTTTTTTGGCGCAGAGTAAACTTTTTCTTTGTTTGTTCCATAAAATCCCAAGCGACCTAGCAACTTGCTTTTACTCAGCTGCCTATTCACACTTTTTATATTTATTCACTCAAAAAAAAAATTATTCGACCTTTTAGAACTAGCGCCGGATTAGCAGATCTGTGAAAATTGTCCAGTTCTGCAGTCCACTAACTAGATCAATGGTTACCAAACTGGCAGCCATGGCATCCTGGGGTGCTTGGGGCACTTGCAGGGATGCCCTGGCTTGGTTGTCCAGGATCAGTTCAAATTATTTATGGTCAATATAATAGGCAAAACCAGTGCTTGTGGATTCTAACAGGGCCGGATTAAGGCTTTTGTGGGTCCATGGGCAACTGAAATGTTGGGGGCCACCACTAAAAAAATTGATGGCAACCCCAACCCCTCCAACCTGTACAAACACACATACTTGTGTTACCTGTCTGGACCCTGCCAGTCACGGTGCTGCAGTGGGACAGCAGGGAGCCTGGAGAACACACTAACACATTGCCAACTTAAATGCACATGGTGTCCGTATTCCTTAGTAATAAAGGAGAGCTCCTTCTGCTGTAAGTCTTAGTGCGGGGATCCGGGAGAGCACAGCATTGCAGTGGCCGGCTCCAGTACACTGTCTCACAGGATTTTCTGTCACTATCCCCTGAGATTGACTCCAGTAAGGACCTCCTCGGCGGCCTCTGAGCTGAGTCACTGATGTGGAGTGCAAATGGAGACTAAGCTAAATGCTTTGTTCTGCTTTTCATAGTGCCATACTGTAGGACAATTCTGTGGGACTGTGTGTGGGGGCCCTAGGACCCTCACACCTGTCGCCCCTCCTATAATCCAGCTTTGGCTCCCCATCATAAAATATGTGGACAAACAGAAGCAAATCCTGTCTCTCACCACACAAATGATGCTAAGGATGACACAAACACAATTTACCGCATTTAATATTTTCAGAATTTCTCACTTTTGGCCTAGCGGTGTCTTGACAAAAATTCGGATACTAAAGAGTGCAGTGATTAAAAAAAGTTTGTGAATCACTGCCCTAGATGTTTCTGCATTACTGTGTATGGTGAGATTCAACCAATGATAACAAAACCTTTTGACAAAAAGGAAAGATTTCTGATTTTTTTTTAAAGATTTGGCTATAGATGAAAACAAATACAGAGTGTTTCACTTGCTATTGGCCCCAAAGAGTTTTGAATAACTTTTAAAATAATTGACATACAGACCTTGGTCTATAAGAAACATGAGGAAGTCATATCAAGTGTTAAAAATGTTTACTTCAATTACATTAAAAGTTATAAGAAAAACTTTGGGGCCATCAGCTAGTGAAACACCACTGTACATTAGAGATGTGCTATTTGGTTATTAAGAAATCCGAGGCCACATACATTTTGCTGATCCATACCAATTCCTAGTTCGCTGCTCCAGAGGTACGGAACTTGGATTTTATATCCAAATTTCAGATGTTGGATTGCAAAAACGACATGATTTTAGCAATTTTTGTCCATTTTCAAGAAATTCAAAACCTAAGATTAAGATATTTGGCAGGGTGTAAAGCAGTCTGAGATCACCGGAGGTGTGGCAAAATTAGCGGCTGAGCATAACCACAACCCCTCCCCTACTCCTTTAGTCTTATGGAAAAAAAAGAAGAGGCCAAACTGGTCATCGGTCATGAATACCTGTAGGGAAAGGTGTTATTTGGCAAGAATCATCCAGTAGAATGTTATAAAAAGTAGGGTGATGCACCAAATTGAGAAGAAAGGTTGGCTGAACCTTGACAATGCACCATAAGTTTCAAATAACATTGACTCAGGAATAGCTCAATAGTCAATGTCCTCCAGTTTGTCTTCTACTCACGCCAAATCAATGTGCAGAGGACACAGAACAGGCCTATACCATGGTTTCTGATTTGAGTTCTGTGATTGCTCTGCTGATTATACACTGGAATGTCATTTGTATTTACTCTGTAGAACATTGTTTTTTCTTCGACATGGGACATGATGGATTTACTCTGTGTCTGGGCTTGGAGGAGAGCTAAGAGTCTCAATTGCTTATAATCAGTTTTTTTTCTTAAGCATTTGGGAAGAATCAAATAAGGAAATGTGGAGGAAGGAGTTAGAGAAAGAAGGTAAACCGGGTCAGAAAAATGGCAGTACAGATTGCAAGACAGTAGAACTATTATTTAGATATGAAGCATTAGCATTGGGCAAGTATTACAATTGTTTATAATATCTGAAACATTAGAACTAAAGTCAGGTAAATTTATTTCTTTGTGAAGGGGGTCATTCTAACCAGATCACTAGCAGGCAACTTTTAGCACTGCTGCGATCAGGTAGTCGCCACCTACAGGGAAAGGTGAAATCGCTGTGCAGGGCTGCGATTCGCTGTGCAGAGACTGCACAAGCAAAAAGTTTGTGCAGTCTCTGCACAGCTCAAAACGTACTCACCTGCTGCAAGGATCTTTCCTGGAGCTGATGTCAGGATATCTCCCTGCTGATGTCCGGTCACGCCTGCGTTTTCTTTGGCACGTCCAGAAAATGGTCAGTTTCCGCCCCGGGATGGCCTCTTCCTGTCAATCTTCTTGCGTTCACCACTGCAAACGTGTTCTTCGGTACTCTCATCGCTGCCCGGTGACAGCCATCACGGGCAATGATGCACCTGTGCATTGCCACCCGCATGCATGTGCAGTTCGGACCCATTCGCACGGCTGCAAAAAAAGCAGTGTTCGAACGGGTCGGAAATGACCCCCAAAGTTTCTTCCATTAAATGATTTAACTGCTCAAAAGCAGAAAACAGGAGAGGGTATCAGGTGTAACAATATGCAGTAGATCACAACAACTAATCGAGAAATTTCTACATACTGTAGTCTACAGTTTTGACAAGACTGAGAGCTTGCATGCTTTAAGGATGAAGAATGTCTAATGGTGAGGTCAGAAGATGTGAGTCCAGGATGGAATTGGAATGTTTTTCCAGTACTTTGAAGCCACAAGTGTTGCCAGAGACCCATCTACATGGTGCACTACTGACTCAGGACATGGGAGGACTCATTATGCATACACAGTGTAATCTCTGGTGGATCTAAAGGCTTAGAGGCTGAACATAGATTTACTGCACATGAAGAGGCACTTCTGGGATCTTCTTGTGCCAGGGAGCCAGAGGACCTTTGAGAATACTGTTTTGGTTGCTATATGCTTTAGACATATTATTTATTTAATATTATTTATTAAATACAAAAAGAAAATAAGGAAACAGATATTTAATTAATGTTCTGTGCAGATTATATCCTTTCCTCATATAATGGTCGCACTACTACAGAATGCTGCATCCCACCTGTAACAGTAGATGTCAGCCGTTAATTGATCTGACTTAATAATATGCTCATTCATTGACCATAAAAGGTCAATAATTATCAGTCAACAGAATGGTTTCCCATGTTGCAGCCATTTGCACTTTATTATCCATGCGGCGGGAAACTCCTGGTTGGTTATGTGCTACACTGCTCCTCTTGAAAAATGAATGGCTGTACTCCACGAGGAGCAAGTTCATGTCCCTCATTAAAGGGTTTTTATTATTTCTATCTATGGCTCTATTTCATGAGAGAAGAGAAGAAGAATCCATATGGATGTAGGTGATGAATGAAATTGAATCCCAGGGATTTGGGAAAGGTGTTTATTTCAATGAAAGAATCAAGCAGCAAGGGGATTAGTAATATTTAGCAAAAACTGCTGAACTACATTTACCAAACCATGGTGTTTACTGTACAACAGAAAAATAAATAAAGCCCCAACTAAATGACACCCAGTAAGAACTCTATGTTTTATTTTTGGTGTGTAGAACATTTGGAATAGTTTACTGTGTAATGACACTGGGATTACTGATGATAGATGTTTTGGAAGATACGTTACCTGTTTCCTTCTAGGCATTTAATATATGCCATTATGTGAGACCAATCAAACGCTCCGGTACGTGTGTTAATCCATTTGTTCAGCTCCATAATACATTGCTCAGAGCACTTCAGCACAAGGATCTGTCTGAAAAATCCACTGGCTGTATACAGATGATGAATGAGGGCTCCAGGACTGATTTCAATCAAAATATCTCCCTTAATGTGACCTGCAGGGAAAGATCCCAGTGATTACAGAGTATAATATGTTATGTAACATCTATTCTATTTATCATGCTGTAATGTCCTGTTAAAGGTAAGCAACTGCCTCACAACACACCTGTTGCTCCTTCAATTTATTGTAGGAGGAATGTACTGTAAGTACTTATTTGAGCAGAATTTCCAGTATCTGGGGCCACCTTTCCTGCCTACAGTAAATACACAGGCATTTTTAGACATCAGATTGTCCATAATGTTCCATAATGTAAACCCTTAGAAAACATGCACACCTAGAGCCTAATTCACTAGGGGTGTCATTCCGAGTTGATTGCTCGCTAGCAGATTTTAGCAGCCGAGCAACAGCTATGCTGCCGCCCACTGGGGAGTGTATTTTAGCTTAGCAGAAATACCAACGCAAGTGCAGCCGAGCTCTGCAAAACCAGTTTGTGCAGTTTCAGAGTAGCACTGAACCTACTCAGTGCTTGCGATCACTTCAGCCTATTTGTGTCCGGATTTGACGTCATAAACCCGCACAGCGAATGCCCAGCCACGCCTGCGTTTTTTTCAGACACTACTGCATTTTTTCAGACTCTCCTGCGTTTTTGCAAACACTTCTTGAAAGCGGTCAGTTGACACCCAGAAACGCCCCCTTCCTGTCAATCTTCTTGTGGCCGTCAGTGCGAATGAAAACTTTGCTAGAACCTTTGCACAACCACAAAAAGCTTTGTACCCGTACGTCGCACGTGCGCATTGCAGGGCATACGCATGCGCATAAATTACATTTTTTCACCTGATCGCTGCGCTGCAAAAATCGTCAGCAAGCTATCAACTTGGAATGACCCCCTAAGGCAGAGGTTCCCAAACGCAGTCCTCAAGGCTCCCCAATGGTTCAGGTTTTAAATGTATCCATGCTTGGCCACAGGTGACTTAGTTAGCACCTCAGTCAATTTGATTTAACCATCTCTGCTAAGCCATTGATATACCTAAATCCTGGACTGCTGGGGTTCCTTAAGGACCGCGTTTGGGAACCTCTGCACTAAGGAATGCAACTGCAAAGCTGTTTGCAGCAAAATTGCGATTGCAATCCTTAATGGTTCTGGTATGAATGGTCGACCATGTTAATGTCGACAGTCATTAGATCGAACACTATTTTTTTACATTAACATGGTCGACATGGACAAATAGTCAACACATAGAAATGGTCGACACCGGATGGGTCGAAACATGAAAATATTGACATGGGTGGTCATTCCGAGTTGTTCGCTCGTTAATTTTTTTTCGCAACGGAGCGATTAGTCGCTAATGCGCATGCGCAATGTCCGCAGTGCGACTGCGCCAAGTAAATTTGCTATGCAGTTAGGTATTTTACTCACGGCATTATGAGGTTTTTTATTCCTTCTGGTGATTGTAATGTGATTGACAGGAAGTGGGTGTTTCTGGGCGGAAACAGGCCGTTTTATGGGAGTGTGTGAAAAAACGCTACCGTTTCTGGGAAAAACGGGGGAGTGTCTGAAGAAACGGGGGAGTGTTTGGGCGAACGCTGGGTGTGTTTGTGACGTCAAACCAGGAACGAAACTGACTGAACTGATCGCAGATGCCGAGTAAGTCTGGAGCTACTCAGAAACTGCTAAGAAGTGTCTATTCGCAATTCTGCTAATCTTTCGTTCACAATTTTGATATGCTAAGATTCACTCCCAGTAGGCGGCGGCTTAGCGTGTGCAAAGCTGCTAAAAGCAGCTTGCGAGCGAACAACTCGGAATGAGGGCCATGGATTTTTGAACTGTTTTTGTCTTATTTTTTCCCGTAACATGACCAGGAACCCCAATTAGTGTACCGCGTCCACTTGCATGGCTCACTTTGCTCACCTCGCTGTGGGAAAGGTCCCTCGCTCCGCTACAGCTGTGCTTGGCACAGGTCACTATTCCCAATCGTAGTCCATGTGGATCGTAAAGTATGAAAAAGTAAAAAAAAAAAAGCCATGTTGACCTTTTCATGTGTCGACCTGTCCTGTGTTGACCATTTGCATGTGTCAATCATTTTCCATGTCGACCATGTAAGTAGGGTCGACCTGCCAAAAGGTTACCATCCTTAACTATGCAAAAGAAGGAGAAGGTGCGTACAATCTCCTCTCTACATTTGCAATGCAATCGCATATGGAACGTACATCACAACCATCAATTGCGTTGTTTATCTGCGATGACAGGCAGGGTAATCCTGTGCTTACTTAGACTTTCCGACATAGGGTAGCTTGTGAGACCAAGGAAATAGCATCTCGCAATGCAGGAATTGACCTTGCCACTCCCAGAAAATGAGGGCAATACACCCCCATTACTGGCAACATCGACAGCCCCCACCCCTCCCTCCCTGTGAACTCCTCTGCCTGTCAATAAGGCTGAGGCATTCGCATCCCTGCTTTGTTACCAGAGGACCTGTTCTGCACATGTTCCAAATGTGCAGGACCCACCATAATAAGGCCTTTTGTGAGCTTTTATTCAGTACATACTTTACTGTTTCTGAGAAAAAAAGTAATGTGGGGAGTAAAGGTGTTGTTAGGATTAGGGTTTTTTATTATGATGATGAAGGGCAGTGCCACAGTCAGTGACAAATTTTCTATTAGGCATATGAGGCGCATGTCTAGGGGCAGCACTTGTTTTTGGGAGGCAATTGGATGCTTGTGTTGGAAATGTCAGCCCAAAAAGTACTAGTATGTGCAAAATATTTTCACTGTACTTTACCATATTTCATCTTGAATGGAGTGTAAATGGGTAGGACATGCACAGATTGCCCCCTCACAGCTCACAATATTGTTTACACCAATATTGGCCAAAGGTTGCAGTGAGCTGAATTGTTACTAATCAAAAGAGCAGTGGCTCAAACACACAGCAGTTTATAGCACATATATTAAACATTACCAAACACTGAGAGGATCACAGAGCTTATAGATGAATGTGCACAAAGTGCACTACAGTAATGCAAACCAAACAGTACAAAAAATATATATACATATATATATATATATATATATACAATATCTTTAAAGAAGTAGACGCGAGCAATTTTATTCCAGTGTCAAGCTGCCACCATCCAATTTGGATAGATGGAGTTCCATACTCGCAGTTCCTTAGGATAAGAAAAAACTGCAGTGAATTCAGCAAATTCATAACACAAGCAGAAGTTCTCAAGGACAGATTTCTAGCACGAGGTTATAATCCAACCAAAGTGGAGGAGGCCTTGCAGAGAGCGATTAATGTTACTAGAACCAGTCTCCTGGACCAAAACAGGATACAAAAAGATAAGTAGTTGAACAAGTGTAGACCCTTTATAACACAATTTAATAGGGAAAACAGATTAATTGCAAAGATTTTGGAAAAACATTGGCCTATTTTATTAAGACACTATACTTGGGCCATCATTACCTCCGAAACCGCAAATAGTATTTAAAAGGGCTAATAATTTAAAGAATATCTTAGCCCCTAGTAGGTTACATTCTAGGAGTGTAACAAAACAGTTAGAGAATGGTTCCTCCTTTTTGAAAACAAATGTTGGATGCTTCCCTTGCAACCACTGCATATGCTGCAAACATATGGAAAAAACTTCCTTTTCATGGATTCATGAAAATGGGTTTAATTATACTTTAAGAGAAAGAGTGAATTGCAACAGTGAATTCGTAATCTATAGAATTACATGTAGTTGTAATTTAATGTACGTCGGCAAAACTAAAAGAAATGTTAAACTCAGAATACAAGAGCACTTGCGAGGAATAAAGAACAAGGTCACCAATCACAGCTTGCCACGTCATTTTTCAGAGATACACAAATCTAATCCTAAAGATTTGAAGTTCACAATTCTTGAATTAGTTAAATTGGGACCAAGGGGAGGGGATAGGGAGTTTATGTTATCCAGAAGAGAATCTCTTTGGATTTTCACCCTGAATACCCTCTCTCCCAAAGGGCTCAATAAAAGCATAGACATTGTGTCATTTCTGTAAAAATGACCTCCTCACAGATAACAATGATTTCTTTATGTAGAATAGTCCAATATATATAAATATTTAATTTATTCACACTATTTAAATTTTTTAATAAACACACTATAAAAACACTTTAGTACAATTGGATTAAGTTAGTTCACCAATATTAAGTAATTACCAGCCAATGAGTGGCTATCCATTTATAGCATATTATTATTATTATTATTATTATTATTATTATTATTATTATTATTATTATTTTTATTATTTATTATTTTTTAGTAATTATATAGTAGTTATGTTGAACACACTGAATTGTTGAAATAACTGAGTATGATTATAATTATAAGAATTATTTTCTGTTCTATATGAAGTCTCTGCCTTGTATGAATTTAAGTGCAATTAGCTTGATGTCTTGTCGACCTAAACTTTACCATGTGAGAATTAGAACTTGACTTTACAATAGAAGAAGTGTCCTACATGTTTTGTACATTGGGCTATGTAAAATTGCAGCCTTTTAATACGAATTTTTGGAATAAATGGGGTGAACGCAGCTATTTCCGGTTTGCGTTCCACCTAGTATATGATCTCAATACAATACCTCTTTTCTTTAGTATAAAGATTTTCATTCGCCACGAGGCATTCCTAGATATTGTGACATCATCATCTGACGGGGCTGCGGGGTGGTCCGGGTTCTGGGGGCGGCGCCGTGAGCTGGGGTCTCTGACGCGAGCGACGCCGGAGAAGCTAAGCCCGGCACGCTGACGGAGTCCGTGGCATCAACGCGGTTCTCGTCAGGTGACCGATGGGGGCGCGGTTTGGCCATACTAAGCAGGCAGACCATTCTTCCCTGTTCTGAAGGAGACAGAAATTTATTTCCGGGCATGTGATCCGTTCCAGCTGAAACGCATACCAGAATCATTAGTCCCTTACCAGATGAAGTTATTTTCAGTCTGGTTTAACTTCAAATAGAGATTTTTGCCAATAGAATGTAGCATAAGAATTATCCCTATTTTACACAGGACATCTATGTTTATCAAACAGACCATTAAGCCTCGTTGTAGTAAATTTAAACATAAGTTTTATTAGTCAGCAGTAATGCAAAATGCAGCTAATTAAGGGAAATGATGTAATCACACTAGGAGTTTAAATAGCAGCCAGGGTGAGAGGCATTTCATTCTGAAATTTCCACACCCATGGTTGCAAGTTAGGAGATCCTTTATGGTGAGTGCTTCTTTCTGATACATTTGTGTTTAAAGGCTGCAGTTAAATCATTATCTTAAAATGACTGTACTTATATGTTACAATAGTTGAATTATCTTTTATTTTAAGATACAACTGTGGGTCCTTTTGGGAAGTTCCAGTTTATTAATAATTATCTTTACTCTGGATATATCTTTTGGTATGTATATATTTTCTGTATTCTCTGCTGAGGAAAATTGTAATAGCTGATACACCTTATGCAAACCAAATTATGTTCCCTTTTTTGCAGATGTTTCCGTATCTATCTATATATATATATATATATATATATATATATATATATATAAAAATCTTTTTTTCAGTGCACTGAATCAGTACATGGTTTTAGGTATGTGCCTTTGGAGTACCTTTTTCATTTTTATTTTTATTGTTTTCAGTATACTCATAAATCTATTTCTCAGCTAATCATATAGTACATGGCCCATTTTCACTCTATTTTGGCAGGGTGATCCAGTACTAAAGATGGAAAGGCTCTTTTTAGAGTCAAAGTGGGAAGCCACTTTTTAATGTCCATGTTCCTTTTATATATGAAGAGCTTGCCTTTATATAAAGGTACTTTATTTCATTCCATTTATTTACAGCATTTTCTTAGTTGAAGGAAGGCACAACCCCTCACAATGAGTCTTCTTTTTACTTAGGTTGTTTTTAAAAAAAACATGTTTACTGCAGAACCATTGATGTAATATTTTGACCCTAACATTTTTGGTAGGTGCTCATTAATTCCCTTTTTTCACTTAATATTATACCCTAAGAATATCAGTTTTTTCAAGAATCATAATTAGTTTCTCTATGTCCCCAAACAAGCTACCCCTGATGAAGTCAAATAGACGAAACGCATTGGTTTTATCAGCTACAAATCAGTAATCCAGTTGAGGATAACGCTCCCTTGTACCAAGTTTACACCTTGTTAAGGTGAGGGAGTTCGTACATCCATATCACCTACTGGATATTTATGGAATCATAAAATAATTTGTTTTCATGTACAATAGTTCATAAGACCTTCTGTATAAGGCTTTTTATAAATTCATTTTGTTATTAAATAATTTTATTCTAATTGTTTGTTTGGGTGAGGGGTTATCCACTGTAGGAATCCAGAAAACCCCATCTTCTACAGTATAAGACATATCCATTTGGAAGGACTTCCGTTCAATCTATACAAGAACTTTAGCGCACTCAGGAATTGTTTTTTCTGTTTATGTAAGTTTGAGATTTGGCAACGGAGATCTCACCTGTAGTGCTGCTCTTTTCCTTTAGGCGCAAGATAAGGATAATTTTTTTTGTGTTATATATATATATATATATATATATATATATATATACACTGCTCAAAAACATAAAGGGGACACTAAAATAACACATCCTAGATCTGAATTAATGAAATATTCTTATTAAATACTTTGTTCTTTACATAGTTGAATGTGCTGACAACAAAATCACACAAAAATTATCAATGGAAATCAAATTTATTAACCAATGGAGGTCTGGATTTGGAGTCACACTCAAAATTAAAGTGGAAAAACACACTACAGGCTGATCCAACTTTGATGTAATGTCCTTAAAACAAGTCAAAATGAGGCTCAGTAGTGTGTGTGGCCTCCACGTGCCTGTATGACCTCCCTACTATGCCTGGGCATGCTCCTGATGAGGTGGCGGATGGTATCCTGAGGGATCTCCTCCCAGACCTGGACTAAAGCATCCGCCAACTCCTGGACAGTCTGTGGTGCAACGTGGCATTAGTGGATGGAGCGAGACATGATGTCCCAGATGTGCTCAATTGGATTCAGGTCTGGGGAACGGGCGGGCCAGTCCATAGCATCAATGCCTCCGTCTTCCAGGAACTGCTGACACACTCCAGCCACATGAGGTCTAGCATTGTCTTGCATTAGGAGGAACCCAGGGCCAACCGCACCAGCATATGGTCTCACAAGGGGTCTGAGGATCTCATCTCGGTACCTAATGGCAGTCAGGCTACCTCTGGCGAGCACATGGAGGGCTGTGCGGCCCCCCAAAGAAATGCCACCCCACACCATTACTGACCCACTGCCAAACCGGTCATGCTGGAGGATGTTGCAGGCAGCAGAACGTTCTCCTTGGCGTCTCCAGACTCTGTCACATCTGTCACATGTGCTCAGTGAGAACCTGCTTTCATCTGTGAAGAGCACAGGGTGCCAGTGACGAATTTGCCAATCTTGGTGTTCTCTGGCAAATGCCAAATGTCCTGGACGGTGTTGGGCTGTAAGCACAACCTCCACCTGTGGACGTCGGGCCCTCATACCACCCTCATGGAGTCTGTTTTTGATCGTTTGAGTAGACACATGCACATTTGTGGCTTGCTGGAGGTCATTTTGCAGGGCTCTGGCAGTGCTCCTCCTGTTCCTCCTTGCACAAAGGCAGAGGTAGCGGTCCTGCTGCTGGGTTGTTGCCCTCCTACGGCCTCCTCCACGTCTCCTGATGTACTGGCATGTCTCCTGGTAGCGCCTCCATGCTCTGGACACTACGCTGACAGACACAGCAAACCTTCTTGCCACAGCTCGCATTGATGTGCCATCCTGGATGAGCTGCACTACCTGAGCCACTTGTGTGGGTTGTAGGGAGGTCATACAGGCACGTGGAGGCCACACACACTACTGAGTCTCATTTTGACTTGTTTTAAGGACATTACATCAAAGTTGGATCAGCCTGTAGTGTGTTTTTCCACTTTAATTTTGAGTGTGACTCCAAATCCAGACCTCCATGGGTTAATACATTTGATTTCCATTGATAATTTTTGTGTGATTTTGTTGTCAGCACATTCAACTATGTAAAGAACAAAGTATTTAATAAGAATATTTCATTCATTCAGATCTAGGATGTGTTATTTTAGTGTTCCCTTTATTTTTTTGAGCAGTGTATATACCGTATATACTCGAGTATAAGTCGACCCGAATATAAGCCGAGGCACCTAATTTTACCACAAAAACCTGGGAAAACTTATTGACTCGAGTATAAGCCTAGGGTGGGAAATGCAGCTCTACCCGTACACAGACCTCATAGTGCCAGATATGCCACACAGTGCCAGATATGCCCCCCAGTGCCAGATGTGCCAGATATGCCCCACAGTGCCAGATATGCCCCACAGTGCCAGATGTGCCAGATATGCCCCACAGTGCCGTATGTGCCAGATATGCCCCACAGTGCCAGATATGCCCCACAGTGCCAGATGTGCCAGATATACCCCAGAGTGCCAGATATGCCCCACAGTGCCAGATATGCCCTACAGTACCAGATATACCCCACAGTGCCAGATGTGCCAGATATGCCCCACAGTGCCAGATATGCCCCACAGTGCCACATGTGCCAGATATGCCCCACAGTGCCAGATATGCCCCACAGTGCCAGGTGTGCCAGATATGCCCCACAGTGCCAGATATGCCCCACAGTGCCAGGTGTGCCATATATGCCCCACAGTGCTAGATACTTACCCTCCATCACTCCCGCGCTGTCTCCTGAAGGAGGGACACGGAGAGCGCAGCGCGCGGCTCTCCTGTGCCCCTCCTGCGTCTCCGGCGGCAGCGACGTGTGTTAAAGGAAGTGCCGGTTCGTGCACTTCCTTTACCACAGAGACCCCGCCGCCGCCGGAGATGCAGGAGGGACACAGGAGAGACGCGCGCTGCGCTCTCCGTGTCCCTCCTAAAGCTGACTCGAGTATAAGCCGAGGTGGCTTTTTCAGCACAGAAAAAAGTGCTGAAAAAGTCGGCTTATACTCAAGTATATACAGTATATATATATATATATATATATATAGTTTATTTTATTTTATTTTTTATTTTTTTCTAATTTTAAACTTGTGGCAATATTACCACAATTTTTTTAAAGGAAATAATGGCCCTCATTCCAAGTTGCTCGCTCGCTAGCTTCTATTAGCAGAAATGCAAACACAAAGCCGTCGCCCTCTGTTAGTGTATTTTAGCATAGCAGAATTGCTATCGAAAGATTAGCAATTGCTAACGAAATATTAGCAATTCTGCTAATATTAGCAGAATTGCTAACGAAAGCAATTTCCTTGCACTTTCTGAGTAGCTCCAGACCTACTCCTAGATTGCGATCACCTCAGTCCATTTAGCTCCTGGTTTGACGTCACAAACACGCCCAGCGTCCGAACAGCCACTCCTCCATTTCTCCAGACACTCCTGCGTTTTTACCTGGCACGCCTGAGTTTTTTAGCACACTACCTGAAAACGGCCAGTTTCCGCCCAGAAACTCCCACTTTCTGTCAATCAGCAGAGCGATTAAAAAGCTTCGTTCGCCTGTGAGTAAAATAGCATAGTTTTGTGTAAATTTGCTTAGCGCGTGCGCCCTGAGATGCATACGCATGCGCAGAACTGCCGGATTTTAGCCTATTAGCAATTCTGCTAAAATTAGCAGCGAGCGAACAACTCGGAATGAGGGCCAATGGCCCTCATTCCGAGTTGTTCGCTCGCAAGCTGCTTTTAGCAGCTTTGCACACGCTAAGCCTCCGCCTACTGGGAGTGAATCTTAGCTTATCAAAATTGCGAACGAAAGAGTAGCAAAATTGCGAATAGACACTTCTTAGCAGTTTCTGAGTAGCTCCACACTTACTCGGCAACTGCGATCAGATCAGTCAGTTTCGTTCCTGGTTTGACGTCACAAATACTCCCAGCGTTCGGCCAGACACTCCCCCGTTTCTCCAGCCACTCCCGCGTTTGTCCCAGAAATTGTAGCGTTTTTTCGCACACACCCATAAAACGGCCAGTTTCCGCCCAGAAACACCCACTTCCTGTCAATCACATTACGATCACCAGAACGAAGAAAAAACCTCGTAATGCCATGAGTAAAATACCTAACTGCATAGCAAATTTACTTGGCGCAGTCGCACTGCGGACATTGCGCATGCGCATTAGCGACTAATCGCTCCGTTGCGAGAAAAATATAATGAGTGAACAACTCGGAATGACCCCCAATATCTTTTTCTCATGGCCATGATATAAGTCTGCTGATGCTTTGGTCTTGACAAACTTTAGTTTTTGCAACTAACAAACAGGAGCTTTCTATGCCTATCTAGAAGGATCACATGCTAAGTGGAGGTTTTTGATGCAATGTGTGTCTTTGTGTAAAACCAGAGGCTTGAAAGTGTTTGTGCTGAAAGACTATAACACAGCTGTGAGACTTTTGTGCTGCATATCCACTGCTTTTAAGCTTTAACAACATATGCTTTCCGCCTTTTTCAATTTTGAACATTATACATTTGATTTTTTTTTTTTTAATATGTTTATTGAGATTTTTTGTGTACATAGGTAGACAAGAATAATTATACAGAGTAAAAAGTAGAAATTTGCATGAAAACACAAAATATAAGATACATAGAAAGTCATCTCCAAGCAAATCAACCTTATACAGAGACACTATAGTATAGAGAGAGTCCTTTGCTTATATCAAACCGTAATGCAACTGGTAAAGCTGGTAATATGACACAGCATCAAATACAGATTATTTCCTCAGAAAATGTTATCTGGATCACAATATGACAAAAAGGGTGATTTAACCTCTAAAATCAAGAGAGTATCTCTCGTAAAAAGGACTGTCAACCAATTATTAAAGAGACCGCTCCTAAAAAGCATAAAATAAAGCATTTCCACACGTTACCTATAGGTAAAGAATAAGAAGACAAAAAAACATGTAATAAAAGGTATTGTGAATGGGTAACACAAGAGGGAGGAGGAGGGAAGGAAGAAAAGGGATAAAAAGAAGTGTTAAGGCCAGCCTATAACACTAATTAAAACCATCTAGAATGCCAGATAGAGGTGAGAATAAAAATGTATACAAAATATAGTAAGGCTATTTATACACCTGCATGTGATTCATAGGAAGACAAATTACAGTCTAGCATTTTCAAGATATGTCGTTTGATAGAGGGGTCTAAAGTTTCAAGAAAAGGACTCCATTTTAGGGAGACATTTTGTGTGCTAAAAGAAGTTGACGTTAATACCGTTTTTCTATCATAGTACAGCAGTTGCAACAATTTGTGCTGTACTTCCACAATGGATGGAGCTGAGAGTTTAACCCATCTAATCAGAATGCATTTTTTGCCAAGTGTAAGAATAATACTAAGAAGGGGAAAGCTTTCCAGATTAAGCTTCAAGTTTTTAAAATTAAGAGTAAGACATGCTAATTGATCCGGAAATATATTCGAGGAAATGGTTAACATAAGCAAGAAGTTTACACCAAAAACGTCTAATTTTCCTACATTCCCATACGCAATGTATAACTGTTGTTTAGGACTTTCCACATTTTAGGCATTCACCTGATTCAGAGAGCAACATACAGTATGACAATGTTGAGATGAGGAAATGTATGCTCTATGGATAAATTTTAAATCAACTTCTTGAAAATATGCTGACGACAAAAATTTTAGAGACCTCTCACACGGTTTCGTAATATCAGTAATGCTTAACAAAGTAGGTATATAATTTTTCCATTTTTAGAATACATTTTCCCATTGTACAATAGGTAAGCAAGAGAGCAGAATAGAATAAATATCTTTCACTTTATATGGACGCTTTTGGGAAGATTGAAGGAGAGTGTCAATAGCATTAGAAGCAGGGGTTGTGCTATGTGGATCTCCTTGATGGACTTTGGATACAGAAGAAAGTACAAAGTGACGCACCTGGAAGTACATATACATGTGGCGTGTAGATAGGTCAAATTTTTGACATAAATCCGAAAAGGAGTAGAATACCCCTCCAGGATCGAAAACTTTATGAAAAGAATTGAGACCTTTCTCTTTCCAGAGGGAGTACGCGGTGTTATGCAGTGATGGGGGAATGCAGGGTTGCCCCATAACGGAATATATTGGGAGAAACGGGGATCACTATGACATTGTTTATTAATTGCAATCCATGCGGCAAAGGTGTCCTTGTATAAAATATGTCCCTTTATTTGAGAGGGAACCTGAGCTGGGTGCAAGTGTACTAAGGCTCTAGGGGAGTATAGGGAAAATATTGCCATTTCTAAGTCAGAATCAATATATCGTGATGTGCATAAAAGCCAGTCAATAATATATCAAAAATGGACCACCAAGGAGTTTGCCTGTATGTCAGGAGATGCAAAACCACCTTCCGCTTTAGGGGATTTTAGTTTTTGCTTGGCAATACGTGGTCTTTTTCCTTGCCAAATAAATCTCTAAAAGAGTGCCTCAATTTTGTGTATATCAGAATGTGTCAATGATATAGGGAGCATTTGTATAAAATAAAATATTTTGGGGGAAATTATACTCTTAATCACCTCAAGTCTGCCTAAAAGCGACAAAGGCAAATCTTTCCAAGATTCTAGTTTTAGGACTAAATTAGATATAGTAGGGGAGTAATTAATTTTATAGAGATTTGTAAGATCAGAGCAAATATTGATGCCTAGATATTTGAAATGGGATTGCGTCACTTTAAAAGCTGGAATATTAGAATGCAAAAGTATAGAAGGAAATAAATTACCCGACAATAAAAGTTCCAACTTAGTAACAATGATTTTGTAGCCCGCCATTTCTCCAAATGAGTAAATCAGTTGGAGCAATGTCGGCAACGATTTCTCTGGGTCAGCTAGAAACAAGAGTGTCATCAGCAAACAGTTACATTTTCAAAACCTGTGATCCAATATTAATCCCATGGATGAGAGGTGAGTTACGAATAGCTACTGCTAAAGGCTCAATCGATAGATCAAAAAGGAGAGGGGAAAGGGGGCAGCCTTGTCTCGTCCCTCTCTGTAATACAAAGGGGGAAGAAAGAAAGCCATTATAAGAAACAGAAGAGGAAGGAGAGGAGTATAAAGTACGAATAATTGACACAAAGGAGTTTGGAAAACCAAATTTCTGCAAAGTTTTAAATAAATAAGGCCATAGTAAAAGGTCAAAGGCCTTTTACACATCTATAGACAAAATGAGAGCAGGGGGAAAATCTGAAGAGATGGTCGAGTTTGCATGCTGAATAACCGGGAGGACCCTTCTGAGATTCACAACCGAATGCCTGCCTGATATGAATCCTGTTTGGTCTTTATGAATAAGAAGCGGTAGAATTGGTTTTAGTCTCTGTGCTAGAATAGAGGTAAAAATTTTAAAGACTACATTTAGTAGCAAGATCGGCCTGTAAGAGCCTGGTAAGGAAAGATCTCTGCCTGCTTTAGGCAGGACTTTAATCACAGCATCTGTAAATCTATCAGGAAGAATCCCCTTGGTCATAATTTGGTTAAAAACAGCCTGCAAAGTCGAACACACCTTTGGAGACATTAGTTTGTAAAATTTGTTCGTATATTCATCTAGTCCTGGGGCTTTACAGGGCTTAAGTCGTTTCATAGTCCCTGAGATTTCAGCTATCGTAATAGGGGATGTCAGAAAATATCAATTCAACAGGCACTTGGGGTACAGGTATATTATGCCAGAATTTTGGGGAGTAGATATCATGAGAAGATAAAGTATCCCTCGAGTCAGGTGGCGAATATAAAGATATATAATAATCACACATAACCTCTGCAATTTGCACATTAGAAGAGGAAAGGGAGCTATCTGGCTTTTGTAGGGGATGGACAACCATCGGTTTCCTAGATCTCAGCAATAATGAGGTAAGAAGCTTACTCATTTTGTTCCCAAAATGGTGAAACTTGTAACTCACATTAAAATGATACCTATCCCCTGCCAGTTGCAAAAGATCATTAAAGGTAGTTTTGTCCATGAGATAAGCAGTTTAGTTTTCAGTATTAGGATTCAATTTAAAAGCCTGATAGGCTGCGACAGTTTGCTTTGCTTTTCCAAGTATGCCTGATTAATATACTTCTTAAAATGGGAGTTATAAGAGATCGTTTCACCCCTCAGAACCGTCTTAGCAGTTTGCCAAAAAAGGGAAGGATTATCCGTCTCATGTGCAGAGTTATTCAATCGAAAATTCTCCCATACATCATCACATTTATGTTTAAAACCATATGATTTCGCTAAATGTGAAGGGAATTTCCATAAAGGAGGACGTTTTTTCAAATGAATAAGTCAATTCAACCCATACCATCCCATGATCCGAGATAGATATCGGTTCAATGGTGGCTTGATGGATATTGGGAAAGAGCAGGGAAGCAACCAGGATATAGTTGATACGGGACCAGGTGTTATGAACCATGGAAAGGCAGGTCAATTCTTTTTCGGTTGGATTCAGTGCTCCCCATGCATCTATGAGATTAAGTCTCTTTGCTAACCAAGGAATACCCATTTTGGGGAGGGGCCTAGACCGACTGTTATAGTGTGATTTATCTAAATATAAAGAGGAGATCAGATTAAGATCACCGCAGAGAATTAATGAGGAAAAGTCACAATTATATAATTTAGTCAGAAGTGAGGTGAAAAAGTTTTTTTTTTATAAGAGTTAGGTGCGTATACGTTACATATGTGATAATGTTTACTAACCATCTTGAAACGTATAAATACATATCTGCCTTCTGGGTCAGCATCCACTGACAGAACTTGAATGGAAAGAGATCGTCTCGCTAAAACAACCGCAGGATTTCGAATTGAATGACACTGCTCCCAATAAAGACCAATTCAGAATTTGCAGTTTTTTAGTTTCCTGTAGAACCAAGTGCGTCTCCTGTAAACATTAGTGATGTGCACCGGAAATTTTTCGGGTTTTGTGTTTTGGTTTTGGGTTCGGTTCCGCGGCCGTGTTTTGGATTCGGACGCGTTTTGGCAAAACCCCACCGAAATTTATTTGTCGGATTCCGGTGTGTTTTGGATTTGGGTGTTTTTTTCAAAAAACCCTAAAAAACAGCTTAAATCATAGAATTTGGGGGTCATTTTGATCCCATAGTATTATTAACCTCAATAATCATAATTTCCACTCATTTCCAGTCTATTCTGAACACCTCACACCTCACAATATTATTTTTAGTCCTAAAATTTGCACCGAGGTCGCTGGATGGCTAAGCTAAGCGACACAAGTGGCCGACACAAACACCTGGCCCATCTAGGAGTGGCACTGCAGTGTCAGACAGGATGGCACTTGAAAAAAATACTCCCCAAACAGCACATGATGCAAAGAAAAAAAGAGGCGCACCAAGGTCGCTGTGTGACTAAGCTAAGTGACACAAGTGGCCGACACAAACACCTGGCCCATCTAGGAGTGGCACTGCAGTGTCACGCAGGATGGCCCTTCAAAAAAATACTCCCCAAACAGCACATGATGCAAAGAAAAAAAGAGGCGCAATGAGGTAGCTGTGTGACTAAGCTAAGCGACCCTAGTGGCCGACACAAACACCTGGCCCATCTAGGAGTGTCACTGCAGTGTCACGCAGGATGGCCCTTCAAAAAAATACTCCCCAAACAGCACATGATGCAAAGAAAAAAAGAGGCGCAATGAGGTAGCTGTGTGACTAAGATAAGCGACCCAAGTGGCCGACACAAACACCTGGCCCATCTAGGAGTGGCACTGCAGTGTCAGACAGGATGGCAATTCAAAAAAATTGTCCCCAAACAGCACATGATGCAAAGAAAAATTAAAGAAAAAAGAGGTGCAAGATGAAATTGTCCTTGGGCCCTCCCACCCACCCTTATGGTGTATAAACAGGACATGCACACTTTAACGAACCCATCATTTCAGCGACAGGGTCTGCCACATGACTGTGACTGAAATGACTGGTTGGTTTGGGCCCCCACCAAAAAAGAAGCAATCAATCTCTCCTTGCACAAACTGGCTCTACAGAGCCATCATCATCATCAGATTCATCACCCCTTTCACTGTGTACATCCCCCTCCTCACAGATTATTAATTCATCCCCACTGAAATCCACCATCTCAGGTCCCCGTGCACTTTCTGGAGGCAATTGCTGCTGGTGAATGTCTCCACGGAGGAATTGATTATAATTAATTTTAATGAACATCATCTTCTCCACATTTTCTGGAAGTAACCTCGTATGCCGATTGCTGACAAGGTGAGCAGCGGCACTAAACACTCTTTCGGAGTACACACTGGAGGGAGGGCAACTAAGGTAGAATAAAGCCAGTTTCTGCAAGGGCCTCCAAATTGTCTCTTTTTCCTGCCAGTATATGTACGGACTGTCTGACGTGCCTACTTGGATGTGGTCACTCATATAATCCTCCACCATTCTTTCAATGGTGAGAGAATCATATGCAGTGACAGTAGACGACATGTCAGTAATCGTTGGCAGGTCCTTCAGTCCGGACCAGATGTCAGCACTCGCTCCAGACTGCCCTGCATCACCGCCAGCGGGTGGGCTCGGAATTCTTAGCCTTTTCCTCGCACCCCCAGTTGCGGGAGAATGTGAAGGAGGAGCTGTTGACTTGACAATTTTCTCACCAGCAGGTCTTTGAACCCCTGCAGACTTGTGTCTGCCAGAAAGAGAGATACAACGTAGGTTTTAAATCTAGGATCGAGCACGGTGGCCAAAATGTAGTGCTCTGATTTCAACAGATTGACCACCCGTGAATCCTGGTTAAGCGAATGAAGGGCTCCATCCACAAGTCCCACATGCTCTGTTTTAGCTCCTCCTTCAATGTCTCCAGCTTCTTCTGCAAAAGTCTGATGAGGGGAATGACCTGACTCAGGCTGGCAGTGTCTGAACTGACTTCACGTGTGGCAAGTTCAAAGGGTTGCAGAACCTTGCACAACGTTGAAATCATTCTCCACTGCGCTTGAGACAGGTGCATTCCACCTCCTTTGCCTATATTGTGGCCAGATGTATAGGCTTGAATGGCCTTTTGCTGCTCCTCCATCCTCTGAAGCATATAGAGGGTTGAATTCCACCTCGTTACCACCTCCTGCTTCAGATGATGGCAGGGCAGGTTTAGGTGTGTTTGGTGGTGCTCCAGTCTTCTGTACGTGGTGCCTGAACGCCGAAAGTGGCCCGCAAATCTTCGGGCCACCAACAGCATCTCTTGCACGCCCCTGTCGTTTTTTAAATAATCCCGCACCACCAAATTCAAGGTATGTGCAAAACATGGGACATGCTGGAATTTGCCCAGATGTAATGCACGCACAATATTGCTGGCGTTGTCCAATGTCACAAATCTCCAGGAGAGTCCAATTGGGGTAAGCCATTCTGCGATGATCTTCCTCAGTTGCCGTAAGAGGTTTTCAGCTGTGTGCGTATTCTGGAAAGCGGTGATACAAAGTGTAGCCTGCCTAGGAACGAGTTGGCATTTGCGAGATGCTGCTACTGGTACCGCCGCTGCTGTTCTTGCAGCGGGAGGCAATACATCTACCCAGTGGGCTGTCACAGTCATATAGTCCTGAGTCTGCCCTGCTCCACTTGTCCACATGTCCGTGGTTAAGTGGACATTGGGTACAACTGCATTTTTTAGGACACTGGTGACTCTTTTTCTGAGGTCTGTGTACATTTTCGGTATCGCCTGCCTAGAGAAATGGAACCTAGATGGTATTTGGTACCAGGGACACAGTACCTCAATCAAGTCTATAGTTGGCTCTGAAGTAACGATGGATACCGGAACCACGTTTCTCACCGCCAAGGCTGCCAAGGCCTGAGTTATCTGCTTTGCAGCAGGATGACTGCTGTGATATTTAATCTTCCTCACAAAGGACTGTTGGACAGTCAATTGCTTACTGGAAGTAGTACAAGTGGTCTTCCAACTTCCCCTCTGGGATGCCGATCGACTCCCAGCAGCAACAACAGCAGCGCCAGCAGCAGTAGGCATTACACTCAAGGATGCATCGGAGGAATCCCAGGCAGGAGAGGACTCGTCAGACTTGCCAGTGACATGGCCTGCAGGACTATTGGCTTTCCTGGGTAAGGAGGAAATTGACACTGAGGGAGTTGGTGGTGTGGTTTGCGGGAGCTTGGTTACAAGAGGAAGGGATTTAGTGGTCAGTGGACTGCTTCCGCCCAAAGTTTTTGAACTTGTCACTGACTTATGATGAATGCGCTGCAGGTGACGTATAAGTGAGGATGTTCCGAGGTGGTTAACGTCCTTACCCCTACTTATTACAGCTTGACAAAGGCAACACACGGCTTGACACCTGTTGTCCGCATTTGTGTTGAAATAATTCCACACCGAAGAGCTGTTTTTTTTTGTATTTTGACCAGGCATGTCAATGGCCATATTCGTCCCACGGACAACAGGTGTCTCCCCGGGTGCCTGACTTAAACAAACCACCTCACCATCAGAATCCTCCTTGTCAATTTCCTCCCCAGCGCCAGCAACATCCATTTCCTCATCCTGGTGTACTTCAAGACTGACATCTTCAATTTGACTATCAGGAACTGGACTGCGGGTGCTCCTTCCAGCACTTGCAGGGGGCGTGCAAATGGTGGAAGGCGCAAGCTCTTCCCGTCCAGTGTTGGGAAGGTCAGGCATCGCAACCGACACAATTGGACTCTCTTTGGGGATTTGTGATTTCGAAGAACGCACAGTTCTTTGCTGTGCTTTTGCCAGCTTAAGTCTTTTCTTTTTTCTAGCGAGAGGATGAGTGCTTCCATCCTCATGTGAAGCTGAACCACTAGCCATGAACATAGTCCAGGGCCTCAGCCGTTCCTTGCCACTCCGTGTCGTAAATGGCATATTGGCAAGTTTACGCTTCTCCTCAGACGCTTTTAATTTTGATTTTTTTGGGTCATTTTACTGATCTTTTGTGTTTTGGATTTTACATGCTCTGTACTATGACATTGGGCATCGGCCTTGGCAGACGACGTTGATGGCATTTCATCGTCTCGGCCATGACTAGTGGCAGCAGCTTCAGCACGAGGTGGAAGTGGATCTTGATCTTTCCCTATTTTTTTAACCTCCACATTTTTGTTCTCCATATTTTAATGTGCACAACTAAAAGGCACCACATGTATACAATGTAGATGGATGGATAGTATACTTATGGACGACGAGTGACGACACAGAGGTAGGTACAGCAGTGGCCTACCGTACTGCTATATACAGTATAATGGACCTGGTGGACACTGTCAGCAGACTGCGTTTATAGTATAAAGAAAAAAAGACACCACAGGTATACAATGTAGATGGATGGATAGTATACTTATGGATGACGAGTGACGACACAGAGGTAGGTACAGCAGTGGCGTACCGTACTGCTATATACAGTATAATGGACCTGGTGGACACTGTCAGCAGACTGCGTTTATAGTATAAAGAAAAAAAGACACCACAGGCATACAATGTAGATGGATGGATAGTATACTTATGGACGACGAGTGACGACACAGAGGTAGGTACAGCAGTGGCCTACCGTACTGCTATATACAGTATAATGGACCTGGTGGACACTGTCAGCAGACTGCGTTTATAGTATAAAGAAAAAAAGACACCACAGGTATACAATGTAGATGGATGGATAGTATACTTATGGACGACGAGTGACGACACAGAGGTAGGTACAGCAGTGGCCTACCGTACTGCTATATACAGTATAATGGACCTGGTGGACACTGTCAGCAGACTGCGTTTATAGTATAAAAAAAAAAGACACCACAGGTATACAATGTAGATGGATGGATAGTATACTTATGGACGACGAGTGACGACACAGAGGTAGGTACAGCAGTGGCCTACCGTACTGCTATATACAGTATAATGGACCTGGTGGACACTGTCAGCAGACTGCGTTTATAGTATAAAGAAAAAAAGACACCACAGGTATACAATGTAGATCGATGGATAGTATACTTATGGACGACGAGTGACGACACAGAGGTAGGTACAGCAGTGGCGTACCGTACTGCTATATACAGTATAATGGACCTGGTGGACACTGTCAGCAGACTGCGTTTATAGTATAAAAAAAAAAGACACCACAGGAGTGTTTTTCAGGCAGACAAACGTATACTGGTGGTCACTGTCAGCAAAACTGTGCACTGTACTCCTGCTATAGCTGCTCCCCAGTCCCCACAATTAAGCAGTGTGAGCACTCAGCAAAGATATATCATGCAGCACACTGAGCACAGATATGGTATGGAGCGTTTTTTTGCAGGCAGAGAACGGATAAAAAACTGGTGGTCACTATTAGCAAAACTCTGCACTGTACTCCTCCTAACAGCTGCTCCCCAATCCTCCCCACAATAAGCTAAGCAATCAGATCAACTGTGTAGTATATAACTATATAAACGGAGAGGACGCCAGCCACGTCCTCTCCCTATCAATCTCAATGCACGTGTGAAAATGGCGGCGACGCGCGGCTGCTTATATAGAATCCGAATCTCGCGAGAATCCGACAGCGGGATGATGACGTTCGGGCGCGCTCGGGTTAACCGAGCCATACGGGAGATTCCGAGTATGGCTCGGACCCGTCTAAAAAGGGTGAAGTTCGGGGGGGTTCGGTTTCTCGGAAACCGAACCCGCTCATCACTAGTAAACATGCAATATCAATGCGATTTTTGTTCACATAAGATAGAATTTTGCGTCTCTTATCTGGTGTATTAATACCATCTACATTTAAAGTACATATTCTAATAGTAGCCATACCTAGGAAAGGAAAAATACAACATCTAGCAAAATAAAAGTATTTTGTTATATCGCATCCCTATGAGAGCAAGTAGTGGGGGGAGTGGAAAAACATGAGGAAAGAAGACCAGGACAGGGAATACACACAAAGATAGACTGAAAAAGAGAGGCAGCGCTGGTGACGGGATCTTGGACGGGGCCAGCGGGCCTAGGAATTTGTCCATGGCGCACTGTTGGCGTGCTGCCGTTGGTACGTTGTACTGACCGGAGGAGGACTGGAGCTTGGAGCGGGTAGCGGGTGGTGCTCTAAGCGGTAGACAGAGCCGTAGAGTCAGGAGGTTCCAACCGTAGGCGGTTATGCTTGCCGGAGCTTAGGCGCATGCTGCTGGCGTGCAGCGGCGGGGATGCTGTGTGGAGCGTGATAAGAGTGGAGCAGGCAGCGGGCGGCGGTCTGAGCAGAGGACTGAGCCACAAAGTCTGGGTGTCGCTTCTGTGAGCGGTAATGCTGAACGCAATGGAGGAGCACACAGGAGCTGCTGCTTACTACACCATGCCGAAACCGAAAGTTTATACATTTGAAAAGTTAAATGTTGTTTTGGATCTATATAGAAAAACTGCTTTTGGGTGTCGCACCTTTTTCCCATAACTGATTAGTTGTGGGAAAAACATCCACAGATTTAAAAAAATAAATTGCATAGAAAAATATATACAGTATACTGTACATGTGACTTTAAAAATGAAAGTGTTATTGGAGCATATTTGCATGTGTATAACTATGGACTAGAAATTAAAATCTAAGATTGATCATTTCCAATAATCTCGACATATAGAAGAAATATGATCTGCGAAGATACCTATGCAAATAGCCCTGTATATGTGCCACAAGAGAAGAATTTGTGATAAACTGTATGTATAGTTTAGCTTGTATGGTTGGTCTTTATTGGTATATTGAGAGATATATATATACAGTATCTATTTACACATTGGAAGGATAGACATATTTTAAATATAAAAATATTTTTTTTTAACTGAATACTAGCGCTTTCAAATTTCTTTTTCTTTTTGTCTAATTTAAGGGAGACGAGTAACTCCCTCAACTGTGAGCTGCAGGTACTGAGTTTTATTGAACATTTGATCAGTGCCAGGAATATACGAATCTGGTCTCATTTTTTATTTTTTAACTTGCAGTCCGGTTCGAAAAGTGTGAATCAAAGGGCTTATAGATGCACATGAATAAAGTGCACTAGGGAAAGCGCAGCAAACAGTACAAACAATAAATATATTGTTTGCTTTTTCTATTTTTTAACTTACAGATCTGTTCAAACTGTATGGATCACAGGGCTAATATATGCATGTGAACTAAGCGCACCAGGGTAATGCGCACCAAACAGTAAACATATTTTACAATTTTATATTTTTAAACTTAATTTCAGTTAAAACTGTGCAGATCACAAGGCTAAAGTAAAGAACAGCAAATACAGCAGAGTAAAGCGCAACACACACCACCAGGAAGCATGCCTCTATATATACACAGTCATAATACTGCATAGCCACAATTAGTCTGGAGGCTCTGGTTGGACACAGACAGCTAAAACAGCAGCGTAAAGTGCAGTGTGCCCCTATACAGTCACTATACTGCACAGCCACAATTAGTCTGGAGCCTATGAATGGAAACAGCAGAGTATAGCGTAGTGTGTCTTTATTTACAGTCAATATACTGCACAGCCACAATTAGTCTGGAGTCTCTGGATGGACACAGCAGAGTATAGTGCAGCGTGCCCCTATATACAGTCACTATACTGCACAGCCACAATTAGTCTGGAGTCTCTGGATGGACACAGCAGAGCATAGCGTAGTGTGCCCAAATAAATTGTCACTATACTGCAAAGCCACAATTAGTCTGGAGTCTCTGAATGGACACAGCCAGTGGTTAAAGTGGGCCGGAACGGGGCGGAACTGCGTTCCGTCACCTCTAATTGCAGGCGGAACCAGTTCCGCCTCCGCCCGGCCACAGCATCAGGTCCCTGCTGCTTTGTGAAGTTGGGTGCAGCCGCCAGCCAATCCCGGCTCGCGGACGGGCTGCAGCACCAATCTAAAGAAGAGGCAGCTTTTTCAAAGTCTGGTGTGAGCCAATCACGGCTCGCGGACCGCCAGCCAATGAGAAGCTGCCAAGTGGCAGCTTCTCATTAGCTGGCGGTCCGGGTGCCGTGAATGGCGCACAATCGGCGCCAGATTCAAAGTGCGGCGGCTTCTGGTCACTGTATCAGCTCTTCCCTGGGTGAGGCATGCTAGGGAGATCAGAGCAGCTCACCCAGGGCCGGCCCGACCATTATGCGGCGTACGCAGCGGCGTAGAGGACTGCACTGTGCAGAGCGCCTCCGCTGCCATTTGTTAGGCATGGATGTCCGGATCCTTTACAGGAGGAGCAGTGGCGTTAAGTCCGTCGCGTCCCTGCTCTCCTGGCTGGGGGCAGCAGCAGCCTCTTTACACGGCAGCAGTTACAAGCGGCTGGGACACCCCTTTACCAGCCCACAGCCAGGAAAACGCCACACGCAGCCCACCCAGCGACAGCTCCCCGCACACAGCCCAGCAAAGTCACCACCCCCATGTGCCAGCATGTTGAACCTGAGGACCGAGGAGCAGAGCGCCAGCTGCATGAGCCTGGTCTCAAGAAAAGGATCATCCTGGCAACTGCTAAGGTAAGAGTGGCAGTGCCCACACAGCACACCTCTTCACTCTGACTGGCACACTCCCTTCTCTCTCTGCCTGCCATTCTGTTTCCTATATTCTAGCCTCTTCTTTTTCCTCCACAATTCCAATGTGTGTCTGTGTGTATATTGTATGTGTTCTTCTCTCCCTCCTTTTTCACAGCACACCTCCACTTTTCTCTTCTTTACTGCGTCACATGAACTGGATAGTGAAGCAGGTTTGCAGATTTTGAATTAATTCAAGTAAATGCTAGTAGCTCCAAAAGCAATATTCATAGGGTGGGCAGTATACTGGAGCTAGTTAGCTGCCTGTGGGACATCTGTTGCAGCCACTGTGCAGGGTCATAGTAGTAGAGTTAGGCTTGCTTGCTCGTATAATCCTACTGTGTGGTGTAATATTAATTACAAGCAATGTACTCAGGGCCGTTCCGACCATTACACCAGGTACACAGCCATGTAGAGCACCACACTGTGAAGGTAACCGCTACTGCCTTCTCCATCCCCAGGCTGCTAGCTGACCATAGTGCCCAGCCCCCAGAAGATTGTGCTACTGTAAGACAGTATTTTGAATTGGGGGTACTTTTGTGTGGCCATGCCCCTTCCTTATGAGACCACACCCCCTTTTGGGGCGCGCGCCTTTGGCGCGCGCTAAGCGGGAGGGGTCATGCGGGAGATGAGTTCCCCCACCTCTCCAGGACCACTTTAAGCCCTGGACACAGCAGAGTATAGTGCAGCGTGCCCTTATATACAGTCACTATACTGCACAGCCACAATTAGTCTGGAGTCTCTGGATGGACACAGCAGAGCATAGCGTAGTGTGCCCAAATAAATTGTCACTATACTGCAAAGCCACAATTAGTCTGGAGTCTCTGGATGGACACAGCAGAGTATAGTGCAGTGTGCCCCTATATACAGTCACTATACTGCACAGCCACAATTAGTCTGGAGTCTCTGGATGGACACAGCAGAGCATAGCGTAGTGTGCCCAAATAAATTGTCACTATACTGCAAAGCCACAATTAGTCTGGAGTTTCTGGATGGACACAGCAGAGAATAGCGCAGCATGCCCATATACAGTCACTATACAGCACAGCCACAATTAGTCTGCAGTCTCTGGATGGACACAGCAGAGTATAGTGCAGGGTGCCCCTATATGCAGTCATTATACTGCACAGTCACAATTAGTCTGGAGACTCTAGATGGACACAGCAGAGTATAGTACAGCATTCCCATATACAGTCACTATACTGCAAAGCCACAATTAGTCTGGAGACTCTAGATGGACACAGCAGAGTATAGTGTAGTGTGTCTTTATATACAGTCAATATACTGCACAGCCACAATTAGTCTGGAGTCTCTGGATGGACACAGCAGAGTATATTGCAGCGTGCCTTTATACACAGTCACTATACTGCACAGCCACAATTAGTCTGGAGTCTCTGGATGGACACAGCAGAGCATAGCGTAGTGTGCCCAAATAAATTGTCACTATACTGCAAAGCCACAATTAGTCTGGAGTCTCTGGATGGACACAGCAGAGTATAGTGCAGTGTGCCCCTATATACAGTCATTATACTGCACAGCCACAATTAGTCTGGAGACTCTAGATAGACACAGCAGAGTATAGCACAGCATTCCCATATACAGTCACTATACTGCACAGCCACAATTAGTCTGGAGTCTCTGAATGGACACAGCAGAGTATAGTGCAGCGTGCACCTATATACAGTCATTATACTGCACAGCCACAATTAGTCTGGAGACTCTAGATGGACACAGCAGATAATAGCACAGCATTCCCATATACAGTCACTATACTGCACAGCCACAATTAGTCTGGAGTCTCTAGATGGACACAGCAGAGTATAACGTAGTGTGTCTTTATACTGCACAGCCACAATTAGTCTGGAGTCTCTGGATGAACACAGCAGAGCATAGTGCAGCATGCCTCTATATACAGTCACTATACTGCACAGCCACAATTAGTCTGGAGTCTCTGGATGGACACAGCAGAGTATAGCGTAGTGTGCCCAAATAAATTGTCACTATACTGCAAAGCCACAATTAGTCTGGAGTCTCTGGATGGACACAGCAGAGTATAGCACAGCATTCCCATATACAGTCACTATACTGCACAGCCACAATTAGTCTGGAGACTCTAGATGGACACAGCAGAGTATAGCACGGCATTCCCATATACAGTCACTATACTGCACAGCCACAATTAGTCTGGAGACTCTAGATGGACACAGCAGAGTATAGCACAGCATTCCCATATACAGTCACTATACTGCACAGCCACAATTAGTCTGGAGACTCTAGATGGACACAGCAGAGTATAGCACGGCATTCCCATATACAGTCACTATACTGCACAGCTACAATTAGTCTGGAGTTTCTGGATGGACACAGCAGAGTATAGTGTAGTGTGCACCTCTCTTCAGTCACTATACTGCACAGCCACAATTAGTCTGGAGTTTCTGGATGGACACAGAAGAGTATAGCGCAGCATGCCCCTTAATACAGTCATTATACTGCACAGAAACAATTAGTCTGGAGTTTCTGGATGTACACAGCAGACTATAGTGCAGTGTGTCCCTATATATAGTCACTATACTGCACAGCACAATTAGTCTGGAGTCTCTGGATGGACACAGCAGAGTATAGTGCAGTGTGTCTCTATATACAGTCACTATACTGCACAGCACAATTAGTCTGGAGTTTCTGGATGTACACAGCAGACTATAGTGCAGTGTGCCCCTATATACAGTCACTATACTGCACAGACACAATTAGTCTGGAGTCTCTGGATGGACACAGCAGAGTATAGTGCAGGGTGCCCCTATATACAGTCACTATACTGCGCATCCACAATTAGTCTGGAGTCTCTGGATGGACACGGCAGAGTATAGTGCAGTGTGCCCCTATATACAGTCACTATACTGCACATTCACAATTAGTCTGGAGTCTCTGGATGGACACAGCAGTATATAGTGCAGTGTGCCCCTATATACAGTCACTATACTGCGCATCCACAATTAGTCTGGAGTCTCTGGATGGACACAGCAGAGTATAGTACAGTGTGCCCCTATATACAGTCACTATACTGCACATTCACAATTAGTCTGGAGTCTCTGGATGGACACAGCAGAATATAGTGCAGTGTGCCCCTATATACAGTCACTATACTGCGCATCCACAATTAGTCTGGAGTCTCTGGATGGACACAGCAGAGTATAGTACAGTGTGCAGGCTTTTTGACCGGGGCGCTGCTGCCCCAAGGGCGCCGTCGTCATCGTAGCAAGAGCCGCAAACTAATCCCCCACATCCCCGGCCGGCGTCGTTGACTGACATTAGCAGTCACAATTGACCCCTTGTGTCTGTGTGGTGCTACTATGGGAGAGACGTCATGACGTATCTCCCATAGTAGAGAGAAGCCGGCAGCCGGAGACGGTGGGCAGCGCAGCAGGAGCGGTAAGTATTGGTTTTTTTATGTGTGTGTGTGCACTGTGCAGCGCTACTGTGGGCATCGGCACGGCTACAGGGGGCACAACTTCTTGGGGTACTGGCACAGCTACAGGGGGCACAAGTATTGGGGGCACTGGCACAGCTATAGGGAGCACAACTACTGGGGGCACTGGCACCTCTACAGGGGGCACAACTACTGGGGGCACTTGCACAGCTACAAGGGGCACAGCTACTGTGGGCACTGGCAAAGCTACAGGGGGCACAACTACTGGGGGCACATGCACAGCTACTGGGGACAAAACTACTGGGGGCACTGGCACAGCTACAAGGGGCACAGCTACTGTGGGCACTGGCATAGCTACAGGGGGCACAACTACTGGGGGCACTTGCACAGCTACTGGGGACACAACTACTGGGGGCACAACTACAGGGGGCACAACTACTGGGAACACAGCTACAATGGGCACAGCTAGGAGGCACAGCTACTGGGGGCACAACTACTGGGGGCACAGCTACTGTGCTCACAACTATTGGGGACACTGCTACAGGGGGTACAGCTGCTGGGGGCACAACTACAGGGGGGCAAATCTACTGCGGATACAGCTACAGGGGGGTAACAAGTACAAGGAGATAACTGTGGCCATGCCCCTTCCCCATGAAGAAGCCACGCCCCTATTTTACCCAAGGGGGGCACCGCAAGAAATTTTCACCCTGGAGTCCACAAGGTCTAGAACCGGCCCTGACAGTCACTATACTGCACAGCCACAATTAGTCTGGAGTTTCTGGATGTACACAGCAGAGTATAATGCAGTGTGCCTCTATATACAGTCACTATACTGTACAGCCACAATTAGTCTGGAGTCTCTGGATGGACACAGCAGAGTATAGTGCAGGGTGCCCCTATATACAGTCACTATACTGCAGAGACACAATTAGTCTGGAGTCTCTGGATGGACACAGCAGAGTATAGTGCAGCATGTCCCTATATACAGTCACTATACTGCAGAGACACAATTAGTCTGGAGTCTCTGGATGGACACAGCAGAGTATAGTGCAGCATGTCCCTATATACAGTCACTATACTGCACAGCCACAATTAGTCTGGAGTCTCTGGATGGACACAGCAGAGTATAGTGCAGCATGCTCCTATATACAGTCACTATACTGCACAGACACAATTAGTCTGGAGTCTCTGGATGGATACAGCAGAGTATAGTGCAGGGTGCCCCTATATACAGTCACTATACTGCACAGACACAATTAGTCTGGAGTCTCTGGATGGACACAGCAGAGTATAGTGCAGTGTGCCCCTATATACAGTCAGTATACTGCTCAGCCACAATTAGTCTGGAGTCTCTGGATGGACACAGCAGAGTATAGTGCACTGTGCCCCTGTATACAGTCACTATACTGCACAGCCGCAATTAGTCTGGAGTCTCTGGATGGACACAGCAGAGTATAGTGCAGTGTGCCCCTATATACAGTCACTATACTGAGCAGCCACAATTAGTCTGGAGTATCTGGATGGACACAGCAGTATATAGTGCAGTGTGCCCCTATATACAGTCACTATACTGCACAGACACAATTAGTCTGTGGTCTTATTGTCTGGTACTTTTTCCCTCTCCATGTTATCACTCTCCAAGCAATGATGCTTCCAGCCCTGACTGTATTGAACAATTCAGTTATTAATACAATTTCAAACTTCAAATTGTTTTGCAATTAATAATTACCCTGAAGTTTTATATACACATATGTGACAATATCCAATTGCATCACAAGGGGAGTGCAGCCCAGTGGCAAACACAGGATTTCCATGGGTGGGTTTCCAAACATGTATGTCCCCATGTATGTCTGTGTCTGTCTACGTATATATACACACACGACAGACAAACACATCCATACACCACCTCCAGCTACATTAACAGAAAGCATAGCCACCCCCACCACTTCACACACACATATCCACATCTACATAATCTCATACAAACAACTGCTGCTGTACCAGGCGCAGTATGTGCCTCACCCAGCCAGCATATTATAGACTACCATCGCCCACAATGACAGGGTCTCCACAATTTATGTGGCACAGACCTGTCTACCGCAGAGTCAATGAGAGTACCGGACCGGAGACAGGCTGTCACTGACTTCAGGCTTAACCACTTTGCCGCCACCCTGAAATGTGTTCAGCTTCCTCAAAGCCCCAACCGAGAACTGCCTTAGGCAGCCAGCGGCCAACCTCCCACACTGTCCAATTGCCTGAGCTCCCGTGATCTGCTAAGAAAAATTGAATAATTCAACAAGCAGCATCAATATATAATGGCATCCAGGGGGGTTTCTAGGTACTCAGAACCCCCCCCCTTCTCTGAGCGCGTCTGTAGCCTGCACCCGGGTGTCCCCTACCGAGGGGTGACACCAAGGTGCCGACTCCTGCTCAGTGACAGGAGCCGGGTGCTACACTTTATTATTACGTGCAGCAACCTGGCACCAGTCATCATGCAGAAGCAGTCACTGAAGAAATGCCAGTCTCCAGGGCCAGGCTGCATCTCCCGGACATCTGAGGTGACAAAAACAGGGGTAGGGATGGTTAGCCACACACCTGTTCAGGGAAGCCACGCCCCATCTCACAAAGCCACGATCATCCCATGAAGCCACACCCATTTTGCAACCGGCCGCACCGGTATTTTTAGAGGTAAGTGATGCTTTTGCCAGTATACTTGAAGAGGTTTACTAATGCATCTAAAAATGCAAATATATAATCTTAGTTCCTTCATAAAGTATCATTATTATTATTATTATTATTATTTATGTATATAGTCTGAGTATTTTATGCATCACTGTGCCGAGAATATATTTGTCATGTACAGTATATCAGTCCCTATCCCATTGGAGAATATAGTCTAACACAACTGCACACATGCATGCACCTACCCTTAGGATAGCTTTGTTGCTGTACATACCCTCACTGAAAACACGGTGTAAACATTCCATTGGAAATTTCAACGAATCGTCTCCAAAGCCCATTTCTTGTTTGTTAGCAAAATATGTTTCCAGATGTTCTCTAGAATCAAAGCCGTGTTCAGGATAGAATTTATATGAGCTGGAATCCATCTTGTATTCCTGTATCACAGACTGGCTGACTCTCACGTCTTCCCTCCTACTGTATATGTGACTGGCCCAGGATATCTGTATACAGTATACTCACCAGGACCCAACTATTTATATACATCAGTAACCAGGATATCAGTGTTATCACATGATGGGGTATCAGCCTCAGGAACTGTCATGGGAATGCAGGTGACAGTGTGATCATCTCCTGAAGCAGAATACATTATCATAATATTCATTTTTCAATTACATATTTAAATGTTGCACAATATTTGAGTGATTTAATTAAAATGAATTAATTATGATAATTAAAAATGTAAAAAATGTGTAAATATTTCTGGCGCAAACACATATACAAATATTGGGCCTGATTCAGATGCAGACGAAATGTCAATATTAACACAGTGGAGTGATTATTAGTGCACCAAAGTTCTTTTGCATGGACGCTCACAGTGAGGACTCAACCTTAAATGACTGACAGCAGGAGGGTGTTTTGCGGGAGGCAGTGCTATTCCAGCAGCAGATGAGCCATGCGACTGCACAGGGCTCCCACCGCAGCACTTTTCCCTGTCCCTAGATTGCTCCCCCTCCTCCCTGTCATAGTACTCTGATCGGGGGTGGAGTTTCACAGAATGATGCATTTGCGTCATGATGTCATGACTCAACGCATCATTTCACGAAACTCCAACACCCAAGTAAAGTACTATGGCTGGGAGGAGGAAGAGCTGGCATGCTCTTACTGGCACCGACTGTACACACCCATGACAATGAGCATTACACACCCATGGCAATGACATTACCCCTGAAAATGAGCATTACCCCTGGCAATGTGCATTACACACCCCTGGCAACAACATTAAACCTGACAACGAACATTACCTCTGACAATGAGAAATACAAACCCCTGGCAATGAGCATTACCCCTGGCACTAGCATTACACACCCCTAGCTATGAACATTACCCCAAGAAATGAGCATTACACACCCCTGGTAATGAGCATGACACCCATACCAGAGCTTGAAACCCCTGGCAATGAGCAAGACACCCAGTCCACGAAACACGTGGCAATGAGCATGACACCCAGTGCATGAAACTCCTGGCAATGAACATGACACACAGTGTGTGAAACCCTTGGCAACGAGTATGACATCCAGCATGTGAAACCCTTGGCAACGATCAGGTAATTTAAAAGTAATTAGCTTTACTGTGGGGCATTAAGTATCACAGGCATTGCAGTGTGTGGCATAATATGATGCAGGGGGCATAATATGGTGCAAGGGGTATTACTGTGTTGTGCTTAATATGTTTTTTTCATGTGGTGTCCAAGGTCTGTTGGTGCAGGGTCAAAACTAGGGTGTAAGGTAGTCTTTTTCTGTGAGGCCACGCCCATTCAGCAAGACCACGCCAATTTCAGCTAGGTCACCCCACTCCCGCATATATTTATGTGGGTGTGGCGCATTTTGAGTGTCAATGGGGGCACATTTTTAAATCTCGCACTGGTAGCCAAGTTGTCTAGAAACAACCCTGGTGGGAGATAACGAGGGGGTGGTGGAAAAACGCTGGCATATCGCGGCCACTGTGAGTCAGTGTGGCTACAAAGTTCAAAGCCATATTCATTTGTTTTTGTTTTTTTTAAATGAAGATTGAACAGTAAAAGTAGAATAGTAATAATAGATTTATGCCAACCAGCATATAATTGTGAGAGAGTGAAAGAAGGTGGGGACAGAAAAAGGAAGAAAATATTCAGAGCAGCGTGGACATTGTTGCTGAATAGAGACTATTCCCATGCTTGTGAGTAGCCAAAATGGGCAAGATATGCCTGCTTCAGCATCAGCCACAGGCAGTGTCGGACTGGGCATAAGGGGCCCACCAGGGAAATGCAATCACAGGGGTCCACTAAGGGGTGTTGACATATGCTGGAAGGTGTGTGGCCACTTGACCAGAGAGGAGAGACCAGTCATTATAGGCGCCACCTAGCATAGTATATAAAGAAAAAGAGCTCTTCCTCGCTGCCTACTTCGAGCTGTTGTATATGTGCCTGGGTTACACTGGGAGAGAACAGTAGTATATACGCGTCTGTGTTACACCGTTAGAGAACAGCAGTAAACGTGCCTGGGTCACACAGGGAGAGACCAGTAGTATATATGAGCCTGTGTTACACCGCGAGAGAACAGTAGTATATGTGCCTGGGTTACACTGTGAAAGAACAGTAGTATATGTGCCTGGGTTACACTGGGAGAGAACAGTAGTATATACGTGCCTGTGTTACACCATAAGAGACTGAGACTGACTTGTCCCATACAAAAACAAAGGTGTTGGATTTTAGGAAGGCTGATTTTGTAGGGATGGGAAAATGTGTAAGCGATTCTTTGGCAGAGTGGAGGAACTTGGAAACAGTGCAGGAGAGGTGGGAAACATTAAAATGTGCAATATTGAAGGCAACAGACCTTTGTATCAAAACTGGTAGGAAAAACACAAGGAAAAGGAAGCCAGTGTGGTTTGCAAAAGAAGTAGCAAATATTGTGAGAGCAAAAAAGATGGCTTTTAGGAAATATAAGCAGACACAAAATAATGAAGACAAAAAGATATATCTTGTTAGACAGAAGGAGACAAAGAAGGTAATCAGATGTGCAAAGGCACAAGCTGAGGAGAAAATGGCCCAGTCAGTGGGTAAAGGAGGCAAAACTTTTTTTAGGTATATAAGCGAAAGGAGAAAAACAAAAGGCGGAATTATAAAACTAAAGACGGACACTAGGAGTCTTATTGAAGGAGACAATTTAATAGCAGATCATCTTAATGATTATTTTTGCTCAGTATTTACTACTGAAAGAGAGGGGAAGGGGCCACAGTTAAGTTGCAGGGATATTCAGGAAAATGAAACAAGTACATTTACAGAGGAGAAGGTCCTAACAGAACTCTCAAAGCTGAAAGTGGACAAATCTATGGGGCCAGATGGGATACATCCAAGGATACTAAAAGAACTTAAAGAGGTGCTGGTAGCACCATTGACAGAATTATTCAACCAGTCATTAGCTACAGGAGTAATTCCAGGGGACTGGAAAAGAGCAAACGTAGTCCCACTGCACAAAAGTGGAAGCAAGGAAGAGGCAAACTACAGACCAGTGAGTCTTACATCAGTAGTAGGGAAATTGATGGAAACACTCTTAAAAGAAAGAGTTGTAGATTATCTCAAATCCGGCAATTTACTGGATCCCAAACAGCATGGATTTACTGGGGGGAGATCATGTCAAACAAATCTTATTGACTTTTTTGATTGTGTGACTAAAGTGATGGATAAAGGTGGAGCCATGGATATAGCTTATCTAGACTTTAGTAAGGCTTTTGACACAGTTCCACATTGCAGACTGCTAAATAAACTTGAAAGTTTGGGATTGGATATTAGGATTATTGAATGGATAAGATCTTGGTTGAAGGATAGAAAACAGAGAGTTGTGGTAAATGGAGTGCATTCACAGGAGGGAAATGTTACCAGTGGAGTACCCCAGGGATCTGTACTTGGACCAGTGCTTTTTAATATATTTATTGGTGACATTGCAAATGGCATTAAAGGGAAAGTATGCCTTTTTGCAGATGACACAAAGGTATGCAACAGGGTAGACACACCAGGTGGGGTAAAACAAATGATTGAGGATCTAGGTAGACTAGAGGAATGGTCAAGAGTCTGGCAATTACAGTTTAATGCCAAAAAATGCAAAATCATGCACTTGGGTCTCAAAAATCCTAAAGCTAAATACAGTATTAATGGCACTATACTGTAAACTACTGAGGAGGAAAGGGATCTAGGAGTCACTATTTCAGATGACTTAAAGGCAGGTAAGCAATGTAACAAGGCAATGAGGAAGGTTAGTCAGATGCTTGGCTGCATTGGGAGAGGAATCAGCAGCAGAAAGAAAGAAGCAATAATGCCACTGTATAGGTCATTGGTACGGCCTCATCTAGAATACTGTATTCAGTTCTGGAGGCCATATCTTCAAAAGGATATTAATACATTAGAAACTGTACAAAGGAGGGCAACTAAAATGGTGCATGGCCTACATCACAAAACATACCCAGAAAGACTAAGAAATCTCAATATGTATAGTTTGGAGCAGAGAAGGGAAAGGGGGGACATGATAGAAACTTTCAAATATATCAAGGGTTTTAACAAAGTCCAGGAGGGAAACATTCTCCAAATGAAGAGAAGCAATCGGACACGAGGACATGCACTCAGACTGGAGGGGGTGAGGTTCAGGGGAAATTTGCGGAAAAATTATTTCACAGAAAGGGTAGTGGACAAGTGGAATAACCTCCCATCAGAGGTGGTAGAGGCTAAGACAGTAGAGCAATTTAAACATGCATGGGATAGACATAAGGATATCCTTACAAAGAAATAAGGATCAAATAAGGTTAGAGATAAAAATAATATATAAAAAAAAAGGGGCAGACTAGATGGGCCAAGTGGTTCTTATCTGCTGACAAATTCTATGTTTCTATGTAACAGTAGTATATGTGCCTGGGTTACACCGTTAGAGAAAAGTAGTAAACGTGCCTGGGTTACACTGGGAGAGACCAGTAGAATATATGCGTCTGTGTTACACCGCGAGAGAACAGTAGTATATGTGCCTGGGTTACACTGGGAGAGAACAGTAGTATATACGCACCTGTGTTACACCGTGAGAGAACAGTAGTATATGCGCCTGGGTTACACTGTGAGAGAACAGTATTATATACGTGCCTGTGTTACACCGGGAGAGAACAGTAGTATATACGCTCCTGTGTTACACCATTAGAGAACAGTAGTATACGTGCCATGGTTACGCTGGGAGAGACCAGTAGTATATACGTGCCTGTGTTACACTGGGAGAGAACAGTTGTTTATGCGCCTGGGTTACACTGGGAGAGAACAGCAGTATATACGTGCCTGTGTTACACCGGAAGAGAACAGTTGTATATGTACCTGGGTTACACTGGGAGAGACCAGTAGTATATACGCTCCTGTGATACACCGTGAGAGAATAGTAGTATATGTGCCTGGGTTACACTGGGAGAGAACAATAGTATATATGTGCCTGTGTAACACTGGGAGAGAACAGTTATATATGTGCCTGTGTTACAATGGGAAAGAACAGTAGTCTATACGCCTGGATTACACCAGCAGAGAGCAGTGGTATATATACCTGGGTTACACTGTGAGTGAACAGTAGTATATGCACCTGGGTTACAACGAATTAATTAACTCAAGATGAGACAAAATGAAAACATTATTCTGAAAAAGTCACTCTAACCACTTTCTATATCAATGTTTTACTGTTATATTACCTTGTTATACATGCGTCACCACCGCCACCACCCAGGATCACCCCATGACTGAGGGTTCGGAGAGGAGAGCGCAACGCATGCCTCTCCTCCCCTCAGACTGACACTGCTTTTAGTTAAATAGTGATACATGTAGATTTAAATATGGGTTGTTTAAAATATAAAATATAAATAAAATTAAATTAAATAATATCAAAGCAATAATAAGAATATAAATACAAATAAAATACAAATAAAAACAAAGTGCAGTGAAATCAAGTATGTCCAATAAGCAGCAGAGACCATAAAGTACACATACAAGACACACACCATGTAATGTGTACAGCACCTTTCTGTTAATGTACAGTAGCTCCTTTAGGTGATTATAACCAGAGCATCACCACCACTTATTCAGATATTGCAAGTGTAAAAGCTTTGCCTATGAGAGACGCTGGACCCAATGCACAGTGTGAAGGCTCTGTACGGATAGTGCTGATCTTCATGTAATGTTTCTAGCTGGTAGAGCTCCATGCTGCAGCACTAATCAGTGGCGGTGAGGCTCCGGTTATTATCACCTGAAGGTGCTACATTACAGAAAGGCGCTGTTCATATTACTACTGTGTGTGTCCTGTATGTGTACAGTACACATACTGTCACCGCCGCGGCGCTACCCGGGATCACATGCTGCTTCATCCTGTGGCTGGGCTGGAAGGAGAACACAGCACGCCACGCACCTCTCCACCCCTCAGTCTGACACTTGTTGGCACCACCCTCACACAAAAGAGGGAATGGCTAATACTCAGCAGGGCCTACCGGTGAGTTCACCAGCTCCCCGGTGGCCCAGTCCGAGCATAGCCATGGGTACACAAACATGGGTTTGTAAGATACAATGCATGCACAGTTGCAGCTGAAAATCTTTAGGCTACGAAATTGCCAATTATTGCAAATGAGTCTCTTGACCAGTAAAAGAAAATAGATGCCAACCGAAGCCATTGCAAAGTCCAGAGCAACTGTGTACACATATGCAGCATCCACACAATAACAAGGACAATCTACTCCTAGAGTTAGTTTATGATCACACAGACTGTGGCAGTAGCAATGCAGGTGCCATGTTCCTCTACATCAGGGGTGGGGAACATCTATCCTGTGGGAATTATATGGCCTGGAAATGCATTTGGTCTGGTCCGGGGCCCTGCCAAGGCACTTGCAGAGTGTTCAGAGCCATCCACCATGTACTGTATACACTGTGAGAAAATGACATCTCCCATGATGTAGTGCATGACAGATTGCTTCAGGTGCTGATGTGAGTTAGCTTTGGAGAGGGATCTCAGTGGAGGTCTGATCTGTTGGCTGCATGTGGGTGGGAGGAATGGCTGTGCTGCAGTGCGGAGTGGACCCAGGATCTGGACAGGTGGTGAGCAGGACTCTGGATAGGACCTGTCCTGCAGTGGTGGTGAGTGCCCTACTGGCACTATACAGGTGGCATTATGTAAAGCTGTCAATACCATTTGTATTACTGTGGCCATCATTTGTTAGGAGCACTAATTTTGCCATTATGTGTAAGGCCATGTCGGCTTTCCAAGGAGCATGCGCACCTTCAGTGCACGCTTTGTGGGGGTAACTTCAAAAATAGAATACAAATGATGTAATAAAAATCCAAATTGCCCTCAGCAGAAAATAAAGCCCTGGACCCAAGGGCTACTACCTCTGCAGATTTTTTAATTGGAGCCTACCTTTCTGTGTTGATGGCCCAGAGTTCTCTCAGTCCAGCTGCTCACACATCCTGGCACAAGTTCTACAGGTCTCCAATTGGCTGCATCAGCCTCACCTCAGTAACTTTCTGTGTGTACCCATGCTTCACTGCCTCAAGCAGGTCACGTGGCCTCTCCTCCTACCCCCAGCAGCTCCACTGTCCCCCAGTTCCCCTCCACCCCATAACAGCTGTACTTGTCCCTAACCTACCGTCTAAACTGCTTATGCATATTACATGGGTGCATCTCCTGGGCTCCTGCCATGTTGATTTACACTTCCCAATTCTAATCAGCCTCATTCCTGCAAGGTACTCCTCTCCACACAGGAGCTACCAGTGTATTATTCCTCACAACCCACTGGCTGCATCCATGGCTCATATCCTCCTGCACAGGGCAATAGAGAGCCTGGTCGGGCCCAGGTACTTTTCTGGGTGCATGGCCTAATCATGGGAGGCATGGCCCTGCACGCTCAGAAAAAAATATAAAATAAATGCATGCCTCCATGGCCACACTGCAGTGTATGCTGAACTGTGTAGAAGAGCTGCAGCTGCTGCCAGGTAAGGGGGAGGTACTTGGGCTCCCTCTGGGCCCTTCCAGGCCCGGGCCTGGGTAAATAGTACCTCCCTCCACCTCCCTCCATCCCACCCCCGGTCACCACTGCTCTTGCAAACTATGTAACTTGACAATTATCGTGTTCCTAAAACTATATCTCTACCAACTCTGCAGGGATTTCTCACAAACTGACCTCTCAACTGGGGATCTCCTTCTACAGTAGATGGAGCACATTGTGCTGTTCAGTTTAGGCCCACTGAACCACCATTCAGAGACATAGTAGTCCGTCTCCACTTCGTAGGTGTAAAGGAAAAATATTGTTGCTGTGGGCCTGACTTTGATCTGGAAGTAAAGCAAAGAAAAATCACGTTACTTTATATCCGGTAGAAACCATGTTGCAATGGAAAAGCAGCAAATACATTTTTATTTTTCTATTTTTCTGTACATGGTAAATACTGGCTGCTTTTGCTTGTATCCCGCAAATATTAGTTTTATTTTAATACTGCAATTTAGATTTCAGTTTGGACACACCTCAACTAAATCTTAATCTCTTTGTGCATGTTACAGCAGCCCCACCTGCATTGCAACATGATACACAGTTGCTTGAAACTTTTAGCTTTACTTTCAGAAACAATGACTGTAGACTATCAAGACCTTCATTTGCTAATCTTCCAAGATTTTCTCCCTTCTACCATTCAAAAACAGTGGTGCATGCAGGGGGAGTTTCTGAGCACCCAGAAACCCCCCCTGATGGACCAACTTATTTTCTCAGAGATGGAGACACCATTGTCAACTGCGGGACAACTGCGATCAGAGCTGCCCAGCAACTGCCCACCTGTTTAGCTGTCAGCGCTTCTTCAGTCCACAGAAGCACTGACAGCTGTACAAGCCATTTGCTGGGCAGTGCACCACAGCCACAGGGAGCTCTCCTGCAGGAACAGGAGACAGGGAGAACTGCCCTGCCCAGCATCTAGTGTCACGGAGGAGGTCCTCAGCTGCACAAATTGAAAGACAAGCTGCGATGTGTATATAGCATGTAAGTATGTGTGGGGGTGATGTATGCTCACTGTATGTTTGCTGTGTGTCGCATGCTATGTGTGTATGTGTATCGTGTGTGTGTGTCTGTGTGGATTTTTTGTGTGTATATATATATATATATATATATATATATTTATATATATATAAAAAGTGCGGCCTTGTTATACATACACACCAACACACACACACATATATATATATATATATATATATATATAACAAGGGTTAGGAACGGCGGCACTCAGGAATAAAGACACAACCACAGCCAGCAGTTTTCAGCCAACGTTTCAAAGCATGTGCTTTTTCGTCATTGCCCTGACGAAAAAGCACATGCTTTGAAACGTTGGCTGAAAACTGCTGGCTGTGGTTGTGTCTTTATTCCTGAGTGCCGCCGTTCCTAACCCTTGTTACATTAACAGTGTGAGCTGTACTTCACGGAAGGCAACGGGGACAGTATATCAAGTAACAGTGAGTGCCGGACTTTTTGCAGACTATATATATATATATTTATATATCTCTAGAAAGAGAGACAGGGGGGGCGCTCCATAGTGCAAAATCAATTTAATTTTAAAAGCACACAAACACTCCGGTTAAAACACAACGTTAAATGCCCGTACCAGAACACAATCCGCTGTGGGCTTAATACCACATGATTTAAAAACATATGCCCCCGGCAATTATCCAAACCTCCGGCACTCTTCTAGGACAGGACCACAACCCCGTACCGCTGGACACAGCTGCCGCATGTCAGGACACCGTCACTTGTCGATAGCAACCGAGGCATGAGGGGGCACAACCACACACGTCAGCAAGCCACGCCCCTACGCGTTTCGTCACAGACTTCGTCAGAGGGCTGGCTTGCTGTACGTGTCACACTACCTTCTAAAAACGACTCCCGCCAATCAGCTACTTCCATCAATTGTATATTACATAGAACGAACAGTGCGTCCACAATAGACTGTCCAGATTTACACACATACATCTCTCCTATGCCAATGACCTATTATTTAGCCAATATATTTAGAAGCACATTAGATTAAATTAAATTCAATTAGATTAAGACACTCTGTGCAACAGCTATTATACAGCCAATTACGCTGCAGTAGTCCCGATCTCCGGGAACTCACGTATCCCAACTCAGTTCAATTATGTACACAGAGTTTCTTTCTAATATTCAAAACAATGTTTAAACTACACCCGACACTAGTCAGTCTAGTGTGGATACACTCTACATCGTTTATACAGGAAAAAATAAACAGTTTCTAATATTTTCATTACACTGTATCACTTATTAATCCTGCTCATGTTGTAGAGTCCTAAAAACTGCAACAGATTCTCAAGCGCTTAGAACAATCATACAATGCTGGATAGTACATACTGCATTTACCGTTTTTTAGGCAAAAATAAAAATAAAAATACATACAAAATAAATAAATAAATTATTTATAAAAAAAATATATATATATAAAAAAAATATATATTTCCACACAGTGTAGAATGATCATGTAAATACCACACTGATCACACGACACAGACCATCACAAGTTTATATTCCATTAATCGTACTGTGTCGGTAATTAGTCCTAACAAGTACTATAAAATCCCAGAGGTATAGGAAATGCAGAATTCTAAACTATTTTGATATTTAAACTATTTTACTAAAACCTAATAGTTTACATCAACATATATTGGCCGCAAAGATGGATAGATACTACATCAGGGGACACCGCAATTCCTCAGCGAGGAGGATCAAAAGGGAACATTTCATTATACTCATTTTAAACTTGCATCAACGTTCCTCAATGAACGGAGTCAGTTCATAGTTTTCATTTAACCCTTTTGGTATCAGGGTGCTTAACGTTATTATCCAATATGTTTCCCTTTTAATCAGCTTCTTATCACGATTTCCTCCTCTTGGATCTGACAACACTTGTTCAATTCCTTTAAATTTTAGTCCCTTAGGGTCACTATTATGATGCTTTTGGAAATGCTTCGGCACACTATGATTCATTACACCATTCTTGATATTCCTTAAGTGCTCAAGAATTCTAATTTTGAAGGGCCTTTTAGTTTTACCTATATATTTTGGCCCACAAGGGCACATGAGCATATAGATAATATAGCATGAATTACAATTAATAAAGGAATGAATTCGATATTGTTCACTTGATACATTTCCTTTAAAGTGTTTTACCCCTTTTAATCCTTATGGGCATATTTTTCATGACCCACAGGGATAAAACCCTTGAATGTTCCCAAACATATTTCCCTTATTTGGTACACTGTCATCTGATAATTTTCGCAAACAGCTTTTAGAAACCATACTCTTTATTGTTTTTGCTCTTCTATAAATAATAGTAGGTTTATTTGGAAGACATTTCCCTAGTATTGGATCCATCTGTAATATGTGCCAGTTTTTCCGTAGGATCTTTTCTACTACTTTATTTGCATCATTATATTGAGTACTAAAGGGACATATCACTTTTGAATCATCTTCCCCCCATTTCCTTTTCTCTTTGTATTCAAGCAATTCATCCCTTTTCTTTCTTTTAGCTTTACATTTTGCCCTTTCTACTAAATTAACTGGATATCCCCGTTCATTAAATCTCTCAATATAAATGTTGGATTGTTCTTCATACTTTTCTACCTTGGAGCAGTTTCTTCTCAATCGCGTAAACTGAGATAGTGGTATATTTTCTTTCCATCTACTCAAATGGCAGCTGTCAAACTGTAAATAGCTATTGCTATCTACTTTTTTGAAATGAGTAAAGGTTTCTATTATGCCAGTATTCAGTGATTGTGTTGAGTCAAGTACTAAGTCAAGAAATTCTATTCGATCCCCATCTATAGTATGTGTAAATTTAAGATTAAATTCATTTATATTGACTCTAGCCATGAAATTTTCAAATTCTACTTCATCACTGTCCCATATAATCAAGATATCATCGATATATCTCTTAAAGATGTCCAAATGTTCTCTCATATCACCAGCCAATGTTTCACATTCCCATTGGCCCATATACAGGTTTGCCAGGCTTGGGGCACAAATACTCCCCATAGCGGTCCCGCAGACCTGTATATACCACTCATCTAAAAAGGTAAAGTAATTATGTTTCAACACAAATTCCAAACATTTACATAAAAAATTAACCATGTGTTCTGCCATCTCTGGATCATTACTAAGGGTTTGTCTCACCGCTTCCACTCCCTTTTTATGGGGAATGGCTGTGTACAATGATTGTACATCAATTGAACACCATATACATTTTTTCTGCCATTGTATATCTTTAACTAATTGTAAGACTTCACTATAGTCCTGGACATAGGACTCAAATTTTACCACATATTTTTTCAAGAATATTTCTATGTATTCAGAGAGTCTAGACGTCAATGAGCCAATTCCACTAATAATGGGGCGGCCAGGGGGATGAGACAGATTCTTATGAATCTTTGGGATATGGTAAAACGTTACTACTCTGGGATTTTTATTAAACAGATAATTATATTCCTCTATAGTGATACTTCCATTTTTTAGCCCTTCAGCCAGCAATATTTCAAGCTCACCCAGGAAAGCATCGGTGGGGTCCTTCTTCAATTTGGAATAGGATACTTCATCTAGTAAAAGGTTAAAGGCTTCCCTTTCATAGTATTCCCTGTCCATAACCACTACCCCTCCCCCCTTGTCAGCATTTTTGATGAGTATATTTTAATTATCGGCTAGGCCTTTCAAAGCTGAAAACTACTTTTTTGTAAAGTTTTTGTTTTTATTTTTCATAGAAGATGGAATCTGATCTATGTCATTCTTCACTATTTTGGAAAACAGCTCTATATAGGGGCCCTTTGACTCCAAGGGATAGTAAGTGGATTTAGGTTTCAAACCTGACAATGAGTTGGCACTTGGATTTTTATTTTCCCAATTTTTTATTGGTGCATCCGATTTCCTCAGAAAGTGGCGTTTTAACGTCAGATTTCTCATATACAGATCAAGATCTATATACAAGTTAAATTTGTTAGGTCCGCAGGATGGAGCATACTGTAGACCCTTCTTTAATACCACTTTCTCAACTGATGTTAAACCAGTGCTAGAGATATTAAAAATGCCCTCATCTAGATTTTCTATAGGTTTCTCACCTTTGCCTCCCTTTTTGGTAGCTCTTCTACCTCTTTTTCTGCTCATCTTCTTTTTATTCCCCCCGGGGATCCTGGCATTTCCCTTGGCATCTGATGTCCTACCCTTTCTCTCCAGTGGTTTTTTTTTTCAAAAAAAACCTCTCTATCATTGTTTCCAAATGAGTTTAATCTCTCAAACCTATTCTCATGTACAAACCCTCTTGGTTTCTAAACGGCAGCATATTTTACACTGCGTTTGGGATATTCCCATTGATTCCCACTATTGGAGTGTCGTCGTTCCTGCCACTGTCTATCCCTTTCTCCATTATTCGGCAGGTTTCTTTCTCCCCACTGTCTAGGGTGACTATTTTGCCATCGTCTTGGTTGTTCCCTCCACGATTGATATCTAGCCCTTTGGGGGAATCGTTCTTTTTGTAATTCATTATCCCTTTTAATCCTATTAATATTCCTCACTTGGTGCCAAGTTCGTACCTGCTTTTTAAGATAATCCTCCTTATCCCTCTGGAATTTCTTTACTGTAGTGTCCATAACTTTCTCTTCAATAGTTGTTACTTTAGCGTCTATATATTTTTTGTTTTTAATAAAGACCTCTGTATCTTTAATACTTTGAAGTTTTACATCCAGCTGTTCTAGTTCTTTGTCTACCTCTTTGAGAATTTTTTTCTTCTCAAAGACTAATAATCTCATTAGTTCCATTGAGCACTCATCTAAGATCCTATACCATTCTTTTAGAGGATTTTCCTGACCCATAGTAGGATTTTTGGTAAGTCTAAGACCCATCGGTATTCTACCATGTTTGATATAATTCTCAAAGCCCATTACATCCCACCAAGTTTTCGTTTCTTTAATTAGTAATTTCTCTAGTGTATAATACACCTCATCATTCTCAACACAAGTATCATTAGAAATTTCTCTTAGTTCTTTTGTAGAATCCTCAAAAATTATTGCACATTCTTGTGTGCGTTTAGACCTATATTCCGTGCTTCTTTACATTACTAAGCTGGAAAAGTGATTAACACAACAGATAATGGCAGATACCAATAGCCTCTTAGCTTATTCAGCAAAAATAAAAAACACAATACCACACTTTCACAAGTAGCCACAAGCCTGTGCTGCTACCTGATTAATTAGGAATTCAGCTGGTACTAATACATACACAATTTAGAATAATCAGGTGCGCTCAGTAAAATAGAAAGATATCCTAACAAAAGTCTTTAACCAGTGAAGCTTAAAAGTCACTTCTCTACAACCAGAGGAGAATGACTGCACCAGTGACCTTCTTTTGATAGAACCGCTGCTCCCCCGCCGTTATAAATAGCCCGGAATTCCACGGGAGACATGTTTTAATCAATAACAATATTCACAGCTATCTTGTTATACATCATCCATCTGTAACAAGACATTATTGGTTAATAACACTTACCTGCTGAGACAGAATGTAATGTTTAACAACATTCATTATACACAGATGTATGCAATGTCATGCCTGACAACATGTCAATTACAAACATGAATTCTCATAGCCATTGTGACAGATCTTGATTAATGGCCTGGTATGTTCGTGTGAACGTTTCATTTATACATCACACATCTGTAACAATTTACTGCTGATGCATCTAACAACATTCATGTCTTGCAAATAGAATGCTATAGATAAGTTTTATTCACTTTTATAGATATGACACTTGAATCAAATAAACATTATTCATAGCTTGTATGCTTATTTTATAAATCAATTGGGAAATAACATTTACTACTGCTGCTACATCTAAGGGTTAACAATACACAGGAGGTTTTTCAATGTTTAAACACAGCTTATAACTAATTTGTAAGCTTATTTTATATAAAACACTATCTAAAGGGGAGGAACAGAGGGTGTGCTAGGGGGTGTGGAAAGGAATTGGTTTGGGGGTGTGTTGCCCTTTCACTTTGAGTTTGACAGAACATGGTTTTATATCTACTCTACTGAGATTGCATGATTGCAGTGAATAAAATATAAGGATAAGAGTCCCATCATATCATATCATTTTTATTTGTTTCTTTTTCATTGGTTTAATTTGTTTAATTATTTCAAATATTCTGTTGAATCAAAAATCTAATGCAAAGTCTGATCTATTAATTATGACAATAATTTTATCTCTTTCAAATATTTAAGTGAAAAACATGGGTTCTAATTTGCTTCATGGGAAGTGTGACTGAATGCAGGACCAAAGAGAGCTTGGCTGGGTCTTGTTAATGAAGGGGCATGGCCTAATAGCAGAGGTGTGGTCACACCCCCTTTAGTATAATAACTTTACAAACTACTATTCATGCACCAGAAATTGGCACCGACCTGCCCAGTGGATCAGATCCTGGTGGAGGGTGCTCAGTTCAATTGCACACCCCCTCAGGCAGAGGAGACTGCTGCATTCAATGGCAACAGCTTCCCTGCACCCAGTGCAGATCAAGACACAGCAGTGTGTGATTGGCTTTTGAAAGAGGCTTTTGTTGACTGACAGATAAAAGAGGAAGGGGGGTATTTGGGCCCGGCATGAGTCTGTCCACTGTGCAGTGGGTGGGTAACTTCTCTGCCACTACCAAGCTCCTAAACTGACATCTGGAACTACTTCTCCCAGGTTCCTACTATCAGAACTTGGAACTGCCTGCTTCTTGGTATGTGTAGATATGTAATAAGTTAGTCAATTTGATAAAAAGAAGGCACTCACCAGACTTATATGAATTGCAAATAAATTTGTTTATCAAACCTCACATCAGCAGCTTAATCATAGTTGGTCGACGTTTCGGTCCCAAACCAGACCTTTTTCCAGACCAGAATGTACAATAATCCGAATCACAAACCAAATGTAATAAGTTAGACACAACAAGTCTGACTATGGTATTGAGCTTGCTCTGGCAAGTCTGACTAAGTTAGTGAGCTCACTCTGGTGAGTCTGACTAGGGTAGAGAGCTACTGTTGATATGCTGAGTCTGACCAGGGTAATGAGCTCACTATGCCGAGTTTGACTAGGGTAGAGAGCTATTGTTGCTACGCAAAGTCTGACTAGGGTAGTGAGCTAGCTATGCTGAGTCTAACTAGGATAGTGAGCTAGGTATGCCAATTCTGATTAGGGTAGTGAGCTATTGTAGCAATGCCAAGTTTGACTAGGGTAGTGAGCTAGCTCTGATGATTCTGACTAGGGTAGTGAGCTAGCTATACTGAGTCTCACTAGGGTGGTGAGCTACTGCAGCAATGCTGAATCTAACTAGGGTAGTGAGCTAGCGATGCAAATCTAACTATGGTAGTGAGCTAGTCATGTTGATTCTGACTAGAGTAGTGAACTAGCTTTGCCAGAAGTCTTAATGGTAAACTTTGTCATGGGGCTTAGAGACCAGAATGTAAAAGTTACAATGTATATTTATGTTTTAATTGCTTCTGAGACTTAGGGGCTGATCTGAGTCACATGCTGCGATTTCTTTTTTTGTCGTACTTGCATCTCGGAAAAATTCAAGATGGCAGTAAATGTCCTTCCCATGGTTTAAAAGTGTTTTAGGACTGAGACGCTGACTTCCAACATCTTTAGAAGCTGTAATACCATTTGTTTCATTTTTACACACTATCATCAGTTGCACCATAGAAATGTGACTCAGCTAGCAGAAACAATTTCTCCATGTGTGTGTGTCCTCCAACGTGAGCAACTTAACATCTGTGTATGCAATTACTTTGTGTCTGTAATTCTCCTATAAATCTCTCTTAAGATGGATAATCTATTCAGGTTCCTGCATTTCAAATCACACATTTCCCGCCAGACTCAGAAACCAGAATGAGGCAAAACATCATCATCCCTCTGCCCAGTTGATGCTGGGAGTCGATCTTAATCCCAGAGGGGGCGTTGGAAGACAACTTGCACTACTTCAACTAAGCAATTGACCGTCCAACAGTCCTTTGCGAGGAAGATTAAATATATTAGCAGTTATCCTGTAGCAAAGTGGATAACTGAGGCCTTGACAGCTATTTTGGTGTTAGACATGCTACAGTATCCACCATTGGTGCAGTTGGATTTAGACAATTGATGGAGGTAGTGTGTCGCCAGTATCAAATTCCATCTAGATTCCTCTTCACTAGGAAAGCGATTCCCGGACTGTTAAGGGACATTAAGAAAAGTGTCCTCAGTGTCCTGAAAAATGCGGCTGTACACAGTGTCCACTTAATAACGGACATCTGGACAAAAGGAGCAGGGCAAACTAAGGACTACATGACTGTGACAGCCCATTGGGTAGATATATTGCCTCATGCAACATCAACAACAGTGGCACCAGTAGCAGCATCTCACAAATGCCAGCTCGTTCCCTAGGCAGGCTACACTGTGAATCACCAGTTTCTGCAAAAGGCATACCACTGACAACCTCTAATGGAAACTGAGGGGCATTATCGTACAATGGCTTACCCCACTTAGTCTCTCCTGGGGATTTGTGATATCAGACAATGCCACCAATATTGTGCGTGCATTACATCTGTGCAAATTCCAGCATGTCCCATGATTTGCACATACAATTAATTTGGTGGTGCAGAATGTTTTGAAAATGACAGGGGCATGCAGGAGATGCTGTCGGTGGCCCGAAAAATTGCAGGCCACTTTTGGCATTCAGCCATTGCATGCTGAAGACTGGAGCACCAGAAAACACTCCTGAACCTTCCCTGCCATTACCTGAAGCAAGAGGTGGTAACAAGGTGAAATTCTACACTCTATATGCTTCAGAGGATGGAGGAGCAGCAAAAGGCCATTCAAGCCTATACTTCCACCTATGATATAGGCAAAGGAGGGGTAATGTACCTGACTCAAGTAAAGTGGAGAATGATTTCTGTGTTGGGCAAGGTTCTTTAACCCTTTGAACTTGTCAGCTGTGAAGTCAGTTCAGACACTGCCAGCTTGAGTCTGGTCATTCACCTTATAAGGCTTTTGCAGAAGCATCAGGAGAAATTGAAGGAGGAGTGATTTTGCTAAGTATGTGGGACTTGTGGATGGAGCCCTTCATTTGCTTTGCCAGGATTCAAGGGTGGTCAATCTGTTGAAAACAGAGCACTATGCAGCATGGCCTGACTGGCAAGGCAGGAAGAAGTGTCTGGGCTGAGCTAATCTAGTTTTAGGACTAAGTAGGCCAATTTTTCACATTTGTGGGGTGTACTTATTATACCCGTGCCACCCCTAGCAGCTCCTGCGTGCTGGGTACGTACCTCGCACTCCGGGACTGTTTCCTCCTATACATCCAGTTCCTGGCCTATCTCCCCCCCCCCCCTGAAGCCAGGAGCTCAAGTTTATGGTGAGGCCACGCCTGGCTTCCAATAGCCATGGCCTGAAGAGGAGGCCTAGCAGCTGATGCGGCATGAATGAGGAGACACCCGCCTGCTGCTGTGTCCAGCGGGACCCGGCTTCTGTGCACCGATCAGTGGAGTAGTTGCATATAGAAGTGGCTGTGTGTGCGGGGACTGCCTGGACATACTGTCTGATTGCTGGAAGGCTCCCGGTGGCCATCTTGGTGTAGGCCCCCTCTCAGCAGGATTACATAGGGTGCCTGTCTGGTGCTTAGTGCATGGCAAGATATAGTCAACAGCTGGCCTGTGACTTATCTACCCTCCCTGCTGATCATATTACCCCACTGTGTGCACTGTCAGCTATTATCCATGGAGGGGGTGAGTCCCATATTTTGCCTACACTGCCTGCTCCTTTAAACCACTCAGAGATATCTATTACCAGTTACCTGACACCTGTTGATTTATGTACAGGCTCTTCTCTTCTGACACTCTTCTAAAATACATTCACCATTCCTCTTCTCATTCTGTGCTGTGAAACCTATATCAATATACTGAGATGGAATGATTGCGCCGGGAGCTCCCTCTAGTGCCCAATTGAGAGACCTGCATGTATTCTTGGATTGCTTTTCCAAATCAGCTTATTTAGAAGATTTCTCCAGCTTTCCTTATATCTCTCACATGTGTTATCACTATTGTATATCTTGAGCTCACACTGTTTTAACCGTTATTCTGCTCTGGGCATGTACACCTGTCTGCCCTCTGAATGCTCTCTGTATTACTGACTGTATTAACTCCTGTGATGATCTGAAGTTGCCTGCGCCCATGCAATGACAACTATCGAATACCTAAACACCCATTCAATTTCTAATACTGTCTGAGCTACCTTTCAATTAATTCAACTCTGCTCTGGATTTGCCTCTATATTAATATGCCGGTCAAACGGGGGTCAAAAACTCTGCGACTTCCAGCTCTGGTACAGTTTCCAAAGGCAGTCCCTACAGCCCATAAGTCCTCCACCTCACCGTCCTTCAGATCTTCGCCCTCCTTTACCTTGTTTGAATCAACGGCCCCTGCCACCACTTCTAGCATGGACATGGGCATTGATCCGCAAGCTCTTCTGACTATGCAATGCATGCTTAAAATGTTTGCAGTCTTTAAGTCTGATATTCTTTCTGTTCTGGAATCCTCTATTTAAACTCTCAGAACTGACTTTGTCGGGATAGCGGGGCATAAAGAAGGACAGGATGCAAGAATTGGTGTCATCACACAATGACCTCCTTTCAGCTCATTCTGATCTTCAGAAGGAGGTGACCACAATGCGAGATAAAATCACAGCTCTTGAGCACAGATCGAAGAGAAACAATCTCAAGATTAGAGGCCTTCCTGATTCTGTGACCCCTGTGGAGTTGAAAGAATATGTAACCAAATTTTTCTGGAAATTGCTCCATTAAGTGACATCACAAAATTTAATAGTGGACTGCGTTCACCTCCTTCCCAAGAGGGGGTTATGCCTCTAACTTCCCTAGAGTTACATTGTTAAGAGTCCACTTCTTTCATGTCAAGGAGGACATGCTGAAAGCTGCCAGACAAGCTGAGGGTACGTATACTCTAGGAGGTCTTAAAATTTATCCGGACCTTTCACAATATACTTTGGCGAAGCAGTGAGCTTTGCAACCTGTTACAGTTGTTCTCTTTGACAATGACATTCAATACAGATGGGGATTTCCTGTTAAACTTATCAGATATGATTCTTCTTCCTATGTGGTCTCAAATCTGGATGCAAGAATTAAACTCTTGGCGGATTGGGACATCACTAAATGCCAGTCTAAATCTGACTCTCCCTCCCAGACTTCGACAGAACGAAATGATGCGGTGTTGTGATATCCTTTATTAATGTTTGGTTCTTTACATGTTCCCTTTATTATTATTGTGCAACTATATGTTCTGGTAGTTCGTACTGTAATCACCAGTTGACCTAATGGTTATGGTCCCCATATTGTGGTTTGGTTGTTACTTAGAACTGCTAATGGCAATTCCATGGCTGTTTGGCTTATTCATTCAGTGAGTACCTGCCGTATTAGGGATATTTCTATTCCTATATAATCTATTTGCTTAGATTTACAGTTTTACAGTTTATTGTACTATATATGTTATTGCATGGGGAAACCCTGCATGGGCCACGCCCCAATGTGTTTTGTTTTGTTGCCCATGTTGTTTTTTTTAGACAACAACACAGTAGCCCTACCTTTAGGGCTACTTCAGTTTTTTCCCTGTTCTATTTATATGTTTTTCTTTCCCTATTTTCCATTTCTATCTTCCCCTCATTGTTTTTTTTGTTGTTCCCTTCCCTCTCATGGAGTCCAGATACAAGAATTAACACCTTTCTTCCAGATTATCACATTTATTGACACGTCATTGTTAAGTTTTATTCCTTAAATGCTAATGGTTTGAACTCATCTAATAAGAGGCGATTGGCTTTAGAGACCTTCCATAAGGAAAAGGTAAAAGTGGTGGCCCTGCAGGAAACCCACTTTTCTTCGATTGCCCCTCCCCTTTTCCATAATTCCCGCTACCCTATGAGTGATTTTGCAAATGGGCCCTTTAACAGACATGAGGTGGCGATCTTATTTCACAATTCCGTCCGCTTTGAGTTGTCTCAGCGAACTGCAGATAGAGATGGTCGTTATTTGATCATAGTAGGGAAGTTAGAGGATAGAGAAATAACGATTGTATCTTTATATGCCCCGAGTTCCTGGCAAATATCCTTCCTGAGGAAATTATTTGAGACTTTGCATAAAGTTCAGAAGGGGCACCTGGTTGTTATGGGTGATTTTAATTTGGTCCCGGATGGGAAAACCGATAAAGCTCCAGCCTCTAAGGCAGTCATTCCCAACCACGGTCCTCAAGGCACACCAACAGTGCAGGTTTTAGTGATATCCAGGCTGCAGCACAGACGGTTAAATCAAAATAACTAAGCTACTAATTAAGTCACCTGTGCTGAAGCCTCTCACTCACTGCTTGACCCATTCCAGTCTGGTTTCCGTTCTCTCCACTCCACTGAAACTGCCCTCACAAAAGTCTGCAATGACCTCCATGCAGCCAAATCTAAGGGCCACTACTCTCTGCTTATTCTTCTTGACCTCTCTGCTGCTTTTGACACTGTGGACCATCCTCTCCTTCTGCAAATCCTTCACTCTCTTGGTCTGCGTGATACTGCCCTCTCCTGGCTGTCCTCCTACCTCTCTGATCGTTCCTTCTCTGTCTCCTCTCATGATGCTACCTCCCCCCCACTTCCACTAACTGTTGGTGTCCCCCAAGGCTCTGTCCTTGGTCCTCTCCTTTTCTCTCTCTATACGTCCTCTTTAGGTGAACTCATTAGTTCTTTTAACTTCCAATATCACCTCTATGCTGATGACACTCAAATCTACCTCTCCTCCCCTGATCTCTCCACGGCTCTCCTCACTCGTACCTCAAACTGTCTTTCTGCTATCTCTTCCTGGATGTCTCAGCGCTTTCTTAAACTCAACATGTCTAAGACTGAGCTGATCATCTTCCCACCCTCCCGCACAGCCTCACCTCCCACAATCTCATTATCCATTGATGGCACAACTATCTCCCCTAGCCCCCAAGTACGCTGTCTTGGCGTAATCCTTGACTCCTCCCTCTCCTTCAAACCACACATTCAGCACCTCTCACAAACCTGTCATTTTCATCTCAAAAACATTTCTAGAATCAGACCTTTTCTCACACAGGATGCCACTAAGATCATTATTCACTCACTGATTATTTCCAGACTGGACTACTGTAATCTCCTCTTAACTGGCCTCCCTGACAATCACCTCTCTCCACTCCAATCTATCCTCAATGCTGCTGCCCGGCTCATCTTCCTCACCAAACGCACTACGTCTACCTCCCCCCTCCTACAGGCCCTCCACTGGCTTCCCTTCCCTTTCAGAATCCAATTCAAACTTCTCACACTCACTTACAAAGCCCTCACCCACTCCTCTCCCATCTACATCTCTGACCTTATCTCCCTTTACTCTCCCACCCGTCCTCTTCGCTCTGCTAATGCACGCCGTCTCTCCTGTCTTCTGATTACTTCCTCCCACTCCTATCTCCAAGATTTTTCACGTGCTGCTCCATTTCTCTGGAATTCTTTACCTCTCCCCCTCAGACTCTCCACCTCTCTACAAAACTTCAAACGGGCTCTTAAGACCCATTTCTTTACCAAACCTAGCCAAATCTCAACATAACCCTCTGTTCCACGCTCTCTATGTACCCCATCTGTGTCATCCCTGTCTGTCTACCCCTCCCCTTAGAATGTAAGCTCTCACGAGTAGGGCCCTCTTCCCTCATGTGCTTATACTTTTCTTACTTTAATAATCCTCAACTGCCCAGATCCCACAGTTTTTTGACCACCTGGAACTTATCTCTATGTTTACTGGTGTAGTTATGCTTAGTTGCCCTGTACTTGTCCTATATTGTATTCAACTGTAAGTCACTTTTCCTATTTTTTATGTGCATTTGTACTCTGTAATCGGGCGCTGCGGAACCCTTGTGGCGCCATATAAATAAAGGATAATAATAATAATAATAATAATATGCTAAGATAATACAAAAGTTCTATTCATTATATATCAAAGCGGGTAAATTCCTAGCACGTATGCTTAGATTGAGACAGTTTAGAAATAGAATTAAACACATACGATGTTTTGAGGGGAATTTGGTACACAACCCGGCAGATATTGTTGAGGCTTTCGCTCACCGTTATGAGAAATGTTATCATTTGAAGTCTGACTATTCTGTATTCAACCTAACTCTTCTATAATCTCTTCCTTTTTAAACAACATACACCTTCCTAGACTTCCAGCTGCAGATCTAGATGTTTTAAATTCTGAATGTTCCGAGGAGGAAATAAAATCAGTCATTGCCTCTTTACCAATGTGTAAATCCCTGGGACCTGACGGTTTTACCAACTCATTTTATAAAAAATTTGCTTCCGACCTGACACCTTCTCTTACTACCCTCTATAGATATGCTACTGATTATGGGTCATTCCCCATGGAAATGCTGCAAGGCCGGATCATCACTATTCACAAACAGGGGAAGAACCCATCCCTGTGCCCAAACTATAGACCAATAGCACTTCTTAACACAGATTTAAAAATGTACTTTAAACTCAAAGCTAATAGATTATCTCCTTTCATTCCGCAGCTCATACATACTAACCCGGTAGGTTTTGTGAGGGGCAGACAAGCTTCCGATAATATGAGAAGGGTGTTTGGTCTGGCAGAATACCTTATTAGAGGAGGGAGGGAGGCTGTTTTTCTCGCATTAGATGCTGAGAAAGCGTTGTTCAACTGCTTACACTGGGGATTCCTTACCGAGGTATTATTGGAGGTGAGGTTACTAGGGCCGATCTTATTATCCATATTAGCGTTTTACAGATCCCCCTCAGCCTCGGTCTTTAGTAACGGTTTCACATCCTCTCCCTTTCTACTTTCCAATGGCACCAGACAAGGATGCCACCTGTCCCCACTTACAGTATGTATGATCTTGCCATAGAACCTTTAACAGCCTTTTGAGACAAAATCTTTACTTTTTCCGGGAGTATGTGTGGACTCCACTAAACATAAATTGAGTCTTTTTACAGATGATGTTCTTGTCTTCATTATTGATCCTGACACTTCCTTCCCCGTTCTTTTAGAGATGATTAGACATAATAGTGAAGCTTCTTATTATAAACTTAAGTCATCTAAAATGGAAGCTTTGCCGTTTATTTTGATCCCAGCTAAACTGATTAGACATAATTCTCAATATAAATATAATTGTAAAAAAGATTACATACTCTATCTTGGTATCAATATTCCCAACACATTGGCCATGATAGCTGATGTAAACTACACTCCCTTGCTCTCTCAAATAGATCAGCTCGTGAAAAGATGAGGGGCCTGGAGGTTTCATGGCTTGGCAGACTAGCAGCATATAAAATGACAATCCTTCCAAAATTGATGTACCTTTTTCGCATGATCCCATATCTGGTCCCGCAAAAGTTTATCAGTCAAGTCCATTCAGTGATCCTTAAGTATATTTGGAAAACCAAACCCCTATGAATAGCTTATAGACGTCTAACAAGATCTAGGAAATTAGGTGGGTTGGAGGTACCTGACTTGCGGTCCTATTAAATTGCATGCCTAATATCACAAGTAAGCGATTGGTCTCTATCAGAGGGCGTGAAACAATGGGTGGATTTGGAGAAGGACTTATGATCCCATTTTAATCTTTTAGACTTTCTGTGGTCTCCCTTCCAACAGAGACCCTCTTCACAATATATTCCTCACACTATCTTAGACTCTCTCAAAGCATGGGATGCTACGGTAACTTCTTCAAAAGCTCTTTCCATACCTTCCTGTTCCTTATTATTGAATGCTTTTTATGGTCTGTTCCAGGATTTAAATGTTTAAAAATGTCTGCATTGTGGTATCACTACCATTCCTGATTTGGTTGATGGTTCTACCATTACCCCCTTTTCCACATTACAAAACCATTTTTGTTTGCCTCATACTGAGATATTTACATATCACCACATAACACATTGGATTACTAGCTCAATTAAAACCTCAGGGCCCCTATTACTCCCACATCCTCTTATCAAAACTGTTATCTGGTAATAGTAGAGGCTCCATTCATTTTTAGTACACTATACTCCAAGATATTTTGCCACAAGATAAGACTCCAGCTCAATCTCAGTGGGAGGTGGATTTGGGTTGCACGTTTACACAACATCAATGGGAGTCAATTTATCTAGCTTTGCATGTTATGTCTAAGTGCAACAACCGCAAGGAAATACATTTCAAACTACTTCATAGATTATACTTTATAGCAGCCAAGTTACACAGAATCTGGCTGTTAGGATCTCCTGCTCTGTGCTGCCACGTCGCCATGGCAACCGGGAGGCAAGTGTTAGCGAAGTAACCTGAGCGCAGCTGATACTCCGGTCCGGGTTTTTACTGTGTAGTGATTACAGGCTCTGTGCACAGCAGGGAATCCAGCGCTGGTTTTGTGCTCACAGTCTGTGAGGTCTGAGTGGGGCGTGGACAGCACCTGCTATATAAACCATCCTCTCAGGCTAGGCAAATGCTGCTGAATCTTTGTTTGTTAGTCAGTTCCAGAGAGTTAGCTAGTACTGTGTGACTTTGTATTTACTTGTTGCTTACTGCGAATAGGCCTTGGGATTCGGTACTTCATTCTGCCAATCGAGACCTAGCAGTAAGACTGGAGTCAGTTGTTTAACCTGCTGGGGTTCTTTTGCTATTCTGTGAACCCAGCAGGTTTGCGGCTGTACTCTCAGACCTGCTTGCTTTATCCTCCTCACTGTCCAGGGTGTCCAGGTGTCAGTTTAGTGGCAGTAAGCTGAACCTGTGCCCTGCAAGTGGGGGTTAGGATTGTGGATACTCTCCTTGTGTCTATATTTCTATCTCTGACCAAGGAGTTTATTCCCACACCCGTTGGTAACCCTTTGGGGTTTTTCCTGTTGCTCTTAGCAACATCATTACGGGTGCTCCACATGTTAAATCACTACAACTCGCTTCATTGTCCGCTCTATTCCATCTGAGCATTCCTGACACTAGGGAGACACCCAGTTCCTGAGCCTTTGGGCTTCTCCGTTCAATTTGTGTTTATTAGTTATTCCATCACCTCCTGTGTATGTTATATTATACTGTCTGTGAGTTCGTTTGCTTTGCATCCCTCTGTTCATACACCGGTATACTCCTGTTAGCACTGGTGTGCGTAACATATTCAGCAGCCGTACTCCTGTTGAAATTTTGTGGGAATATGGAGCATACCCCTCAAAATACTTTGCAACAGGTGGTCGATCAGGTGCAGGTCCTGACTCGACAATTTAATGAGATGTCCATTAAAATGAACACCCCGCAGGCCGCTAGCGGAGCTCCCGCAGCAGCAGCGGCAAGTTCAGGGGTTAAGGAGCCGAAAGTAAATCTCCCGGATCGTTTTTCTGGAGATCGCTCGCAGTTCTTTTGTTTCAAGGAGAGCTGTAAGATATATTTCAGGCTTAGGCCCCAGTCTTCTGGGTCGGAGATTCAGAGGGTGGGCATGGTGATTTCCTTGCTACAAGGAGACCCACAGGTCTGGGCTTATGGGTTGCAGCCTGACTGTCCGTCGCTTAAAAGTGTTGATGCTTTTTTTACGGCACTGGGCATTTTGTATGATGACCCTGACAAGATGGCTTCAGCCGAGGCTCAGATTACGGTCCTTAAGCAAGGGCGACAGCCAGCTGAGGTTTATAGTACGGAGATTCGGAGGTTGGCTCATGATACCCAGTGGAATGACCCAGCCCTGAGAAACCAGTACCGAAGGGGCCTTTCTGACCAGATAAAGGACCAACTGGTACAATATCCCTCGCCTGATAGCTTAGATCAGCTCATGCAGTTATCCATCCGGGTGGATAGACGGCTGAAAGAGCATAGGCTTGAAAGGGAGACCGCAGTTTCCTTTTTTCCCAAGGGAACCTCAAACTCTGAGGAATATTCCGAGGAGCCTATGCAGATTGGGGCTACCCGCCTCTCCTCGCGTGAGAAGACGCGGAGGAGACAGCAGGGTTTGTGTTTATACTGTGGGAATAAAGGTCATGTTGTAGTATCATGCCCAGAAAAGCCAGAAAACTTCAGGGCCTGAGGGTGATGGGAAATATCCTGTCAGGCCAGAAGTCAGAATTTCCCAAAAAGACTTTTCTCATTCCGGTAACTTTGGAGATCCTCTGTCAAACTGTCAAGATTGAGGCCTTTTTTGACAGTGGGGCCGATGGGGTTTTCATGGACCGTCAATTCGCTCTGGAACACTCTGTTCCCTCAGTACCTTTGGCATCAGAGATTGAGATCTGTGGGTTAAACGGGGAACCATTGTCCCAGGGTAAAATTACCTCCTGCACCAGCCAAATTCCTTTGTTTATTGGAGCCACACACTCTGAAAAATTGTCTTTCTATGTGACTGTCCGTTCTTTTGCCCCATTGGTTTTGGGGTTACCCTGGTTAAGGGCCCATAACCCTCAATTTGACTGGGTCTCTGGGGAGATTCTTAGTTGGGGTAGTGATTGTTTCCGGAGTTGCTTGAGCCTTCCAGTCAGGCTCTCGCAGCTAAGTTTGCCAGGATTGCTAGGATGTTATGCAGATTTTGCGGATGTGTTCTCCAAAAAAGTTGCAGAGGTACTACCTCCCCATCGCCCCTATGACTGTGCCATTGATTTGTTGCCGGATGCTAAGCTTCCCAAGAGCAGGTTGTACTCCCTGTCACGTCCTGAGACTTAGGCTATGGCAGAGTACATTCAGGAGAACTTGGCTAAGGGATTTATCAGACCTTCATAGTCCCCAGTTGGGTCGGGGTTCTTCTTCGTGGGTAAAAAGGATGGTTCGTTGCGACCCTGCATCGACTTCAGGGAATTGAACCGTATCACGATTAAAAACTCGTACCCACTGCCTCTCATTTCGGTTTTGTTTGACCAGCTTCGTACTGCCACCATTTTTTCTAAGATTGACCTACGCGGTGCTTACAATCTAATCCGAATAAGAGAGGGGGATGAATGCCCACTCAGGGCATTATGAATATTTGGTGATGCCTTTTAGGCTCTCTAATGCCCCGGCTGTCTTCCAGGAATTCATGAACGATGTGCTCAGGGAATATTTGGATAGATTCTTAGTTGTTTATCTAGATGACATCCTAATCTTCTCCCATTCCCTGGAGGAACATCGGAAGCATGTACGCTTAGTCCTCCAGAAACTCAGAGACCACCAGCTTGGGGCGAAGCTGGAGAAGTGCGAATTTAAAGTCCAGCAAATCGCATTTCTAGGGTATATTATCTCCTCAGAAGGTTTTCAAATGGAGGATTCTAAGGTACAGGCAGTCCTGGATTGGGTGCAGCCCACTAGTTTGAAGGCGCTTCAGCGTTTTTTGGGCTTTGCAAATTTTTATAGATGGTTTATTGCTGGATTTTTGTCTATAGTGGCCCCCTTGGTGGCACTCACTAAGAAAGGGGCAGATGTTGTTCACTGGTCTTGTGAGGCCAAAGCGGCCTTTTCCCGTCTCAAAAGGGCATTTGTCTCGGCCAAGGTGCTGCGACACCCAGATCCAGAGCGTCCTTTTGTGGTAGAAGTGGATGCCTCTGAGTTAGGTATTGGGGCAGTGCTCTCTCAGATGGGGGTGTCTGATAATCGCCTTCATCCCTGTGCTTACTTTTCCCATAAATTTTCATCTGTCGAGATGAATTATGATGTGGGTAACCGGGAATTGTTGGCTGTAAAGGATGCACTCGGGGAGTGGAGACACTGGCTTGAGGGGGCTAAGTTTGTGGTCTCAATTCTCACAGACCATAAGAATCTGGCATATTTAGAGTCAGCGAAGCGGCTCAATGCCAGGCAGGCACGATGGGCTTTGTTTTTTGCTCGCTTTAATTTTTTGATAACATATCACCCTGGGTCAAAAAACATCAAGGCTGATGCGCTCTCGCGGAGTTTTGCTCCAGTCCAAGAGACCACCGAGGAGCCATTGCCCATTGTGTCCCCATCATGTATTAAAGTGGGCATTACCCAGGACCTCTTGTCATTAGTCCTTAGAGCACAGGAGCAGGCTCCTCCAGACCTTCCGGTAGGTCTCTTGTTTGTGCCTCCTAGGTTAAGACAGCGAGTGTTCCTGGAATTCCATGCCAAGAGATCGGCAGGGCATCCGGGTATTGCCAGAACTCGGGAGTTGCTGTCTAGGGCGGTGTGGTGGCCCTCGGTGGCTAGGGATGTGGATCAGTGGGTTCGTGCATGTGACGTTTGTGCCCGAAATCAAACTCCTAGAGGGGTTCCTGTCGGCCCATTACATCCACTCTCTATTCCATCTAAGCCATGGACCCACATTTCCATGGATTTTGTGGTGGACTTGCCCAAATCCTCGGGGATGACAGCCATTTGGGTTGTCGTTGACAGGTTTTCGAAGATGGCGCATTTCGTTCCACTGGTTGGGTTGCCATCGGCCAGACGCCTGTCTGAGTTATTTATGCAGCATGTTGTGCACCTCCACGGGTTGCCACTTGATGTGGTCTCTGACCGTGGTTCCCAGTTTGTGGCCAAATTCTGGAGGGCATTTTGTTCTAATCTCCAGATTTCTGTGAGCTTGTCGTCAGGCTACCATCCTGTCACAACTGAGGGTTTAGGCTGACAGGAGGAAGCCTCAGTTGTAGGGGCTGAGATGAAGTTAAACCTGGGAGGTTTAATCAGACCCCTGGACATGTAAGTGCTGATTGATTACCCGAAGGTGTGACCATGACAACCAGTTTAAAATTCAAAATAAAAGTTTATTTAACAGACTCCGTGAAATGACAAGCAGCATTCAAGGTTAATCAAAGACAGTGGCAAATAACACAGTTCCTGGATCACATAACCATAGGAGGTATCTCAGAGCACTGGTAGGTTTAGAACAGATGTAAAAGTCCTTTGATGGAATCACCTTACCAGGCCTGGTTGTAGTAGTGGAGACAGCCGAGGAACATGCCAGTAGTTGTAACAGGTGAATCTGTAACTTGAGTATGCTACTGTATCAGCTGGATGGAACCAGCCAGGTGGTAAGACACGGAGTGGATGCTGAGTGGAATCAGCTGGGTAATGAAAACACAGAGTGGGTGCTGAATGGAATCAGCCAGGTGATAAAACACAGAGTGGATGATGTGAGATGCTAGGGAGCGTAGAAACAGAATAGCTGATGGATGATTACCGGTGGTAGTGGATACTGCTGGTAAGATAGGATCCGCTGGATCTGCACCGGTGTTTGGTAGAAGCTGGAATCAGTTGAAAGCTGGCTGCTTGGAAGCAGATAGTAGATAGCTGGAAACTGGACAGCCACAGAAGGCTGTAGAGTCAGGCTGCACTGCAAGATGGAAAGCAGGTGCGGGTCTCTTTGTGGATGCTGGAGACAGGAACTGGAACCTGAAGAAACAAGCCACAGGAGAGAGAGACTGGAACAAGGTATGACATTCAAAGCACTGACATCTATCTGGCCCAGACACAGGATACTTATACCTGCTGCTATGCAGGCATTGGCTGGGCAATTATGCAGATTCCAGAGACGGTGGATTGGAGGAATTGGAGCATGTGATCAAATCCAACATGGCTGCGCCCATGCTGGAACCTGGAGGGAAAACTGGTTTGAAATGAAATGTGCAAACATAGTGATAATGGCGGCGCCGGCCGCAGAGGACAGGAGACGCCAGATGACTGTTATATGCTGAGACACTTGGAGGGCAGCAGAGGCCGCGGCAGGCATGATACACTATACTGAGAACTTGCAGCAATAACACAGGAACGGCGGCGGAGGCCGCGGAGGACGGGAGACGCCATGTTGGATTCAAACATGGCGCCGCTGTGGTAGTGTCTCAGAATGACAGGAGGGATGTGCAGAGTGTTGACACAGATGAGATCCGGACTTGGAACGCTGGGCCAGTCTCAGAAGACACCTAAATGGCAGGTAATGGCCTCCAGATACCTGGATCGTGACAGCACCCCCCCCCCCTTTAGGAGTGGCCCCAGGACACTTCTTAGGCTTTAAAGGAAACTTTGAGTGGAAATGTTGGACCAAGGCAGGAGCATGGACGTCTGAGGCATTGGTCCAAGAGTGTTCTTCAGGACCATAGCCCTTCCAGTCAACGGGATACTGTAACTGACCGTAACGGAAACGTGAGTCCAAAATCTTGGCCACCTCGTACTCGACTCCCCGTTGAGTCTGAACTTTGGGAGCTGGAGGAAGTGCGGAATGAAACCGATTCAGGATCAGCGGTTTCAACAAGGAAACATGAAATGTCCTGGGTATTTTCAAGAAGGGTGGTAACTGTAATCTGTAGGCAACAGGATTGATGACTTGTTCAATCTTGAAGGGACCGATGTAGCGAGGTGCAAATTTCATGCTGGGAACTCTCAACCTCAAATTCTTCGTGGACAACCACACACGATCACCCACCTTGAGAGCAGGAACCGCTCTACGCTTCCTATCGGCAAACTTCTTATCCCTGGATGAGGCTTTAAGCAGGACTGCGCGGACGTTCTTCCAGTTATTTGAAAACTGACGCAAGGTGACATCCACTGCTGGAACAGAAGTTGCGGGAAGCGGTTGAAATTCTGGGACTTTAGGGTGGAATCCATAATTAATGAAGAATGGTGTCGAAGAAGATGAGGAATGGTATTGATTGTTGTGGCTGAACTCGGCCCAAGGAAGGAGTTGAACCCAGTCATCTTGAGAGGAAGACACATATATACGGAGGAAGGCCTCCAAGTCCTGATTCACCCTCTCGGTTTGACCATTGGTCTGAGGATGGTAAGCTGTGGAAAATTTTAACTTGACTTGGAGGGCTTGACACAAACTTCGCCAAAATTTGGCTACAAATTGTACTCCACGATCCGAGATGATCTCTTCAGGAAGACCGTGAAGTCGGAAGATCTCTTGTATAAACACTTGAGCCAACTTGGAAGCTGACGGAAGACCGGTGAGAGGGATGAAATGTGCCATCTTGGTGAACCGGTCAACTACCACCCAGATGGTATTAAACTTGTTGCAGATAAGTAGATCGGTAACAAAGTCCATCGACAAATGGGTCCATGGTCGACGGGGAACTGATAATGGAACCAGTTGCCCCACAGGCGACTGGCGGGAGACTTTGTGTTGGGCACACTTTGGGCAGGAGGCAATAAATTCCATAATGTCCTTCTTCAGAGTTGGCCACCAGTAGGACCTAGAGATAAATTCAAGGGTTTTCTGAATGCCTGTATGTCCAGCAAAACGGGAAGCATGGGCCCAATGCATGAGCTTCTTCCTTAGAACTGGCTTAACAAAACTTTTCCCTGGTGGGGGCGTAGAGTCCATCCCTACCGTGGAGAATGCCAACGGATTAATAATAAGATGCTTGTCTGCAGACTCAGACTCATTTTCTTGCTCCCATGAGCGGGAAAGGGCATCGGCCTTACGATTCTGAGAACCCGGACAGAACTGGAGTTTAAAGTCAAACCTAGAGAAGAAAAGTGCCCATCTGGCCTGACGAGGGTTCAGACATTGTGTGCCTTTGAGATATAAAAGATTTTTGTGGTCGGTAAGTATGGTGATTGAATGAGAAGCTCCCTCCAACAGGTATCTCCACTCCTCCAGAGCGAGCTTGATGGCTAGCAACTCCTGATCGCCAATGGCATAGTTGCGCTCAGCTGGGGAGAACTTCCGGGAGAAGAAACTGCAAGGATGTAGATGTCCATCTTTGGCCCTCTGGGATAACACCGCTCCTACTCCCACGGAGGAGGCATCTACCTCTAAGATAAAAGGAGAGTCGGTGTCGGGCTGTTTCAGAACTGGTGCAGAGATGGTGGAAAAGTTTCGTATAAACTTTCTATAATAATTGGCGAACCCTAAGAACCTCTGGACCCCTTTGAGGGTTAAGGGTATAGGCCAATTCTGGATTGCTTGGAGTTTCTCAGGATCCATCTCTATTCCGGAACCGGACACAATGTAACCTAGAAACGGAATGGTTTTAACTTCAAACACACACTTCTCCAATTTACAATAGAGGTGATTGACACGGAGACGGGAAAGAACCTCCTTTACCCAGAAACGATGATCTTCTAGATTATTAGCAAAGATGAGGATGTCATCTAGATAAACCACGACATGGCGGTATAAGATGTCCCTGAAGATCTCATTCACGAAGTGCTGGAAGACTGCTGGAGCGTTGCTCAATCCGAAGGGCATGACGAGGTACTCATAATGTCCGTCACAGGTGTTAAAGGCGGTCTTCCACTCGTCACCCTCACGGATTCGGATGAGATTGTAGGCACCCCTCAAGTCCAGCTTTGTGAAAATGGTTGCACCACTAACTCTATCGAAGAGTTCTGTAATCAGGGGTAAAGGGTATCTGTTCTTAACGGTAATGTCATTCAGACCTCTGTAGTCGATGCACGGACGCAGACCACCATCTTTCTTCTTAACGAAGAAGAAGCCTGCGCCGGCTGGAGAAGAAGATGGTCGGATGAAACTCTTCGCCAGGTTCTCTTTGATGTACTCTTCCATGGAGTGTGTCTCAGGCAGAGACAACGGATAAGTTCGGCCTCGCGGTGGAACCTTCCCTGGAATGAGGTTGATTGGGCAGTCCCATTCTCTATGAGGAGGAAGGATATCAGCAGAGGCTTTACTGAACACGTCCGTGAAGTCTTGATATGGAGGAGGTGGAACATCAGATGACCTGGGGAAGGAAGAACAAACAGGAAGAACTTTGGCTAAACAAGTCTCAGCACAGGAGGGACCCCATGCTAGTATTTGCGTAGTCGTCCAGTCAATCGATGGGTTGTGGAGACGGAGCCATGGAAGGCCTAAAACCACTGGATGTATGGCTCTTGGAATCACTAGAAAAGAAATATACTCAGAATGAAGAACTCCCACTCTCAGACGAACTGGAAGAGTCCTTAAGGAAATGACTGCGTCAAAAATCTTGCTGCCATCCACGGCAGTCAAAGAGATGGATGAGGACAGTCTCTCGGTGGGTAGGGACCACCGTTTAACATAAGCTTCGGTTATGAAATTCCCAGCTGCTCCGGAATCAAGGAGGGCAATGACGTTCCTGTAACGTTGAGCAATTTGGAGCGACACTGGGAGGTTACAATCATGAGGAGATGGAGAGGAGATCATTACTCCTAGCCGGTCCTCTCCTTGGCGAGCTAGGATCTGGAGATTCCCGAACGTTTGGGGCAGGCGTTGATAGTGTGCGACGGAGCTGCACAGTAGAGACATAGAGACTCGGAGAGGCGTCTTCGGCGCTCAGTGGGAGATAGACGGGAACGACCAATTTGCATAGGCTCATCCTTGGATGGAGATGGTTTACGAGGAGGAGGAGCAGAAGATTTAGGAACGGATGATCTTCCTCGCTCGGTTGCTCTCTCTCTGAACTGTAGATCAACCTTCGTGCATAGTGAAATTAGCTCATCCAACTTAGAAGGCAAGTCTCTTGTAGCTAACTCATCTTTAATGCGTTCTGACAAGCAATGCCAGAATGCAGCATACAGGGCCTCGTCGTTCCAGGCCAGTTCAGATGCCAGGATTTTGAACTGTATAAGATACTGTCCCACAGTACGTGTTCCCTGGCGTAGACGGAGAATCTCAGATGGAGCAGAGGAAACCAGGCCCGGCTCGTCGAAGATGCGCCTGAATGATGCTACAAAGTCAGTATAGGAGGACAGCAGGGGATCAGACTTCTCCCATAATGGTGATGCCCAATCAAGGGCTGAGCCACTGAGGAGAGAAACAATATAAGAAACTTTGGTACGGTCACTGGGGAAGTTGCCAGGTTAAAGCTCAAAATGGATTTCGCATTGGTTGAGAAATCCCCTGCAGAACCTTGGAGATCCGTCAAATTTTGCTGGCGTCGGAAGATGAAGACGTGGTATGGAAATGGGTAAGGTGGGTGGGGTTACAGCTGGAGTCACTGTGGTGGACGCACCAGACGTGCCAGGTCCACGGAGGGTCGTCTGAATCCCATCCAGCCGAGTAGAGAGATCCTGGAGACAGCGGATGATGTGACCTTGTGCAGTGTCCTGATGTTCGAGTCTTGCTGCCAGTTCTTGCATAGGTCTAGCCACTTGATCCTGGTCTCCGGCTGGATTCATATGGTCAGTGCTTACTGTCACAACTGAGGGTTTAGGCTGACAGGAGGAAGCCTCAGTTGTAGGGGCTGAGATGAAGTTAAACCTGGGAGGTTTAATCAGACCCCTGGACGTGTAAGTGCAGATTGATTACCCGAAGGTGTGACCATGACAACCAGTTTAAAATTCAAAATAAAAGTTTATTTAACAGACTCCGTGAAATGACAAGCAGCATTCAAGGTTAATCAAAGACAGTGGCAAATAACACAGTTCCTGGATCACATAACCATAGGAGGTATCTCAGAGCACTGGTAGGTTTAGAACAGATGTAAAAGTCCTTTGATGGAATCACCTTACCAGGCCTGGTTGTAGTAGTGGAGACAGCCGAGGAACATGCCAGTAGTTGTAACAGGTGAATCTGTAACTTGAGTATGCTACTGTATCAGCTGGATGGAACCAGCCAGGTGGTAAGACACGGAGTGGATGCTGAGTGGAATCAGCCGGGTAATGAAAACACAGAGTGGGTGCTGAATGGAATCAGCCAGGTGATAAAACACAGAGTGGATGATGTGAGATGCTAGGGAGCGTAGAAACAGAATAGCTGACGGATGATTACCGGTGGTAGTGGATACTGCTGGTAAGATAGGATCCGCTGGATCAGCACCGGTGTTTGGTAGAAGCTGGAATCAGTTGAAAGCTGGCTGCTTGGAAGCAGATAGTAGATAGCTGGAAACTGGACAGCCACGGAAGGCTGTAGAGTCAGGCTGCACTGCAAGATGGAAAGCAGGTGCGGGTCTCTTTGTGGATGCTGGAGACAGGAACTGGAACCTGGAGAAACAAGCCACAGGAGAGAGAGACTGGAACAAGGTATGACATTCAAAGCACTGACATCTATCTGGCCCAGACACAGGATACTTATACCTGCTGCTATGCAGGCATTGGCTGGGCAATTATGCAGATTCCAGAGACGGTGGATTGGAGGAATTGGAGCATGTGATCAAATCCAACATGGCTGCGCCCATGCTGGAACCTGGAGGGAAAACTGGTTTGAAATGAAATGTGCAAACATAGTGATAATGGCGGCGCCGGCCGCAGAGGACAGGAGACGCCAGATGACTGTTATATGCTGAGACACTTGGAGGGCAGCAGAGGCCGCGGCAGGCATGATACACTATACTGAGAACCTGCAGCAATAACACAGGAACGGCGGCGGAGGCCGCGGAGGACGGGAGACGCCATGTTGGATTCAAACATGGCGCCTCTGTGGTAGTGTCTCAGAATGACAGGAGGTATGTGCAGAGTGTTGACACAGATGAGATCCTGACTTGGAACGCTGGGCCGGTCTCAGAAGACACCTAAACGGCAGGTAATGGCTTCCAGATACCCGGATCGTGACACATCCACAGTCTAATGGGCAGACTGAGAGGGTGAACCAGTCCTTGGAGCAGTTTCTCAGGTGTTATGTCTCCAAGTGTCATACTGACTGGGTTGCTCATCTGTCCATGGCGGAGTTTGCCTATAACAACGCGGCTTACTCTGCTACAGGGATCTCTCCCTTCCTTTGAGTGTATGGGCATCATCCTAAGGCCAATTCTTTTGACCCCCTGGATTCCACGCCTGGTGGTTCCTCTGTGGTTTCGGCCCTTAGGGGTATTTGGAGGAAAGTGAAGAAAGCCCTTGTGTCTGTGTCATTAGTGACCAAAAGGGTTTTTGATAAGCGGAGAAGACCCTGCAGCTTCAAATTAGGAGACTTCGTCTGGTTGTCCACCAAGAATTTGAAGTTGAGACAGCCATCTCATAAGTTAGGCCCCCGGTTCATCGGCCCTTATAAGATCACCAGGGTTATCAATCCGGTGGCATTTCAGTTAGATCTGCCCCGTTCATTGGGTATCAATAAAACATTTCATTGTTCCCTTTTAAAACTGGCGGTTAGTAATCCTTCTTCCAGTGGAAGCAGTGGAAGACCTTCTCCTCTTCTGATACGAGGTCAGAGGGAGTTTGTGGTTGAAAGGGTTCTTGACTCCAAGATGGTTCGGGGCCGGCTGTCATTTTTGGTGCACTGGAAGGGGTATGGCCCAGAGGAGCGGTCGTGGGTGCGCAGTTGTGATCTTCATGCCCCCAGACTGATACGCTCTTTCTTCCCCCAGTTCCCCGATAAACCCGGTGGCAGGGGTTCTTTGACCCCTCGTCAGAGGGGGGTTACTGTTAGGATCTCCTGCTCTGTGCTGCCACGTCGCCATGGCAACCGGGAGGCAAGTGTTAGCGAAGTAACCTGAGCGCAGCTGATACTCCGGTCCTGGTTTTTACTGTGTAGTGATTACAGGCTCTGTGCACGGCAGGGAATCCGGCGCTGGTTTGTGCTCACAGTCTGTGAGGTCTGAGTGGGGCGTGGACAGCACCTGCTATATAAACCATCCTCTCAGGCTAGGCAAATGCTGCTGAATCTTTGTTTGTTAGTCAGTTCCAGAGAGTTAGCTAGTACTGTGTGACTTTGTATTTACTTGTTGCTTACTGCGAATAGGCCTTGGGATTCGGTACTTTATTCTGCCAATCCAGACCTAGCAGTAAAACTGGAGTCAGTTGTTTAACCTGCTGGGGTTCTTTTGCTATTCTGTGAACCCAGCAGGTTTGCGGCTGTACTCTCAGACCTGCTTGCTTTATCCTCCCTCACTGTGCAGGGCATCCAGGTGTCAGTTTAGTGGCAGTAAGCTGAACCTGTGCCCTGCAAGTGGGGGTTAGGATTGTGGATACTCTCCTTGTGTCTATATTTTTATCTCTGACCAAGGAGTTTATTCCCACACCCGTTGGTAACCCTTTGGGGTTTTTCCTGTTGCTCTTAGCAACATCATTACGGGTGCTCCACATGTTAAATCACTACATCTCGCTTTATTGTCCGCTCTATTCCATCTGAGCATTCCTGACACTAGGGAGACACCCAGTTCCTGAGCCTTTGGGCTTCTCCGTTCAATTTGTGTTTATTAGTTATTCCATCACCTCCTGTGTATGTTATATTATACTGTGAGTTCATTTGCTTTGCATCCCTCTCTGTTCATACACCGGTATACTCCTGTTAGCACTGGTGTGCGTAACACTGGCCTAGCCATTCAAAGTATTGTTGGAGGAACTGTTCAGAGATTGGAGATGTTTTTCATATATTCTGTTCGTGTCCTAAGATACGCCAGCTCTGGAGTGATGTGTTTGCTTTTGCTTCTAAAGTCATTAAAGTTACCCTCAAAGAGTCTCAGTTGTTGGCTCTTTTTCACATGTACCCGACAGAACACACTTCTGTCAATAACTATGTATTAGGTCATATCCTCATAGCTACTAGAGCCGCAATAGCCCAAAACTGGAAATCTCCCTTGCCCCCATCGCTCATTAAAATTATCCATAAGACCCACCAGGACTTTATGATGGAGACCCAAGGTTTACCCTACATGTTTCATGCAAAATCCCCTTTGGTCAGATGGCTTAGCTGGAATGACTATTCCAATACCAGAGAAGGGGCCAACTTACTGCTTGAATTGGACGATTAATTGTCTCTTGGTACTTGGGCTGGTCCTACAGTATATCTTTTTTCTTTATTTCTTATTTTTATTTTATTGTGTAACCTGCTTTATATATTACACTTGACCATTTTGTTTGTGTATATTCTATTATGTGCTGTGTGATTATTATTTATGACTCTTTATGCCCCCTCCCTCTCTTTCTCCTTCCCTTTTTTGTTTCTGTACACTTCCCCTTTCCGTATACATGGAATAAAATGTAATAAAAGATTATTGATGGAAAACAGAGCACTACATTTTGGCCACCGTGCTCGAGCCTAGGTTTAAAACCTATGTTGTATCTCTCTTTCTGGCAGACACACGTCTGCTGAGGTTAAAAGACCTACTGGTGAGACAATTGTCAACTCAAGCAGAATGTGACAACATCTCCTCCTTCATTTTCTCCCACAACTGGGGCTGCAAGGAAAAGGATAACATTTCTGAGCCCACCCACTGTTAGTGATGCAGGGCAGTCAGGAGCAAGTGCTGACATCTGGTCCAGACTGAAGGATCTGCCAACGATTACTGACATGTCTACTGTCACTGCATATGATGCTTTCACCCTTAAAAGAATGGTGGAGGATTATATGTGTGACAGGATTCAAGTAGGCATGTCAGACAGTTATTATATATACTGGCAGGAAAAAGAGGCAATTTGGAGGTTTTTGTACAAACTGGCTTTATTTTACATAAGTTCCCTCCCCTCCAGAGTGTACTCCGAAAGAGTTTTTAGTGCAGCTGGTCACCTTCTCAGCGATCGGTGTAGGAGTTTACTTCTTCAAAATGTGAAGATGATGTTCATCAAAATGTATTATAAATTCCTCCAGGAATACCTTTACCAGCAATTTCCTCCAGAAAGTACACAGGGACCTGTGATGGTGGATTCCAGTGGGGATGAATTAATACTCTGAGAGGATGAGGATGTACACACTGAAAGGGTGAGGAATCGAAGGATGAGGATGACATTTTGAATCTGTAAAGCCAGTTTGTGCAAGGAGAGATGAATTTCTTCTTTTTTGGTGTGGGGGGGTTCATTGCTTCTCTTTTTGTGGGGGCCCAAACAAACCAATAATTTCAGCCACAGTCATGTATCAGAGTCTGTCGCTGAAATTATTGGTTTGTTAAAGTGTGAATGTCCTGTTTATACAACATAAGGGTGGGTGGGAGGGCCCAAGGACAATTCCATAATGCACATATTTTTTCTTTGCATTATGTGCAGTTTGGGGCCTAGTTTTTAAAAGTGCCATTCTGTCTGACACTGCACTGCCGCTCCTATATGGACCAGGTTTTTTTGTGCCACCCACTTGGGTCGCTTAGCTTAGTCATCCAGCGACCTTATTGCAACCTTTTGGCCTAAAAACAATATTGTGAGGTGTGTTGTGTTCAGAATAGATTTGAAATTAGTGGGAATGAATGTTATTGAGGGTAATAATACCATAGGATCAAAATGACCCCCATATTCTGTGATTTTAACTGTTTTTATGTTTTTTCAAAAATCATCAAGATCCAAAACCAAAACCCAAAAGGGTGGTTTTGGCAAAACCAATCCAGATCCAAAACACGAGTGAGGATCCAGATCCAAAACTAAAACATAAAAAGTGTCCGCCGCACATCTCTAATTTATTAGGGCACTATTGGAAGTTAAGACTTTGATAATAATACAGTATGTAATGTGATATTATTAGAGATGTTATGTACTAATATGATGATATCACCCGATCCCAGTACATGGGCCTGCATATTTATGCAAATGTGTGCTAAGAACTTCACTTATACTCCATGTTAATTGTGAGGGTTTATTTAAATTATTCTTATTATCAGTGTTCTTAGTGCTAGGAGTGTGCAGCTGCATTTCTCTTCTTCAGCATTGTAGTAGAAGCCTCAGGAATATAGCACCTCTTAATCTCTTTAGTAATATGGTGTGCAGTCTAGCCCCCGCCCCCATTCTTTCCTCTATATTTTTGTTTATAAAATGTCAGTTAGGATATAATTGGATTTGTAATTTATATCTCTAAAATGCATCCCTCTCCAAGATGTAGTACATCTGCCCCTGACAGTGTCCTCAGTACCTATTAAACCACATTAAAGTGCCCCAGTTCATCTTGTGTCATACTATAGTGCCTCCCCTTCATATTGTGAGACATCAAAATGCCCCATTCTGTGCACTGCTGGAGTTACCAACAGTCTTTGACCAATGTGCACATTTCACCTGGTAAGCTTGGTCACAGTCAGCCTCCCAGGTGAAACGTGCATGTTGGCAACAGACTGTTGGTAACTCCGGCAGTGCGCATACTAGAGTCCCTGCATGAGAGAAGTTAGAAGCACAGACAGGGGTTAAGTTATCATCTTTCAAAAATCTTTTTTCACATGACCAGTCTCTCAGAATGGGTAGTGAGGCTGTCCTCACTGTGGGAATTATTCTTAAATTAATTATTATTGCATGCTGTCACAAGGTTTAAACTGTGGATATTATTATTAACTCAGAGATGTTTTGATATACTGTACAGTATAATTGTCATAGACCTGAAATAGGTTTGATACAAGAGAATGTGGGAAGTGACAATCTCCATTAAAATCACAAAGATTGACTCAAGTACCAATGTAATATGACACCTGCACATGACATACTGTACAATACTCTATTACCATTACTACTAGAACACACAGAGTATCTAGTCAAGTGTTTCAAAATAGATTCAGGGTTAACCACCTAATATTGATCCAAATTGCAATGAAAAAAAGAAGTGAATATACTTCCAATGATTTAATCTATATTTATTGTGTGTTTTATGACAAAACACAGGATTAACATACAGTAGGTACATGAGATATACAATAAAATGTACATTTTATGTATATTTACTGTACATACACAACAGTGCCCCCAAATGAGAGTCTTATCTCTCTCTTCCTTATCCAAATCAGTATGAACATGATCAGGATTCATGCATAGTGGGATTTATATGCATGTGCAGTAAAATGAAAATGCCGAAATGCGCCCAACAACATCAACATCAACAGAGCATGCATCCCTGAATCAGGCCTTAACACTCTCTGTGAGCTGCAATGAATAAAATTGCCTCATAGTCACAAAGGTCACTCACTGATGTTCTTTTGTGCACTGCACAGTGGTCAATAATAAACCCTTCATTAGTGAAAACTTTTCTTACAAAGTTCTCATCATATTTGCAGAAATGTATCTTGTCCTGTCCAATCATCGCATAAGTTGTATTTAAACTTCCCACCAATATCAGGTATCCTTCAGGTTTCAGTAGCTTTATGAAGTTCCTGAGATTCTTTATATAATCAGCTTGATCTTTGCTGATGGTCTCCAGCATACATACACTGATGACACAGTCTGCTGGTGGGAGCACCTCTGGGTCTGTGATATTCTCTTTGTCAATGTTACATTTCACAGTCTTTGTTATTGCTGTCTTCAATGCCATGTCTTTGTCCTGACACAGGTCACTGAAATATACAAACACAAAAGGTTCATTTAGATCTAGGACTAGTCATGCAGCCACATGTGAAATAATATATAGTATTATATGGAGATTCATTGGATAGGAAGGTATAATTTAGAGAGGCATTGTTTGTTTTCAGGAAGGATTCCTTGAAGGTGGAAGAGATTGGGCATTATTATATACTTTCAATGAGGAACCTCTCTCATCTTTCAGGTGCATTTAATATGGTAGTGGTGGGTAAAAGGTGTCCAGTATGTACCTCTATCTGAAACACTCAGCATAATACAGATTTTTTTCTATTGTTCAGACTTAGGGGGCTATTAAGAGATGACCACAGATCGCTGCATACAAAGCCAGGACTGCGTTCATCTCTGCACATGCTGGGGACACCCAGCACAGGGCAAGGTCATCTAGCATGTGTGAGGCCGCTTTCCGATACATCTGAAATTTGCAGATGCATCGGGTCTAAGGTTAAACCCTAGCAGCACAGCCTGGCTGCACAGTCAGGTGGTTAGTGGCTTTTTTTAAATCAAAGTGGTTGCATGTGTCTTCACGCAGCTGCCCCGAAAATACAGCTGATCCAGCCCCATTTTCCTTGCGTTGCCCCTACAATGATATAAATCCACCCCTGCAATGCTAATCACATTGCAGGCGCATCTATGGGGGATGCAACCACAATGTGTATGACCGCACAGCTGCTGTTGTGTGGGTCTGAATGACTACCTTTGTGGGAATGGAAGGAGAGGGAACAGGGGCCCTCATTCCGAGTTGTTCACTCTGTAAATTTCTTCGCATCGCAGCGATTTGCTACTTAGTGCGCATGCGCAATGTTCGCACTGCGACTGCGCCAAGTAAATTTGCTATGAAGTTAGGTATTTTACTCACGGCTTTTTCTTCGTTCAGGCGATCGTAATGTGATTGACAGGAAGTGGGTGTTACTGGGCGGAAACAGGCCGTTTTATGGGCGTGTGGGAAAAACGCTACCGTTTCTGGGAAAAACGCGGGAGTGGCTGGAGAAACGGGGGAGTGTCTGGACGAACGCTGGGTGTGTTTGTGACGTCAAACCAGGAACGACAAGCACTGAACTGATCGCACTGGCAGAGTAAGTCTCGAGCTACTCAGAAACTGCACAGAGCAGTCTTTTCGCAATATTGCGAATCTTTCGTTCGCAATTTTAAGAAGCTAAGATTCACTCCCAGTAGGCGGCGGCTTAGCGTGTGCAATGCTGCTAAAATCGGCTTGCGAGCGAACAACTCGGAATGAGGGCCGGGGTGAGGCACACATGCTGCTGTCTGCCTGCTGCACCTGACTGATAATACTGATGACCAGAGGAGCAGAGTGCAGCAGGTATAAATATTAGCTGGTCACCAGCTTTAAGCATAATAATGATGTCAGAGACATCCTTCATTTTTATCACAGGCAGCCTCAGCAGGCTGTGCCCTCAGGTCCCGGCACCCTTATTCAGCTGCCTAAATCTACTTAATGGGTATGCCAGCCCTGCATGTGGAGACATTTGTGACCAGTGGTGATTTGAGGGCACGTGGGGTATTTTTAGGATCAGTGAAGAGTCGAGTGCAGAGCTGCATATGGGAGATATGAGTAGCTGCATATGATTGCTATAGTTGCATTTTGAAATGCAAATGGCTGATGTGGGGGTGCGGAAATCATCTGGGAAGTTTGTTTTTAAAATTCTGTTTCTGTGATTAAGTGCAATAACTGCAACAAGAGCTGCACATGCACAGTGTAGAGGGCGCCTGTTCCATTTTTTACAAAAATGCATCATTTTAGAGTAAATTAAACTAATGATGTCAAATTTTTCAACAGAGAAATGGATTAAGTGAGTTTTATTGCCAAATTATAATTACAGCATTTTGGGAATGAAAGGCACAGTGCCATTTGCCCACCGGGCTAATACAATTATGCAACACAAGGGCCATTGCTGCATTGTTCCTGCTCATATTCCTGACAACCAGGAAGGATCTCTTCCTGCCTTCCAACTGTCAGTGTCAGGCTGCTGCATACTGCTGACTGCTGTGTCTGTACTTCTCACCGATGTCTATCCCTAGAATGAAGGGGCTTAATGAGGGGGTAAGGATTAGAAGGACTGCCCAGTATGTGTTTTAGCACTGTCTGGCTGTATTGAGTGCAGGCAGAAACTTTCGTGCAGCTTACTTCCCCCTTCCTCCCACAGGCATGACTCATACAAAAATAAGCTCCATGCCCACCAGACAACAAAGAGCTGATGATAGCAATGCTGCTGCTGCCCTGGACAGAGCGGGGCTTTCAATGACAAGGAGTGCATGCAGCTGTACCTCTTTTGTAATTTATAAATAGGCTTTTTTGGATTGGAGGGTTGCATGGAGGGGTGGAGGTGTAACGAGGTCTGAGCCACGGGGATACATAGCAAACAGCAGAGAACACTTCCTGTTTCATTTGTAATGGTCCTTTCAAAATCTATAGAAGTCACAGAGGCCATTCTTTCAGCCTTAAGATGGGTACACACTCAGTAGCGGATCTTGCCACGGGCAAGCAGGACTTTTGCCCGGGGCGTCGCCTTCCAGTGGGCACCGCAACATTGCAAGATCCGCTACTGCTGTGCCCCCCGCTGCCCGCTGTGTCCCCCGCTGTGAAGGGAACTAGACGCTTCGCATCTAGTTTCCCTTCGTAGAGAGGACCTTTGCTGTGTGGTGCGCGATGATGTCATCGTGCACCGCACAGCATTGTGGGACTGACACAGACGCTAGGGGTAATAACTGACCTCTAGTGTCTGTCTATGCCAGATCCGAGGAGAGGAGCGGCGCCGGTGGAGGTCTGCAGCGGTCGGGAGCGGGGATAGAAAGTATTCCATTTTTTTTTCAGCGGTGCTACTCTACTGTACAGGGGGCGTAACTGACCATGCCCACTGTATGAAGCCATGCCCCCTATTTCCCACCCAGGGTGCCAAAAAGGCAAGAACCGGCCCTGTACACACTAGACAATACATATGTCAAACAATCTGGGATTATGTGAACCCACTACAGTATGACGCTGACAATGTGCACTACCATGTGGCATCAGCAACATCCTCTTTCACCCCTACATGCAGTGCCAATGGAAGACATTGCTTTATGCAATTACCGGTGCTGGCACCCCTGCTGGTTCCCATTGCTACCGATGTCATTGGTTATACACATCATGTAGTGTGGACCCAGCTTATCTTCAAAGCTGTACCTGGCAGCTGTTGACACTACTTCTGATAGAATAATAGTGGCATGCAAAGAACTCTAATGGCATAATAGTGGCATGCAGATGAGTCTTATGGCCTAATAGTTGCACTTGGAGGAGTTTCCATACTGTATTTGGAGGAGTTCAGTCTGCTGTCTTTTATGCCATCTATTTTATCACGGTGTCACAGTCAACATCATTTCTCTTTGACCTTTGTAATTTTCCTTTGTTGATCTGTGTCTATGTTTATTTCTGAAATGTAGTACAATATGTCAATCTGTTGTGCTCCATCACTATATTAAAGTTCTATTGTACTTAATCACTGCCTCCCTTACTCCTGCAGTCTTTCCCACTGCCCCCTGGGGTGTCTCTCACTGTATCCTTTTCCCCTGCACAAACGGTGATCAAAAGCGCTATGACCTGCACTATTTAACAGTGAATAGAGGTTATAGAAATGACTCACTGCGTAAAATAAGCTGCCAGTTCGTGTAAGAAACGCCTAAGAGGTCTCTTTCATCCATCACCACAAGTGCAAAATACAGAAAATTGGAGCAAACACTTAGTCGGCGCTTGGTCAGGTTCTCTTGGTCTGATGTACTCTTTATGCCTCCGCTATATATCAGATTACCATAGAAAACAATAAAAATAGGTATATATAGTATGATACCATTTAATACATAGACATAAAAAAACATAAAACTCCAAACAAAATGGAACAACTTCGACACAAATCCAAAGGCAGCATGCTAAGAGGGTAATATCTGAATATTAGCAGAACTTATGCCAAACAGTTCCTAAAAGTCCATTGGTTCAATTTAGGGGTTCCGAATAGTACCAAATAAACCTGGATCAAATCCGCTGATAATCGGTCATCCACTCCTCCAAACTCCACTGCCACAGGAACACTGACGTGTTTCTACCCCGTTCTGGGGTCTTTTTCAAGGTGCTACTCAGAATGTTGATCAGTATTTAATGCAAGTTATTTATATGTTTAAAGCACCAATCACAGTCCACTGTGTGCAATTGGACCCTTTACACAATGATGACTACATGTCCCATGGTCCTCTGCTGCGTACATATATTCCCCCGATACACCAATTTGTATATCCGGGATGTCATGGTAACCTGATGCCCAATAGTGACTCGGCAAGGAGCCGCAATGTCACTTCTGGTCTCCAGGCATCATCCTAATGTTCTTTTAAAATATTCCCCGTGGAGACAGTAACATAGTAACATAGTACATAGTATCTAAGCTTGAAAAAAAACAATTGTCCATCGAGTTCAACCTATTTGTGGTCTCCTATGCACGATTATTTTGTATAAAATTTTGACTGAAGTTGATGACTGCCGTTACGTTTTATCCCTCTATTTAATAATAACCATAGTGCGTGACTATGCCCCATAACCCTGGATATCCTTATCCATTAGGAATTTATCTAACCCATTCTTAAAGTTGTTGACTGAGTCGGCCATTACAACTACTTCAGGCAGGGAATTCCAAACATGTATCGTACTTACCATAAAAAAGCCTTTACGCCGTATTGTGCGGAATCTCCTCTCCTCTAACCTGAGCAAGTGTCCACGAGTTCTCTGTGTTGATCTAACCAAAAACAGGTCCTGCGCAAGATCTGTATATTGTCCCATTATATATTTGTAAATGTTGATCATGTCCCCACTTAATATCCTCTTTTCCAGTGTAAACATGCCTAGTCTTGCAAGCCTTTCCTCGTATTCCAGCATCTCCATACCCTTAATTATTTTGGTCGCCCGCCTTTGAACCTTTTCTAGCTCCAGGATATCCTTTTGTAGTAAGGTGCCCAGAATTGTACACAGTATTCAAGGTGTGGCCTCACAAGTGATTTGTATAATGGGAGTATAATACTCTCGTCCCTAGCATCAATTCACCGTTTTATGCATGCTAATATCTTATTAGCCTTCTTTGCTGCAGTCCTACTTTGGGTACTACCGCTTAGTTTGCTATCTATGAGGACACCTAAGTTCTTTTCCAGTACAGAATCCCCTAATTTTACCCCATTTAGTAGGTAGGTGTTATTTTTGTTCTTGTTACCACAGTGCATTACCTTATACTTGTCTGTATTGAAACGCATTCTCCATTTCGCTGCCCAAGCTTCTAGTTTAACTAAGTCATTCTGAAGCGACTCAGCATTCCCCTCTGCATTTATAACTTTACACAATTTGGTATCATCTGCAAAAATTGACACCATGCTCTCTAGACCTTCTGTTAGGTCATTAATGAAAATATTGAAAAATAGCGGTCTTAATACTGAGCCATGCGGCACACCACTTAGCACTTCAGTCCAAGTTGAAAAAGATCCATTATCCACAATGCGCTGCTCCCTATTATTTAAACAGTTTTTGACCCAAGTGTTATGATCCTGATACTCAGGTCAGGGGAGATCTTATACGGTGGGACCTGAGTACCAGGACGTAATGATGGAAAAGGAAAAAGGAATGGGAATAGTCCCTGGCACCCTATCTCCGTTGTCTCACCCTTGCTGTCAGTACACTCTTGCGAGACTATGGTTTCTTGGGCCCATGGCAGCCGCGTTTGAAGGGCGGATTACGTCTGCCCAACTCCGATGCCCCCTCAGGTCTTAATGAGAGACAAAGAGTGAACTGAGACAGGGTGATAACAAGGGGCCCTCTAACTAAACAACAAGGCCAGGGGCTACTGGCAAACCTGAAACTAAAAGTATGCGTGGATTACCGCCAGGGAAAAGAACAACCAAAATATTCCACTTGTCCACTCTCCTACACGGCGCAGCCGAGTACCGGAGAGGACTATGGAAGCGGAAACCTCCGCAAATGCACCAATACAATGAAATAATACTAAAGTGGCCTAGGCCGCAACATACGGCAGGGCCGTCACTCACGAAACCAAGAGAGAACCTCAATCGACTGCCACAGATGACTTAAGGCCAGAAGAACTTCTTGGGACCAGGTGACTAACTCCAAGATTCAGGAACTCAGAGAACTGGAGGGACCGGACACAGCTAACCAGGAACAGACGTTCACCAAACATGAGCAGCATGCAGGAAGCTATTACCGGCGTCTGTGTGAGGCACTGAGGAGGCATTTAACAGGGAACCCTCCAATCAGAGTACAGAGCCTAATTACAATAAATGTCATGTAGCTGCCTTGCTGCACGACCAGAAAACATGTGTGATCACTTTAATTAATCAACCCCGCAACGGGAAACGCGGTCTGCCTGTGGCGTCCCCGTTGCTAAGGTCCCGGCGGCTCGGCACGCCCGGCGTCCTAGCATTGCTAGGGACCCGGCGGCTCAGCGCGCATGGCGTCCTAGCGTTCCTAGGGACCCGGCGGCTCAGCGCGCACGGCGGTCCTAGTTGCTAGGCGCCGGGCAAGGAAGAAGCCCCGGACCGCAGCGCCTAACAGTACCCCCCCCCTTGAGGAGGGGTCAACGAACCCCTAAAGCCAGGTTTCTGAGGAAATTCCCAAAAGAATAATCTCTTGAGTTTAGGGGCATGTAGATCCTTATCCAGGACCCAAGACCTTTCCTCCGGACCATAGCCTTTGCAGTGAACCAAAAAATAAAGCCGGCCCCGGGAAACTTTTGAATCTAAAACCTTCTCTACCAAGAACTCCTGTTGTCCCTGCACATCCACCGGAGACCTACCCTGGAGAGACCTCCGAGGAAATCTCCTGGAAGAAAAATACTGTTTCAAAAGGGAACAGTGAAAGGTATTTCCAATTCTGAGAGATCTTGGCAAGCGTAGACGAAAAGCAACTGGATTGGCCTTCTTAATGATAAGGAATGGTCCAATAAATTTGGGTCCCAATCTAGCCGAGGGTTGTCGGAGCTTGATGTTGCGAGTTGACAACCACACCTTATCTCCCACCTTAAAAGTGCAAGGACGTCGGAGCCTATCAGAAAATGTCTTTTCTCGGAAGGCAGCTTTTTTCAGGGCAAGGTGCACCCTTCTCCAAATAGTTCTGAGATGGGAGGTTAAGGTCAAGGAGGAGACTGGAGAATGATGGAAAAAAGAGTTGGCTCTAGGATGAAAACCAAAGACTGAAAAGAATGGGGACTCCTTGGTGGAGGAATGACAGGAGTTATTATAAGCAAATTCAGCTAAAGGAAGAAATTCAGACCAATCATTCTGGAGTTTGGCCGAATACAAGCGTAAATATTGTTTTAATGACTGGTTGACTCGTTCGGTTTGCCCGTTAGACTGTGGATGGTAACCAGATGTTAAAGACAGTTTCATATTCAATGAGGCACAAAAACGTTTCCAGAATCGTGTGATAAATTGCGGACCCCGATCAGAGACAATATCAGTGGGCAAACCATGGAGCCTGAACACATGGCGGAGGAACAAAACTGCCAACCCTTGAGCAGAGGGTAATCGGGGAAGAGCAATGAAATGAGCCATTTTACTAAAACGGTCCACTACCACCCAAATGACTCGACATCCAGCTGAAAGGGGAAGCTCCACCACGAAATCCATGGATATATGAGACCATGACCTCAGAGGAACGGCTAAAGTTATGAGTTGCCCGATCAGCAACGAACGAGGGACCTTATGCTGTGCACAAACCTGACAGGAATGGACAAATTCTTTTACGTCTTTAGAAAGACTAAGCCACCACACTGAGCGAGAGACCAGCTCCAAGGTCTTAGTGATACCTGGATGACCAGAGACCTTGTTGTCATGAAACTCAGCTAAAACAGTGCCTCTCAAAAATTCAGGGACAAAAAGACGACCAGCAGGAGTAAGTCTGGGAGCCTGGTGTTGAAGCTGGTTTAACTGAGTAAATAAATCCTGTGTGAGGCCTGCCCGGATGACTGAAGATGGAACTATGGGGGTAGTAACAGGATTGCTATTGTGAACCGGAAGAAAGCAACGTGACAGGGCATCAGCTTTCGTATTCTTGGAACCAGGCCTGAAGGTGATAATAAACCTGAAACGAGTAAAAAACAATGCCCAACGTGCCTGCCGAGCATTAAGCCGTTTAGCTGACTCAATATATTGCAGATTTTTATGGTCAGTAAATACTGTAATAGTATGCCTAGCTCCCTCCAGCCAATGCCTCCACTCCTCGAAAACCCATTTTACTGCCAGTAATTCTCGATTACCAACGTCATAGTTGGATTCTGCGGAGGAGAATTTCCTGGACATGAAGGCACAAGGATGTAACTCCTGAGACTCCGGATCTTCCTACGAAAGGATAGCCCCTACTCCAACCTCTGAGGCATCAACCTCAACAATAAAGGGGAGCTCTGGATTTGGGTGTCTGAGGACAGGAGCCAAGACAAAGGCCTGCTTCAAGGCCCGAAAGGCAGACTCAGCTTCAGGCGACCAATTGGAAGGATCCGCTCCTTTTTTAGTCAAAGCTACTATAGGAGCGACCAGGTCAGAAAAGGTATGAATGAACCGCCTATAATAATTTGCAAACCCTAAAAAGCGCTGAATTGCTTTTAAATTAGTGGGTTGCACCCAATTAAGGATAGCCTGAAGTTTTTTCGGTTCCATAAAAAATCCCTGGGGAGAAATAATTTACCCCAAGAAGGACACTTCTGTGATGTGAAAATCACACTTCTCAAGCTTAGCGTATAAATGATTCTCTCGTAATTTTTGAAGAACCTGACGCACCTGGGCAACATGTTGTTCCATAGACTCAGAGTATATCAAAATGTCGTCTAAATAAACGACCACGAACTTCCCAAGGAAGTCACGGAGAACATCGTTGATGAGGTCTTGAAATACCGCAGGAGCATTTGACAGGCCAAACGGCATCACCGGGTATTCATAGTGACCTGACTGAGTGCTGAAAGCCGTCTTCCACTCATCCCCAGATCTTATTTGGATGAGGTTGTAAGCTCCGCTAAGATCGATTTTTGAAAAGATCACGCGGAGCGTAACTGATCAAAAAGCACTGAAATCAATGGTAAAGGATAGGTGTTTTTAACAGAAATTTTATTCAGAGCCCGAAAATCAATACATGGTCTGAGTGACCCATCTTTTTTCTCAACAAAGAAAAAACCTGCACTCAACTGAGATTTTGAAGGCCTAATGAAGCCTTTTTCAGGCTTTCCTGGATGTAATTATTCATGGCCGTGGTTTCTGGCCCGGACAGGGCATATAATCTCCCCTTGGGCAAAGTTGCACCTGGTACTAACTCTATCGCACAGTCATAGGACCGATGGGGAGGCAGAATGTCCGCATTTCCTTTTGAGAACACATCGGCAAAATCCTGATATTCCACAGGAATAAGTTCTGGGACGACTGCCGCAACCCGGACTGGATGGGAAATACATTCCTTAACACAAAAAGGACCCCACTGAGAAATCTTCCCAGACCGCCAATCTATGGTGGGATTATGAAAGGCAAGCCAGGGGTGACCCAAAACTACAGGAACTGCCGGACAATCTGTAAGGTAAAATTCTATGTCTTCTGAATGTAAGGCCCCCACTGTCAATAATACTGGAGGTGTGCGGTGAGTAATAATCCCATTGGAAAGCGGACCCCCATCCAAGCCGTGCATGGTAATACGTTTATCCAATGGTATCTGTAGAATGCCTAAAGCCTTAGCCCAAGCTAAGTCCATAAAATTTCCTGCAGCTCCACTGTCGACGAAGGCTGACACCAATGAAATGAGGCTGCCAAAGGAAATCTTAACAGGAACTAAAAGAGAATCATTTGAGGAGATAAGCTGCAGACCCAAGTGAACCCCCTCACAATTCACTTGGTCAGAGCGTTTCCCGACTTATTCGGGCAGTTACGAGCAATATGTCCTTTACCACCACAGTACAAACAAAGACCAGACGTTAATCTTCTGGTTCTTTCCTCTGGGGACAGCCGGTAGAGACCCATCTGCATGGGCTCCTCGACGTCCTCAGGAAAGGTATAAACACAAGGATTAGGTCTAAAAGTTGTTCCTCTTTCAGCCCTCCGCTCTTGGAGACGACAATCTATTTTAATAGCAAGCTCCATGAGTTTGTCTAGAGTCTCAGGAGCGGGGTACTGAAGGAGACTGTCTTTAATAAGTTCAGATAAACCGAGGCAAAACTGACTGCGCAGGGCCGGGTCATTCCAGCCACAGTCGTTCGACCAACGGCGAAATTCGGTACAATACACCTCTGCTGGAATTTTTGCCTTGTTTAAGGGCATGCAGGTGACTCTCAGCTGAAGCCTCTCTATCAGGGTCATCATATAACAGGCCTAAAGATTTAAAAAAGGTGTCTACTGACAATAAGGCAGGATCATCTGTTCTTATCCCAAACGCCCAGGACTAAGGATCACCCTGGAGCAATGACATAACTATCCCAACCCGCTGAGACTCAGTACCAGAGGAACGAGGCCTTAAACGAAAATAAAGCTTACAAGCTTCCTTAAAATTAAAGAAATCTTTTCGGTTACCCAAAAAACGGTCAGGTAAATGCATTTTTGGTTCTGGGACCACACTCGGGGAGGCTCGCAAAAGATCTTCCTGCGATTTCACCCGAAGAGTAAGGTCCTGAACCATCTGAGATAGTTCTTGAATTTGGTTGACCAAAAGCTGACCGGGATTCGGCCCTAAAACTGCCGGATTCATGAAGCCGAATCTTAAGACTAACCAAAACAAAGAATGGAAAAAATTAAATCCTTTTTTTTTTAATGTTTTGGGCCGGTGATACTGTTATGATCCTGATACTCAGGTCAGGGGAGATCTTATACGGTGGGACCTGAGTACCAGGACGTAATGCTGGAAAAGGGAAAAGGAATGGGAATAGCCCCTGGCACCCTATCTCCGTTGTTTCACCCGTGCTGTCAGTACACTCTTGCGAGACTATGGTTTCTTGGGCCCATGGCAGCCGCGTTTGAAGGGCGGATTACGTCTGCCCAACTCCGATGCCCCCTCAGGTCTTAATGAGAGACAAAGAGTGAACTGAGACAGGGTGATAACAAGGGGCCCTCTAACTAAACAACAAGGCCAGGGGCTACTGGCAAACCTGAAACTAAAAGTATGCGTGGATTACCGCCAGGGAAAAGAACAACCAAAATATTCCACTTGTCCACTCTCCTACACGGCACCGCCGAGTACCGGAGAGGACTATGGAAGCGGAAACCTCCGCAAATGCACCAATACAATGAAATAATACTAAAGTGGCCTAGGCCGCAACATACGGCAGGGCCGTCACTCACGAAACCAAGAGAGAACCTCAATTGACTGCAACAGGTAACTTAAGGCCAGAAGAATTTCTTGGGACCAGGTGACTAACTCCAAGATTCAGGAACTCAGAGAACTGGAGGGACCGGACACAGCTAACCAGGAACAGACGTTCACCAAACATGAGCAGCATGCAGGAAGCTATCAGCGGCATCTGTGTGAGGCACTGAGGAGGCATTTGACAGGGAACCCTACAATCAGAGTACAGAGCCTAATTACAATAAATGTCGTGCAGCAAGGCAGAAAACATGTGTGATCACTTTAATTAATCAACCCTGCAACGGGGAACGCGGTCTGCCTGTGGCGTCCCCGTTGCTAAGGTCCCGGCGGCTCGGCGCGCCCGGCGTCCTAGCATTGCTAGGGACCCGGCGGCTCAGCGCGCATGGCGTCCTAGCATTGCTAGGGACCCGGCGGCTCAGCGCACACGGCGTCCCTATTTGCTAGGCGCCGGGCAAGGAAGAAGCCCCGGACCGCGTCGCCTAACTCCAAGTGCATATTGTGCTTCCTAGCCCTGATTCTTGTAGCTTGTAGATAAGTCTTATGTGTGGTACAGTGTCGAATGCTTTGGCAAAATCTAAAAAGATTACATCCACCTCTTTACCCTGATCTAGGTTTGCGCTTACTGTTTCATAAAAGCCAAGTAAGTTGGTTTGACAGAATCTGTCCTTCATAAACCCATGTTGATTCCTTTTAATGACCTTATGGACTTCAAGGAACTTCTGAATACTATCTCTTAGAATACCTTCCAATTCTTTCCCCACTATAGATTTAAGACTAACTGGTCTATAATTACTTGGTTCAGCTTTACTTCCCTTTTTGAATATAGGCACTACTTCCGCTATACGCCAGTCTTTGGGAACCATACCTGATATTACTGAATCCTTAAAGATCAAAAATAGCGGTTTTGCAAGTTCAGAGTGAAGCTTCATTAGAACCCTTGGGTGAATACCATCGGGACCTGGTGACTTATTAATCTTTAAATGTTTTAATCGGTCAGAGACTACTTCCTCGCTTAAATAAGTACCTATCAGTGGGATATTCTCATTATTGAGATTATGTGTTAGTCCCTGAATTGGGTCCTCTCTAGTAAATACTGTTGAAAAAAAACTCATTTAGTGTGTCCGCTATGTCATTATCATTTTTGCGTAAGACTCCCGACTTGTCTTTTAAAGGGCCTATACTATCCTTCTTTAATATCTTGCTATTAATGTATTTAAATAATTTTTTGGAATTCGCTTTGCTTTCCTTTGCTACTAGTTTTTCAGTTTCTACTTTAGCCGCTCTTATTTCCTTTTTGCAAATTTTGTTACATTCCTTATAGTGCTGAAATGACTCTGCTTCCCCGTCACATTTGTATTTTTTAAATGCTCGCCTTTTCTTGCCCATAAGTTCCTTTAACTTTTTGTTAAGCCACATCGGTTTATGATTTTTGTTCCTTTTTTTGCTGCTTATAGGAATACATTTGAGTGTATTTTTAGCTAGCAGGAATTTTAGTACCTCCCATTTCTCTGTAGTATTTATTTCCTAAAAACAAACCTTCCCATTCAATATCTCTGAAAAATACCCTCATCTTTTCAAAATTTGCTTTGCTAAAGTTTAGAGTCCTAGTTGAGCCAGTATAGGATTGTTTATGAAAACTGATATTGAATGTGACCATATTGTGGTCGCTGTTTCCTATGGGTTCCCCTACTATAATATCTGATACCAAATCCCCATTGTTTGTTAATACCAGGTCTAAGATTGCATTGTACCTAGTTGGTTCCTCAATTAATTGAACTAAATAGTTATCATTAAGTGTGTTTAAAACATATTGACCCTAGCAGTATCACATGAATCGTTTTTCCAGTTTATCTCTGGATAGTTAAAATCTCCCATCACTACTATGTCTCCTACTCCTGCTGCTCTTTCAATTTGCTTTAGTAACAATTCCTCATCAGATACGTTGATAACAGGCGGTCTATAGCATACACCCAATACTAACTTTTTTATTCCTTTTTCCCCACATGCAATTTCTACTGATAATGTCTCGACAGTGTCTACAGTCCCCTCCTGAATATCTTCCCGCATATCAGGTTTTAAAAACGGCTTTACGCAAAGACACACCCCTCCTCCCTTTTTATTTAGTCTGTGTCTTCTAAACAGTGTAAAGCCCTCTAGATTGACTGTCCAATCATGAAATTCGTCCCACCAAGTTTCAGTAATGCCTATAATATCATACTGTTTGCTTGCTGCAAGTATGTCTAGTTCGCCCTTTTTACTAGTAATGCTTCTAGCGTTTACATACATACAACTAAGATAAGTATTTTCCCTTGCATTAGGGACATCTTTCACCTTTTGTAGCAATGATGACCTGTAATCGTCATTGGTTAGTGCTTTGGTAAAACCTTTTTTAGTACCCATGTTAGTAACCTTACCGCCTGCTCTTACCCTCCCCCCAACTTCTCCCCCATTTTGTTTACTACCGCCATCCCCACTATTCTCACTGCATCACCCGTAGTTTCTAGCTAAACCCTCCCTCCAGGCTCCTAGTTTAAAATCTCCTCCAACCTTCTAACCATCCTTCCCCCCAAGCACTGCTGCCCCCTCCTCAGTCAGGTGCAATCCATCACAACAACGGCCTCTTGTATTTTCTCTTAGCTCATGTATCACATTTGTTAATGGAGCTCCTGGAGTCTTTTCATCAAAACAGGACTGGAAGTGACATTACACAAATTCTGATACTAAAGGGTGCTGTGATTCAAAATAGTTTGTGAATCACTGCCCTAGATGTTTCTGCATTACTTCAGTATCTATGGTTGGATTAAAGCAATGATAACAAAACCTTTTGACAAAAAGATAGAATTCAGAATATGAATTTTTTTAAAGATATGAGATTTGGCTATAAATGAAAGCATAAATCAAAGCCACTGTAAACACTGAGCGTTTCACTCGCTATTGGCCCCAAAGTTTTTTTGTATAACTTTTAAAGTAATTGATATACAGACCTTGGTCTATGATAAGCATGAGGAAGTCATAGGAAGAGTTGAACGTATTTACTTCAATAGCTTTCAAAGTTATAAGAAAAACTTTGGGGCCATCAGCTAGTTAAACACCACTGTACATTAGAGATGTGCTGTTTGGTTCTTAAGAAATCTGAAGCCACGGAAATTTTGCTGATCTAAACCAATTCCTAGTTCGATGCTCCAGACGTTTTGAATTTGGATTTTAAATCAAAATTTCAGATGTTGAATTGCAAAAAATAATTGATTTTAGCTATTTTTATCCATTTTTAAGAAATTCAAAACATAATATTCATATATTTGGTGGGATGTAATGCAGTCCAAGATCACAGTTGAGCATAACCATACCCCTGCCCCCACAATTTTAACATTATGGAAGACAAAAGAAGATGTCAAACTGGTCATCGGACAGAAATACCTGTAGGGGAAGGTGTTAATTTGCAAGAATTATCCAGAAGAATGTTATAAAAAGTAGGGAAATGCATCAAATTTAAAAGAAAGGTTGGATGAATCTTGACAATGCACTACCATGAGAGATAAGATTCAAGCAGGCCTGGCGCTGACCGCTCAGCAAGGTCCTGCAAAGCAGGGAGGCGCTGGGTCGGAGAGGCGCTCTCCCCGCTCTGCGACCTTACTGATGTGCGTTATTGCTGCCGGCTGCCAGCGCCGCTACTGCCTGTCAAAGTGACGGAGGAAGAGCGGCTCCTCCTCACTGACAGAGCGTCTCTATCCTGCCTGTTACTGTCGGCTGCCACTGCTGCCAGCGTCTATCACACTTACCACAGGCAGCAGCGGCACCAGCAGCATGAAGAAAAGAGAACTTAATTAGCATGCGCCTGGCCGCCCAGAAAGACCAATCAGGGCCACAATTCCTGTAATAAAAGAAAAAATGAACAGGTCGCGACCCCCCCCCCCTGTCACATGGTCCAGTCTGTTGGCCCCGCCTCCTTTTCTGACGTCTCTGTCATTAATTTATGTGCACTGCGCCTGTCCGTCCCCTTACCTTTCTGCCGCCGAGGAGCAGATGGAATAAAGAGGGCAGGGCAAAAGAGTGAACAGGGCTCGTTTCCTGGACGCTGAGGCAGAGATCACCCTCTTCTCCCATCACACAGTGCAGCTGCGATGTGCTGGCAGAGTGAGTCCAGCAGCCACAGCCAGCCTCTAAACACGACAGGAGCTAGGACCCAGCGACTGCAGCACAGGAGATTGGACCAATCGGAGACTGTGCTCTCCGAAGTTAATTTCATAGAGGGGAAAACTGAAAAGCATGGCTTCAGCAGGAGGAGGACCTCTATCCCTAACAGTGGCAGCCAGAGGTATGACTCCAGCTAGTATTAAAAGGGATCTGGGTCAGGTGCTTAGAGGAATAGCATTTTCCCTGCAGCTGTGTGAGGTGGTCAGCCTCACTAGTGAACAGAAAGTGTCTAAACACTGGTGTATCCCTCCCTCACTCACTACCCCTGGTCTCTGTGTCTCTCTGGTCTGTCTTTCTATTACTCCCTAGTGTCTCCCTCTCTCTCTGTCCCTGATCTGTGTCTCTCTGAGCCCCAGGTCTTTCCCTGCTGCTGGTCCCCCCCCTCCCTCACTCACTACCCCTGGTCTCTGTGTCTCTCTGGTCTGTCTTTCTATTACTCCCTAGTGTCTCCCTCTCTCTCTGTCCCTGATCTGTGTCTCTCTGTGCCCCAGGTCTTTCCCTGCTGCTGGTCCCCCCCCTCCCTCACTCACTACCCCTGGTCTCTGTGTCTCTCTGGTCTGTCTTTCTATTACTCCCTAGTGTCTCCCTCTCTCTCTGTCCCTGATCTGTGTCTCTCTGTGCCCCAGGTCTTTCCCTGCTGCTGGTCCCCCCCCCCCTGTCTCCCTCACTCACTGCCTCCTCTGGTCTCTCTCTCTACCTCTCTAAGCCAATGGTCTTCCCCTCTCTTTCTGCCCCTGGACTGTCTCTCACTCTCTGCCCTGGTCTGTCTCCCTTTTTTTTTTAAATTAATCATTTGAATGATATATATAGAATTATGTGTGTGTGTGTGTGTGTGTGTGTGTGTGTGTGTGTGTGTGTGTTAAGGAGGGCCCCGGAGATATCGGAGTACCAGGACCCAAGATTTCTGTTGCCGGCCCTGCTTACTCTGCACATATCTGGTAAGTGACGAAAAGGGGGGGGGGGGGGGCTCGCTCCATAACTTATAGTCTGTACATAAATGTTTACAGTATTTTATTTATTGTAATAAAGCTATTTTTTTAGACCACTGCCCTCACCCTCCCTATAGCTCCCCCCTCAGTGTGCCTTCACCCTCCCTCTAACTCCCCCCTCAGTGTCCTTACCCTCACCCTCCCTGTAGCTCCCCCCTTGGGATCCCTACCCTCATCCTTCCTGTAACTACCCCCTCAGCGTCAACTCCCCTGTCAGTGTCCCTGTCCTCACCCTCCCTGTTACTCCCCCCTCAGTTCCCCTGTCCTCACCCTCCCTGTTACTCCCCCCTCAGTTCCCCTGTCCTCACACTCCCTGTTACTCCCCCCACAGTGCCCCTGCCCTCACCCTCCCTGTAATTCCCCCTCAGTGTGCCCCCACCTTCCCGTAGCTCCCCCCTCAGTGTCCTTACCCTCACTGTCCCTGTAACTCCCCCCTCAGTGCCCCTGCCCTCACCCTCCCTGTAGCTCCTCCCTCAGTGTGCCCTCACCCTCCCCGTAGCTCCCCCCTCAGTGTCCTTATGCTCACCCTTCCTGTAACTCCCCCTTCACTGCCCCTGCCTTCACCCTCCATGTAGCTCCCCCCTCAGTGTGCCCTCACCCTTCCGCTAACTCCCCCCTCAGCATCCCTACCCTCACCCTCCCTGTAACTACCCATCAGCGTCCCAGTTCTTACCCTACCTCTAACTCCCCCGTCAGTGTCCCTACCCTCACCCTTCTTGTAGCTCCCTGTCAGCGTCCTTGCCCTTACTCTCCCTGTAACTCCCCCCTCAGTGCTCCTCACAGTTCACACTCCTTCCAACTCCCTGTCAGTGTCCCTGCCCTCACCCTCCCTGTAACTCCCAATTTAGTGGGATTAAGAAGGGGAAAGAAGGGATGGAAAATAGATGGGGAAAGGAGTTGCTGAGAGAGGGGAGGAAAACGAGAGAAGAAAAAAATAATAGCTTAAAAATAAAAAAACCCAGGCAATGCTGGACATAAGTATATGGGACACTACTATGTTCTGTAATATGAATCATGGGGACTATGTGCAGTATATATTAAATAAGATTGTGCTACAGTGTGGCATAATTTGAATTGGAGGTACTATTGTGAGGTGCTATTGTGTGTCCGCACCCCTCTTCTGTGACGCACACTGACCCTTTATGAGTTATGGGAGGAAGGGCGCAATTTTATAGTTTGCAGGAGGGCGCCGAACACCCTAGCCCCGGCCCTGGATTCAAGTAATACTGACTCAGGAATAGCCCAAAAGTCAATGTCCTCCACTTTGTCTTAAACTCATGCCAAATCAATGTGCAGAGGAGACAGAACAGTACCATACCACGGATTCTGATTTGAGTTCTGTTATTGCTCTGCTGATTTTACACTGGGATGTCATATTTTTAATCTATTGAACATTGTTTTTCTTTGTTATGGGACATGATGGATTCGCTCTGTGTCTGGGCTTGGAGGAGAGCTAAGAGTCTCACTTGCTTAAGATCAGTCTATCTTTCTGAAGCATTGGGAGGAATCAAATAAGGGAATGTGGAGGAAAGTGTATAGGAAAGAAGGCAAGCCAGGTCAGAAAAATGGCAGTACAGATTGCAAGACAGTAGAACTATCAATTACATATGAAGCATTAGCATCGGGCAGGTATTACAATTGTTTATAATATCTGAAACATTAGAACTAGTCAGGTACATTTTATCCTTTATAAAGTTTCTTCTATTAAATGATTTAACTGCTCAAAAGAAAGGGCGTCAGGTGTAACCATATGCAGTAGATCACAACAACTAATTTCTATATACTGTAGTCTACAGTTTTGCTAAACAAAAAAGATTTGAAAAGATTTGAGTTGTATAACAATGTGGTAACCAACATATAGGCTCTATTGGTGGAATACCTTAGGCGCTGGGTTGGTGGTGCTCCTAGGAAATTAGTTCGGCAAACTGGAATGGGTATACCTACAAGTGAGTAGGCCAAAAGAGGACTAAAAGTCTGACCTGGGGCACACTTAATTATAATTGTTTGTTTAAAATTTAACTTTTATTATTTCTGCTTATAAAACTGAAAAATACACAAAGCTGCGAGGCAATTGTTCCAAAATTCCAACAGAAAAATCTATTCTAACTGTTGTGGCAGACCATTCTCTGCTTCCTATACATTTGGAGCAGAACAATATTGCTATTACTATATATAACATATATGCATAAACATTAATTAAAACTACAGATGTTACTCAAACATCTGTATGTTAATCAAGAGCGAAAATATTGACCAGCAATGAATGCTCAACACTTTCACGTGGTGAGAAAACCATAACATCAAAACAAAAACCACATATAAAAGTATAATAAATCACAGCATAAACTGATAAACGATATAACCTCTTGAAAATATTGTTGGGAGAGTAGGCTGCCCTGTGCCTAATTCTAAACCACCCATAATTTAATTCATAGATATCTGTGTAGAGTTTATAGTTGCTTCCAGTCCAAATTAAAAAATAAATTGACCTACGGGCCCCATATATAAAGAAAGCAACATTCCTTCACACCGTAATATAAATGAAGTCACATATTGTTGGACCTTAGCTGTAATACACTCATTTATTAAGTCTTGATACTGTATGCATCATACGGACCTATGCATTTAATTCACTGTGATGGTAATATTTTAGCAGTCATTATTTTCTCCCACATTCATGTATCAATGACAGAGTTTTATGTCCAATTTTTGGTACCATGTAATTATACATTAAAATATAACATTTGGAGGCCCACTGAAGATTTAAACAAAGCATATGATCTCATAATTGATGTAAGCACACTTGATAGAAGAAAAGAATTTTACCAGGGTATTAAAAGGAGCTGACTTTCTGCTGTCCCACATCTGCCTAGTGCATCGAATATTGGGATGAGAGAGATCTGTCCCCTTTTCCCCGGTAAGGAACAAGAAAAGTAGAGGTACCCACTTCTGTTTTTCCAATATTGCTGCTCAGAGCTCTCTGTTGCTAAAAAAAGCATTGCAGAGTAGCCCGGCTGCTGGAATGAGAGAGTGAGTAACCTGTGGGAAAAATTAATGATACAGAGCTGTGTAAGGTAAACACAAATATGCAAATCCCTCTGTGCTTTACCATATATGGCTGGCTTATTACCAAACCCTGCACACAGAGCTGTGTGGAATAAATACTGCTATGCAATGCCCTGTGTACTTGTGCTTGTATAGTTGGCTTGTCGACAAATCTTGCACGCTAGTTGGAAATACTGCTATCTCAATGATTAACGTATAGCTACTGTAATAAACTCATTCTGCTTGCGATGATATTAGTATATAAAGCCCTGTGTGCTAAACCATATATCACTAGCTTCTAAAAAAATATCTTGCACATTGGTTAAAGTGATACAGAATTATATGGTATAGATAATGCTATGCAGAGCCTAAGCCCTATGTGCTTGTACAATAGATAGCATATCTGACACGCTGGTTAGAGATGCTGCTAGCTCAATAAATACCATGCAGTTACTCCTTCTAATTGTGGCGGTCCTGGTTCGGCTACAGTAACGGCATCTGGTGGCTAGGAAGTGCACAGAGTAGCCGCTGGCATCCGAAGTCCGTGACTGGAAGCCAGACCCTGGTCACTTGGTCGCCTAGTGACCAAGCTCCAGAACATCCAAAACATACGTCTTCTTACGGTTTCCGGTTTAAGCCGGGTCCGACTACCGGTCGCGGACTTCGGATGCCGGCGGCTCTCTATGCACTTCCTAGTCACCAGATGCCATTACTGACTTTATAATATGCTCATTCATTGACCAAAAGAGGTAAATAATGATCAGCAAACAGAATGGTTTCCCATGTTGCAGACAGACTCATGCCCAATTGAATATGTGCTACATGGCTCGTCTTGAAAAATTAATGGCTCTACTCCACGAGGAGCAAGTTCATGTCCTTTATTAAATGGTTTTTTTTATTTCTACCTATGGCTCTACTTCAGGAGAGAAGAGAAGAATCCATATGGATTTAGGTGATGAATGAAATTGAATCCCAGGGATTTGGGCAAGGTGTTTATTTCAATGAAAGAATCAAGCAGTAAGGGGTTTAGTAATATTTAGCAAAAACTGCTTTACTACATGTACCAAACCATGGTGTGTACTGTACAACAGAGAAAAAACAAAAATTCATCAAAGAATAAATGACACCCCGTAAGAACTCTATGTTTATTTGTGGTGGGTAGAAAATTTGGAATAGTTAATTGTGTACTGACACTGGGATTACTCATAATAGATGTTTTTGAATATATGTTACCTGTTTACTTCTAGGCATTTCATATATGCCATTATATGAGACCAATTAAAAGCTCCGGTACGTGTGTTAATCCATCTGTTCAGCTCCATAATACATTGCTCAGAGCACTTCAGCACAAGGATTTGTTTGAAAAATCCACTGGCTGTATAGAGATGATGAATGAATGATCCAACACTGATGTCAATCAGAAGATCTCCCTTAATGTGACCTGCAGGGAAAGATTACACTGATTACAGAATATAATATGTAATGTAGCATCTATTCTATTTATCATTCTGTAATGTCCTGTTACAGGTAAGCAACTGTCTCACCACACACCATTTTCTCCTTTAGTTTTCTGTTTGAGAAATGTACTGTAAGTACTTATTTGAGCAGAATTTACAGTATCTGGGGCCACCTATCCTGTCTACAGTAAATACACAGACATTTGTAGACATCATAATTGTCCATAATGTTTCATAATGTAAACCCTTAGAAAACATGTACCCATAGAACCTAATTCACTAAGGATTGCAATTACAAAGCTGTTTACAGCAAATTTGCGATTGCTATCCTTAACAATGCAAAATAAGGAGGAGGTGCATACTATCTCCATCCTACATTTGCGATGCAATTGCATATGGGATGAACCTCACAACCTTCGATAGCGATGTTTATCTGCGATGACAGGCTGAGTAATCCTGGGCTTGCTCAGGCTTTCCGACATAAAGTGGCTTGTGAGAGCAAGGAAATTGCATCTCACGATGCAGTCCTTAGCCTTGCCACTCCCAGAAAATTAGGGCAATACACTCCCTATACTGGCAACGTCAGCTGCCCCCATTCCCTCCCTGTGAATGCCTCTTCTGTCAATCAGGCAGAGGCTTTCGCATCACAGCTTTGTGATCGCCGGACCCATTCTGCACATGTGCCGAATGGGGTGTGGTTCATAGGGTCGACAGTGTCTAGGTCGACCATGTTTGGGTCAACTACTATTGGTTGACATTAACTAGGTCGACAGGGATGCTTTGCCGACAGAGTCTCTAGGTTGACATTGTCTAAGTTGAAAGGTCAAAAGGTCGACATGAGTTTTTAATGTTTTTTGGGTGTTGTTTTCTCCGTACAGTGACCGGGAACCCCAATTTGTGCACCGTGTTTGCTCATGGTGCTTTGGGCAAGGTGCCTCACTCTGCTTCTGCTGTGCTTGGCAGAGGTTACTATTCCCAATCGTAGTCCGTGTGGATCGTTAAGAATGAAAATTTTCAAAAAAAGAAAAAATGTGAAAAACTCATGTTGATCTTTTGACCTGTTAACATAGAACATGTAGACCTTGACACCCTATCGACCTAGTTACTGTTAACCAATAGAGGTCAGCATAAACATTCTCGACCTAGTTACTGTCGACATAGAGACTAGATCCCTGCCTAATGAGAAGGACCCCACCATAATAAGGCCCTTTGTGAGCTTTTATTCAATACATACTTTACTGTTACTGGGGGAAAAATTAAATATGGGGAGTAAAGGTGTTGGTTATGATTAGGATTTTTTATTATGATGATAAATAGCATATCTATAATGGGTGCATTGTGTGTGGTGCACCTGGGGCCCTGGATCCAACAGAGCCAAAGCACACACCTTGTACCCATTTATTTAACATTTACTTCTCCGGAATCTTACACTGGTAGCGGCAGCTCCGCATAAATCATCCATGCCAAATTTTCCATTAGGCAGGTGAGGCACATGCCTAGGAGCGGCACTTGTTTGTTGGAGGCAATTGGATGCTTGTGTTAGTAATGTCAGCTCAAAAAGTATTAGTACCTGCAAAATGTTTTCACTGAAGTGTAAACAGGCAGGACATGCACAGATTACCCCTGTAAGCCAACTCATAGCTCACAATACAGGTGAAACTCAGAAAATTAGAATATCGTGCAAAAGTTCATTTACTGTATTTCAGTAATTAAACTTAAAAGGTGAAACTAATATATTTTAAAGACTCATTACATGCAAAGTGAGATATTTCAAGCCTTTATTTGTTTTAATTTTGATGATATAGAAGAATTTGTAATATACTGTATGTATATTTTAGCTTGTATGGTTTGTTTTTATTGGTATATTGGGAGATAGATATCTAAAGTATATACACATTGGAATGATAGACATATTTTAAATGTATTTTTATTTTTTAACTGAATTCCAGCGCTTTCAAATTTCTTTTTTCTTTTTGGCTAATTTAAGGGAGATGAGTAACTCCTTCAACTGTGTGCTGCAGGAACTCAATTTTAACAAATATTTGATCATGCCAGGTATATAAGAGTCTGGTCTCTTTTTTATTTTTAAACTTGTAGTCCGGTTTGAACTGCATAAATCACAGGGCTTATGAATGCATGTGAACAAAGTTTCCTACAGTTAAGATCACCAAACAGTACAAACAATAAATATATTGTTTTTTTTCTATTTATAAAGTTGCAGCTCTGTTCAAACTGTATGCATCACATGGCTTCTACATGCTTGTGAACTAATGCACAAGGTAATGCACACCAAACAGTACAAACAATAAATATATATATTTTTTCTATTTTTTAAATTGCAGCTCTTTTCGAACTGCATGGATCACAGGGCTTATACTGTAGATGCATATGACAAAAGTGCACTCGAGTAAAGCGAACCAACCAATCAGTACAAAAACAATAAAAATATATTTTATTTTTTTGTATTTTAAAACTTGCAGCTCAGTTCAAACTGCACAGATTACAGGGCTAAAGTAAAGCACAGATAATACAGGAGAGTGGAAAGAATGGAACTGCGCATATAATCCAAAATGAGACATTTATTCAATATCACAATATAAAAGAAAAAATTCCCCCAATTACCGGACGGTATTTGATAAAACAGTAAGAATACTAGCTTATATATTCAGTAATTCCTAATATAAAATGAGCACATATATCAGAATATTATACTATTAAACACCTAGAGATATTAATCTAATTCTTGCATCTATTCACAGGTGACTCATATAACAGAGCAGGTGTCCCTGCAATGTTATGCAAATATTCAAACGTCCATAGAACTAATTAAATATGCAGCAAAATGTAATTATACTTCAGTTGCTCTACCCCTGCACAACCGGGGTTTTGTAGAATAGCAAAAATGTCCCAAGAATTGATTGATGCAAAGACAAAGCAGCAGTGATGAGTTTGTGATTAGTAATCTCTTTAAAGCAGAAGTGTTTGTTAATAGGCAGTCTTTGATAACAGGCAATTAATGAAGCACACAGATCTGGGAGCACATTCCCTAATCCCCTTAGCACTTGGTGCCCAGGTGCCGAGATGTTAGTATAGCATCATGCAATTATGCATACAACAAGCAGTTATGCCCACAGAGTTATCCTATTCAACAGTTGAGCCGGCCGGCTATGAACTCACGGTCATCCACATACGCGTTTCTCCACTTTAATCTGACCTCAGCGGCTTCCTCAGTGTGTAAAGCAATACAGGAGAGTACAGCACAACACACACCAGCATGCAGCTTGCCATTATATACAGTCACTATACTGCACATCCACAAGTAGTCTGGAGAATCTGAATGGGCACAGCAGAATAAAATGCAGTATGCCCCTATATACAGTCACTATTCTGCACAGCCACAATTAGTCTGGAGTCTCTGGTTGGACACAGCGGAGTATAGTTCAGCATGAACCTATATACAGTCACTATACTGCACAGCCACAATTAGTCTGGAGTCTCTGGATGGACACTGCAGATTATAGCGCTGCATGCCCCTATATACAGTCACTATACTGTACAACCACAATTAGTCTGGAGTCTCTGGATGGACACTGCAGAGTATAGCACTGCGTGCCACTGTATACAATCACTATACTGCACAGACACAATTAGTCTGAAGTCTCTGGATGGACACAGCAGAGTATAGCGTAGATTGCCCCTAAATGTAGTCATTTCAATATGCAGCCACAATTATTCTATGGTCTTATTGGCTGGTATTTTTAACCTCTAAATATTATCAATCTCCAAGCAATGATGCTTCCAGCTCTGAGTATATTGACGGATTCAATTATTAATACTATTTCAAACTTCAAAATATTTTGCAATCAAAAATAACTATTAACTTTTATATACACATATGTACCAATATCCAGTGGCATCACAAGGGGGTGCGGGGAGTGCATCCCGCACCTGGGTATCACCTGCTGAGGGGTGACACCAAAGTGCCCACTCCTGCTCAGTTACAGGAGCCGGGTGCTACACTGTAATATTACATGCAGCAACCTGGCACCTGTCATCATGCAGAAGCAGTCACAGAAGAAATGCCAGTCTCCAGGGCCAGGCTACATCTCCAGAACACCTGAGGTGACAAAAACAGGGGTCGGGATGATTAGCCACACCCCTCTCCTGTGAAGCCATGTCCCATCTCACACAGCCACGCTCATATTATGAAGCTGTGCCCCTTTTGCGACCGGCTGCACCAGGTGTTATAGAGGTGAGTGAAGCCTCTGCCAGTATCCCTGAAGAGTTTCACAAATGCATCTAAAATTCCAAATATATAACCTTAGTTCCATAATAAAGTATAATTATTATTATTTATTTTTATAGTCTGTGTATTTTATGCATCACCGTACCGAGAATATATTTGTCATGTGCAATATATAAGTCCATATCCAATTGGAGAATATAGTCTAACACAACTGCGCACATGCATGCACCTACCCTTACGGTAGCTTTGTTACTGTACATACCCTCACTGAAAACACGGTGTAAACATTCCATTGGAAATTTCAATGAATCTTCTCCAAAGGCCATGTCTGGTCTGTTAGAAAAATATGTTTCCAGATGTTCTCTAGAATCAAAGCCGTGTTCAGGATAGAATTTATGTGAGCTGGAATCCATCTTGTATTACTGTATCACAGACTGGCTGACTCTCACATCTTCCCTCTTACTGTATATGTGACTGGCCCAGGATATCTGTATACAGTATACTCACCAGGACCCAGTTATTTATATACATCAGTAACCAGGATATCAGTGTTATCACATGATGGGGTATCAGCCTCAGGAACTGTCATGGGAATGCAGGTGACAGTGTTATCATCTCCTAAAGCAGAATAAATTATCATAATATTCATTTTTTAATTACATATTTAAATAGTGCACAATATTTCAGTGATTTAATTAAAAGTAATTAAATTTGATAATTAATAATGTACATTTTGTAAAATATTTCTGGTGCAAACACACACTGTATGCAAATATTGGGCCTGATTCAGATGCAGACGCAATGCCAATATTAACACAGTGGAGTGATTATTATTACACCAGGGTACTTTTGCATGGTCGTTCACAGTGAGGACTCAATCTCAAATGACTGACAGCAGGAGGGTGTTTTGCGGGAGGCAGTGCCATTCCAGCGGTGGACGAGTCATGCGACTGCAGAGGCACCCACCGCAGCACTTTTCCCTGTCCACAGATTGCTCCCCCTTCTCCCTGTCATAGTACCCCAATCGCGGGTGGAGTCTTGCAGAATGACGCATTTGCATCAAGATGTCACAATGCAATGCATCATTTTATGAAACGCCAACACCCGAGTGGAGTACTATGGCAAGGAGGAGGGAGAGTTGGCATGCAGGCACTTTCTCTGGCTCTACACACCCCTGACAATGAACATTACACAACCCTAGCCATGACATTACCCCTGAATATGAGAATTTTCCCTGGCAATGAGCATTACACATACCTGACAACAACATTAAACCTGGCAATTAACATTACCCCTGGCAATGAGAATTACACACCCCTGGCAATGAGCATTGCCCCATGCAACTAGCATTACGCACCTCTGGCAACAAACATTACCACTGGAAATCAGAATTGCACACCCCTGGCAATGAGCATGACACCCATCCCAGAGCTTGAAACCCCTGGCAACGATCAAGACACTCAGCCCATGAAACCCCTGGCAATGAGCATGACACGCAGTGCATGACACCCCTGGCAATGAGCATGACACCCAGTGTGTGAATCCCTTGGCAACAAGTAAGACACCCAGCATGTGAAACCCTTGGAAACAAGCAGGTAATTTAAAAGTAATTAGAAGCTTTACTGTAGGGCATAATGTATCACGGGCATTGTGGTGTGTGGAATAATATGGTGCAGGGGGCATAATGTGGTGCAGGGGCCATTACTGTGTTGGGATTAATATGTTTTTTTTTCCTTGTGTTGGCCAAGGTCTGTTGGTGCAATGTCAAAACTAAAATGTAAGGTAGTTTTTATCTGAGATGCCATGCCCATTCAGCAAGACCACGCCAATTTCAGTGAGGTCATCCCACTTATATTTATGCGAGGGAGGACACATTTTGAATGTTAATGGGGGGCATATTTTTAAATCTCGCACTGGGAGCCAAATTGTCTAGAAACAGCCCTGGTGGGAGGTAACAGGGGGTGGTGGAAAAACGCTGGCATATCACGGCTGCTGTGAGTCAGTGTGGCTACAAAACTCAAAGCCATATTCATTTGTTTAAAAATAAAATTGAAGAATAAACAGTAAAAGCAGAATAGTAATAAGATATATACAGTATGCCAACCAGCATATAATTGTGAGAGAGTGAAAGAAGGTGGGGAAAGAAAAAGGAAGAAAATATTTGGAGCAGCGTGGACATTGTTGCTGAATAGAGACTATTCCCATGCTTGTGACTAGCCAAAATGGGCAAGATGTGCCGCCTTCAGCATCAGCTTTGGGTACACAACCATGGGTTTGTAAGATACAATGCATGCACAGTTGCAGCAGAAAATATTTATGCTAAAAAATTGCCAATTATTGCAAGTGAGGCTGTTGACCAGTAAAAGAAAATAGATGCCAACCGAAGCAATCACAAAGTCCAGAGCAACTGAGTACACATACTGAGGCAGCATCTACACAATAACAAGAAACATCTACTCCTAGAGTGAGTTTATGATCACACAGACTGTGGCAGTAGTGATGCTGGTGCCAGGTTCCTCTACATCAGGGGAGGGGAACATCCAGCCTGTGGGAATTATATGGCCCAGAAATGCATTAGGTCTGGTCCAGGGCCCTTCCAAGGCAGTTGCATAGTGTTCAGAGCTTGTGGGTGGGAGGAATGGCTGTGCTGCAGTGCAGAGTGGACCCAAGACATGGACCTGTGGTGAGCAGGACTCTGGATAGGACCTGTCCTGCAGTGGTGGTGAGTGCCTTATTGGCATCATACAGGTGTCATTATGTATAGCTGTCAATACCATTGGCATTACTGTTGCCATCATGTGTTAGGAGCACTAATGTTTTCATTATGTGCAAGGCCATGTCGGCTTTCCAAGGAGCATGCGCAACTTCGATGCATGCGTGCATTGGGGATGAAACTTCAAAAATGGACCACAAATGATGTAATAAAAATCCAAATGGCCCTCAGCAGAAAAAAAGCCCTCGACCCAAGGGCTACTACCTCTGCATATTTCTTAATTGGCGCCTCCCTACCTGTGTTGATGGCCCTGAGTGCTCTCAGTCCAGCTTTTCACACATCATGCACAGCCTCTTCAATAAAGCTCTACAGGTCTTCAATGGCTGCATTAGCCTCACCTCAGTTACTTTCTGTGTATACCCATACTTCACTGCCTCAAGCGGGTCAGGTGGCCAACAGCGCTGTGTGAGTCTGCCATTCCCCTCCTCCCCGTAACAGCTGTACTTGTCCCCCAACTTGTCCTCCATACTGCTTATGCATGTTAAATGGGTGCCGCCCCTGGGTTCCTGACATTTTGCTATAAACGTCTCAATTCTAACCAGCCTCATACCTGCAAGGTACACCTCTCCACACAGCAGCTACCACTGTTTTATTCTCTACAGCTCACTGGCTGCATCCATGGCTTACATCCTCTTGTACATGGCAGTAGACAGCCTGTCTGGGCCCACTTTTCTGGGGGCATGTCCTAATCATGGAAGGCATGGCCCTGCACGATTTGAAAAAACATGTGCCTTCCTGGCCATACTGCAGCCCAGCACACAGCAGTCTATGCTGGACTGTGGAGAAGAGCTGCAGCTGCTGCTGCCAGGTAAGTAGGGGATTTTAGCCACCTCTGGGCCACTCCATCAGGCCTGGGTAAATATTACCTGCCACCCCTCGGGCACCACTGCTCTTGCATACTACATAACTTGACAATCATCATGTTCCTAATACTATCTCTCTACCAACTCTGCAGGACTGTCTCACAAACTGATCTCTCAACTGGGGTTCTCCTTTCACAGTAGATAGGACACATTGTGCTGTTCACTTTAAACCCACTGACCCGCTATCCAGAGACATAATATTCTCAACTATGTTAGTGCAAAGAAAAAAAAATGTGGCTGTGGGCCTGATTCTGATTTGGAAGTAAGCAAAAAAAGCAAGTTACTTTATACTCTGAACAAACCATGTACAATGCAAAAGTAGCAAATACATTTTTATTTTTATATTTTTCTGTGCACCCCAACTAAATCTTAATCTCTTTGTGCATATTACAGCTGCTCCACAGGCAGTGCAACATGTTTTGGCCAAGTATACAGTTACTTGATCATTTCTGCTTTACTTCCAAATCAGAATTTGGGGTTTATTCAATATATGTTGAATCCATTCCATTGAGGAGCCTAACCTGGATGATGCCCTGCTCAATCCACCTTTTTTTTAAGTCAGATTGAGATTGTCGGAAAGGGGGCCAAAACCAGTTGGATTTGGCCCTGTTTCTGACAGAAGCACGAAAATCAGTGCCTATTCCGCCGATCCACGTGTTTTCCGACAAGTCAGGAATTCCCGACTCGTTGAAAAAAAGTGCTCTTTTTGAATAGGTCGGTACCCCTTCCAACCAAAATCTTTTGCTAGCTGCCATCTTTCTGACAAGACGGCAGCTTGCAACAGATTTTGAATACACCTGTTTTTTAATATAGACTATCCAGACCTTCATCTGTAAATCTTCCAGAATTTCTCATTTCCGCCATTCAATAATGTAGACACTTCCCACTTTTTACAAGCATTTTAAATATTTTCCTTAGGTCCTACATTAATGTTTGGCAACCCTGGACCTCACACTTTGGAGCTAGAACTACATTTTCTTTGGGACTATCAAGTTTCTGCTCATGAGGACAGACCTCCACCTCCACTACCCAAACTGTTTCTTTTTTTTGTTGCCTACCTGCCGTGCTTCTTTCTTCTATTATTTCTTTTTCACTATCTCTATCCATTTTTATATAAAGGTATGTACTTAAAAATAAAAAATAAGTGACATTATGCTAATTTATTGGGTATATCACTAAGGTGCTTTAACAGAGGAGGGGGACCCATGTGCACTCCCCAATTATGCCCCCCTTCTTCCTGGAGGTGCAGTAGACTCTGGCATTGTGCCAAAGTCTACTGCGCTTGTGCAGGTCTCCAGGAACATGGCGCACACATCTCATTCTGTGGAAATTTGCCAATCTGCAGCAAACTCCGGTCGGCAGTGTGTAATAAAGTTTTACTGTCACGGTGTCTGTGTACTGTTTTTATTTGGGTATTTTTTTTCCAGTAAAACTACAGGTACCAGCGGGCCTGGTTTTCTCCCGCATGCTGGTACTTGTGGTTCTCCAAGTACCAGCTTGCGGGGGAGGCTTGCTGGGACTTGTAGTACTGCTGGAAAAAATAATATTCTGACATTTTACTCAAGGCTATCAGCCTCCCATCCGCAGCCCTTGGATGGGGGGGACAGCCTCGGGCTTCACCCCTGGCCCTTGGGTGGCTGGGGGGGACCCCTTGATTGAAGGGGTCCCCACTCCCCCAGGGTACCCCGGCCAGGGGTGACTAGTTGGATATTTAATGCCACGGCCGCAGGGCACTGCATAAAAGTGACCCCCAGCTGTGGCATTATCTGTCCAGCTAGTGGAGCCCGATGCTGGTGTGAAAAATACGGGGGAGCCCTACTCGTTTTGTCCCCCGTATTTTTTGCACCAGCACCAGGCGCAGAGCCCGGTGCTGGTTTGAAAAATACGGGGGATCCCCTGCCCAATTTTTCCCCGCATTTTTAGAACTAGGACCAGCTCGAAGAGCCCGAGGCTGGTTATGCTTTGGAGGGGGGACCCCACGCCATTTTTCCCCGTTTTTTCCCGTTTTATTAAATCGCGGCAAAATCCGGCAAATCGGACGTTTTTCGCCCGTGGGAATGTCGAATCCGTTTTTCATTGAATACGGTGAATTCCGGCAGCCACCTGCCGGAATTCACCTGTCGAACTGTGTCGAATTAAAAAACGGCGATAATTTGCCGCGATTCGCCGTGAATTGCATATACCCCATAACCTCTTGAAAATATTGTTGGGAGAGTAGGCTGCCCTGTGCCTAATTCTAAACCACCCATAATTTAATTCATAGATATCTGTGTAGAGTTTATAGTTACTTCCTGTCCAAATTAAAAAATAAATTGACCTACGGGCCCCATATATAAAGAAAGCAACATTCCTTCACACCGTAATATAAATGAAGTCACATATTGTTGGACCTTAGCTGTAATACACTCATTTATTAAGTCTTGATACTGTATGCATCATACGGACCTATGCATTTAATTCACTGTGATGGTAATATTTTAGCAGTCATTATTTTCTCCCACATTCATATATCAATGACAGAGTTTTATGTCCAATTTTTGGTACCATGTAATTATACATTAAAATATAACATTTGGAGGCCCACTGAAGATTTAAACAAAGCATATGATCTCATAATTGATGTAAGCACACTTGATAGAAGAAAATAATTTTACCAGGGTATTAAAAGGAGCTGACTTTCTGCTGTCCCACATCTGCCTAGTGCATCGAATATTGGGATGAGAGAGATCTGTCCCCTTTTCCCCGGTAAGGAACAAGAAAAGTAGAGGTACCCACTTCTGTTTTTCCAATATTGCTGCTCAGAGCTCTCTGTTGCTAAAAAAGCATTGCAGAGTAGCCCGGCTGCTGGAATGAGAGAGTGAGTAACCTGTGGGAAAAATTAATGATACAGAGCTGTGTAAGGTAAACACAAATATGCAAATCCCTCTGTGCTTTACCATATATGGCTGGCTTATTACCAAACCCTGCACACAGAGCTGTGTGGAATAGATACTGCTATGCAATGCCCTGTGTACTTGTGCTTGTATAGTTGGCTTGTCGACAAATCTTGCACGCTAGTTGGAAATACTGCTATCTCAATGATTAACGTATAGCTACTGTAATAAACTCATTCTGCTTGCGATGATATTAGTATATAAAGCCCTGTGTGCTAAACCATATATCACTAGCTTTTAAAAAAAAATCTTGCACATTGGTTAAAGTGATACAGAATTATATGGTATAGATAATGCTATGCAGAGCCTAAGCCCTATGTGCTTGTACAATAGATAGCATATCTGACACGCTGGTGAGAGATGCTGCTAGCTCAATAAATACCATGCAGTTACAAAGATATACTCATTCTAATTGTGGTGGTCCTGATGCGGCTACAGTAACGGCATCTGGTGGCTAGGAAGTGCACAGAGAAGCCGTTGGCGCCCAAAGTCCGCGACTGGAAGCCAGACCCTGGTCACTTGGTCGCCTAGTGACCAAGCTCAAGAAGCGAAACGTACGTCTTCTTACGGTTTGCGGTTTAAGCCGGGTCCGACTCCCGGTCGCAGAATTCGGACGCCGGCGGCTTCTCTATGCACTTCCTAGCCACCAGATGCCATTACTGACTTAATAATATGCTCATTCATTGACCAAAAGAGGTCAATAATGATCAGCAAACAGAATGGTTTCCCATGTTGCAGCCAGACTCACGCCCAATTGGATATGTGCTACATGGCTCCTCTTGAAAAATTCATGGCTCTACTCCACGAGGAGCAAGTTCATGTCCCTCATTAAATGTTTTTTATTATTTCTACCTATTGCTCTACTTCAGGAGAGAAGAGAAGAATCCATATGGATTTAGGTGATGAATGAAATTGAATCCCAGGGATTTGGACAAGGTGTTTATTTCAATGAAAGAATCAAGCAGTAAGGGGTTTAGTAATATTTAGCAAAAACTGCTTTACTACATGTACCAAACCATGGTGTGTACTGTACAGCAGAGAAAAAACAAAAATTCATCAAAGAATAAATGACACCCCGTAAGAACTCTATGTTTTATTTGTGGTGGGTAGAACATTTGGAATAGTTTATTGTGTACTGACACTGGGAATACTCATAATAGATGTTTTGGAATATATGTTACCTGTTTACTTCTAGGCATTTCATATATGCCATTATATGAGACCAATCAAAAGCTCCGGTACGTGTGTTAATCCATCTGTTCAGCTCCATAATACATTGCTCAGAGCACTTCAGCACAAGGATTTGTTTGAAAAATCCACTGGCTGTATAGAGATGATGAATGATGGATCCAACACTGATGTCAATCAGAAGATCTCCCTTAATGTGACCTGCAGGGAAAGATTACACTGATTACAGAATATAATATGTTATGTAGCATCTATTTTATTTATCATTCTGTAATGTCCTGTTACAGGTAAGCAACTTTCTCACCACACACCATTTTCTCCTTTAGTTTTCTGTATGAGAAATGTACTGTAAGTACTTATTTGAGCAGAATTTACAGTATCTAGGGCCACCTATCCTGTCTACAGTAAATATACAGAAATTTATAGACATCATAATTTTCCATAATGTTTCATAATGTAAACCTTTAGAAAACATGTACCCATAGAGCCTAATTCACTAAGGATTGCAATTACAAAGCTGTTTACAGCAAATTTGCGATTGCTATCCTTAACAATGCAAAATAAATAGGAGGTGCATACTATCTCCATCCTACATTTGCGATGCAATTGCATATGGGATGAACATCACAACCTTCGAAAGCGATGTTTATCTGCGATGACAGGCTGAGTAATCCTGGGCTTACTCAGGCTTTCCGCCATAAAGTGGCTTGTGAGATTAAGGAAATTGCATCTCACGATGCAGTCCTTAGCCTCACCATTCCCAGAAAATGAGGGCAATACACTCCCTATACTGGCAACATCAGCTGCCCCCATTCCCTCCCTGTGAACGCCTCTGTCTGTCAATCAGGCAGAAGCATTCGCATCACTGCTTTGTGATTGCCGGACTTATTCTACACATGTGCCGAATGGGGTGTGGTTCATAGGGTCGACAGTGTCTAGGTCGACCATGTTTGGGGCAACTACTATTGGTTGACATTAACTATGTCAACAGGGATGCTTTGCCGACAGAGTCTCTAGGTCGACATTGTCTTAGTTGACAGGTCAAAAGGTCGACATGAGTTTTTTATGTTTTTTGGGTGTTGTTTTCTCCGTACAGTGACCGGGAACCCCAATTTGTGCACCGTGTTTGCTCATCATGCTTTGGGCAAGGTACCTCACTCCGCTTCTGCTGTGCTTGGCAGAGGTTACTATTCTCAATCGTAGTCCGCGTGGATCGTTAAGAATGAAACATTTTTAAAAAAGAAAAAATGTGGAAAACACATGTCGATCTTTTGACCTGTTAACATAGAACATGTCAACCTAGAGACCCTGTTGACCTTGACACCCTATCGACCTAGTTACTGTTAACCAATAGAGGTCAGCATAAACATTTTCGACCTAGTTACTGTCGACCTAAAGACCAGATCCCTGCCTAATGAGAAGGACCCCACCATAATAAAGCCCTTTGTGAGCTTTTATTCAGTACATACTTTACTGTTACTGGGGAAAAAAATTAAATATGGGGAGTAAAGGTGTTGGTTATGATTAGGATTTTTTATTATGATGATAAATAGCATATCTATAATGGGTGCATTGTGTGTGGTGCACCTGGGGCCCTGGATCCAACAGAGATCAAAGCACACACCTTGTACCCATTTCTTTAACATTTACTTCTCCGGAATCTTACACTGGCAGCGGCAGCTCTGCATAAATCAATCATGGCAAATTTTCCATTAGGCAGGTGAGGCAAATGCCTAGGGGCGGCACTTGTTTGTTGGAGGCAATTGGATGCTTGTGTTAGTAATGTCAGCCCAAAAAGTACTAGTACCTGCAAAATGTTTTCACTGAACTTTACCATATTCCATCTTGAATGGAGTGTAAACAGGCAGGACATGTACAGATTGCCCCTGTAAGCCACCTCATAGCTCACAATACAGGTGAAACTCAGAAAATTTGAATATCGTGCAAAAGTTCATTTACTGTATTTCAGTAAATAAACTTAAAAGGTGAAACTAATATATTATATAGACTCATTACATGCAAAGTGAGATATTTCAAGCCTTTATTTGATTTAATTTTGATGATATAGAAGAATTTGTAATATACTGTATGTATATTTTAGCTTGTATGGTTTGTTTTTATTGGTATATTGGGAGATAGATATCTATATACACATTGGAATGATAGACATATTTTAAATGTATTTTTATATTTTAACTGAATTCCAGTGCTTTCAAATTTCTTTTTTCTTTTTGGCTAATTTAAGGGAGATGAGTAACTCCTTCAACTGTGAGCTGCAGGAACTCAATTTTAACAAATATTTGATCATGCCAGCTATATAAGAGTCTGGTCTCTTTTTTATTTTTAAACTTGTAGTCCGGTTTGAACTGCATAAATCACAGGGCTTATGAATGCATGTGAACAAAGTGCCCTAGGGTTAAGATCACCAAACAGTACAAACAATAAATATATTGTTTTTCTTTCTATTTTTAAAGTTGCAGCTCTGTTCAAACGGTATGCATCACATGGCTTCTACATGCTTGTGAACTAATGCACAAGGTAATGCACACCAAACAGCACAAACAATAAATATATATATTTTTTCTATTTTTTAACTTGCAGCTCTTTTCGAACTGCATGGATCACAGGGCTTATACTGTAGATGCATATGACAAAAGTGCACTCGAGTAAAGCAAACCAACCAATCAGTACAAAATCAATAAAAATATATTTTATTTTTTTATATTTTAAAACTTGCAGCTCAGTTCAAACTGCACAGATCACAGGGCTAAAGTAAAGCACAGACAATACAGGAGAGTGGAAAGAATGGAACTGTGCATATCATCCAAAATGAGACATTTATTCAATATCACAATATAAAAGAAAAAATTCCCCCAATTACCGGCCGGTATTTAATAAAACAGTAAGAATACTAGCTTATATATTCAGTAATTCCTAATATAAAATGAGCACATATATCAGAATATTATACTATTAAACACCTAGAGATATTAATCTAATACTTGAATCTATTCACAGGTGACTCATATAACAAAGCAGGCGTCCCTGCAATGTTACGCAAATATTCAAACGTCCATAGGACTAATTAAATATGCAGCAAAATTTAATTATACTTCAGTTGCTCTACCCCTGCACAACCGGGGTTTTGTAGAATAGCAAAAATGTCCCAAGAATTGATTGATGCAAAGACAAAGCAGAAGTGATGATCTTGTGATTAGTAATCTCTTTAAAGCAGAAGTGTTTGTTAATAGGCAGTCTCTGATAACAGGCAATTAATGAAGCACACAGATCTGGGAGCACATTCCCTAATCCCCTTAGCACTGGGTTCCGGGTGCCGAGATGTTAGTATAGCATCATGCAATTATGCATACAACAAGCAGTTATGCCCACAGAGTTATCCTATTCAACAGTTGAGCCGGCCGGCTATGAACTCACGGTCATCCACATACGCGTTTCTCCACTTTAATCTGACCTCAGCGGCTTCCTCAGTGTGTATGGCAATACAGGAGAGTACAGCACAACACACACCAGCATGCAGCTTGCCCCTATATACAGTCACTATACTACACATCCACAAGAAGTCTGGAGACTCTGAATGTGCACAGCAGAATAAAATACAGTGTGCCCCTATATACAGTCACTATACTGCACAGCCACAATTAGTCTGGAGTCTCTGGTTGGACACAGCGGAGTATAGTTCAGCATGAACCTATATACAGTCACTATACTGTACAACCACAATTAGTCTGGAGTCTCTGGATGGACACTGCAGATTATAGCGCTGCATGCCCCTATATACAGTCACTATACTGCACAGCCACAATTAGTCTGGAGTCTCTGGATGGACACTGCAGAGTATAGCACTGCGTGCCACTGTATACAATCACTATACTGCACAGACACAATTAGTCTGAAGTCTCTGGATGGACACAGCAGAGTATAGCGTAGATTGCCCCTAAATGTAGTCATTTCAATATGCAGCCACAATTATTCTATGGTCTTGTTGGCTGGTATTTTTAACCTCTAAATATTATCAATCTCCAAGCAATGATGCTTCCTGCTCTGAGTATATTGACGGATTCAATTATTAATACTATTTCAAACTTCAAAATATTTTGCAATCAAAAATAACTATTAACTTTTATATACACATATGTACCAATATCAATTGGCATCACAAGGGGTGCGGGGAGTGCATCCCGCACCTGGGTATCACCTGCTGAGGGGTGACACCAAAGTGCCCACTCCTGCTCAGTTACAGGAGCCAGGTGCTACACTGTAATATTACATGCAGCAACCTGGCACCTGTCATCATGCAGAAGTAGTCACTGAAGAAATGCCAGTCTCCAGGGCCAGGCTACATCTCCAGAACACCTGAGGTGACTAATACAGGGGTCGGGATGATTAGCCACACCCCTCTCATGTGAAGCCATGCCCCATCTCACACAGCCACGCCCATCCCATGAAGCTGTGCCCCTTTTGCGACCGGCCGCACCGGGTGTTTTAGAGGTGAGTGAAGCCTCTGCCAGTATCCCTGAAGAGTTTCACAATTGCATCTAAAAATCCAAATATATAACCTTAATTCCATAATAAAGTATAATTATTATTATTTATTTTTATAGTCTGTGTATTTTATGCATTGCCATACCGAGAATATATTTGTCATGTGCAATATATAAGTCCATATCCAATTGGAGAATATAGTCTAACACAACTGCGCACATGCATGCACCTACCCTTAGTGTAGCTTTGTTACTGTACATACCCTCACTGAAAGCATGGTGTAAACATTCCATTGGAAATTTCATTGAATCTTCTCCAAAGACCATGTCTGGTCTGTTAGAAAAATATATTTCCAGATGTTCTCTAGAATCAAAGCCGTGTACAGGATAGAATTTATGTGAGCTGGAATCCATCTTGTATTACTGTGTCACAGACTGGCTGACTCTCACGTCTTCCCGCTTACTGTATATGTGACTGGCCCAGGATTTCTGTGTACAGTATACTCACCAGGACCCAGTTATTTATATTCATCAGGAACCAGGATATCAGTGTTATCACATGATGGGTTATCAGCCCCAGGAGCTGTCATGGGAATGCAGGTGACAGTGTAATCATTTTCTGAAACAGAATAAATTATCATAATATTCATTTTTTAATTACATATTTAAATAGTGCACAATATTTCAGTGATTTAATTAAAAGTAATTAAATTTGATAATTAAAAATGTACATTTTGTAAAATATTTCTGGTGCAAACACACACTGTATACAAATATGGGCCCTGATTCAGATGCAGACACAATGCCAATATTAACACAGTGGAGTGATTATTAGTGCACCAAGGTATATTTGCATGGACGCTCACAGTGAGGACTCAATCTCAATTGACTCACAGCAGGATGGTGTTTTGCGGGAGGCAGTGCCATTCCAGCAGCGGACGAGTCATGCTACTACACAGGGCTCCAACTGAAGCACTTTTCCCTGTCCCTAGATTGCTCCCACTCCTCCCTATCATAGTACCCCGATCGGGTGTGGAGTTTCGCAGAATGACGTGTTTGCATCATGATGTCACAATGCAATGCATCATTTAATGAAACTCCAACACCTGAGTGGAGTACTATGGTGAGGAGAAGATGGATCTGGCATGCAGGCACTGGTGTCAGCTCTACACACCCCAGACAATGAGCATTACACACCACTGGCAATGACATTACCCCTGAAAATGAGCATTACCTCTGGCAATGAGCATTACTCACTGCTGACAACAACATTAAACCTGGCAACGAACATTACCCATGGAAATGAGAATTACACAACCCTGGCAATGAGCATGACACCCATCGCCAGAGCTTGAAAATCCTGGCTACGAACAAGACACCCAGCCCATGAAACCCCTGGAAATTAGTATGACACCCAGTGCATGAAACCCCTGGCAATGAACATGACACCCAGTGTGTGAAACCCTTGGAAATGAGTATGACACACAGCATGTAAAACCCTTGGCAACAAGCAGGTAATTTAAAAGAAATTAGAAGCTTTACTGTAGGGCATAATGTATCACAGGCATTGTGGTGTGTGGCATAATATGGTGTAGGGGACATAATGTGGTGCAGGGGGCATATCACAGCCACTGTGAGTCAGTGTGGCTGTAAAATTCAAAGCCATATTCATTTGTTTGAAAATAAAATTGAAGATTGAACAGTAAAAGATGAATAGTAATAATATATTTATGCCAACCAGCATATAATTGTGAGAGAGTAAAATAAGGTGTGGAAAGTAAAATGAAGAAAATATTTGGAGCAGCGTGGACATTGTTGCTGAATAAAGACTATTCCCATACTTGTGAGTAGACAATATGGGCAAGATCTGCCTCCTTCATCATCAGCTGCGGGTACACAACCATGGGTTTGTAAGATACAATGCATGCACAGTTGCTGCAGAAAATCATTAGGCTACGAAATTGACAATTATTGCAAGTGAGGCTGTTGACAAGTAAAAGAAAATAGACACTAAACGAAGCCTTTACAAAGTCCAGAGCAACTGAGTACACATACTGTTGTAGCATCTACACAATAACAAGGAACATCTACTTCTAGAGTGAGTTTATGATCACACAGTCTGTGACAGTAGTGATGATGGTGCCATGTTCCTCTACATCAGGGGTGGGGAACATCCAACCTGTGGTAAATATATGGCCCGGAAATACATTTGTTCTGGTCCAGGGCCCTGTTCAGAGCCATCCACCGTGCACTGTATACAGTGTGAGAAAACGACATCTCCCATGATGCAGTGCATGGCAGGTGGCTCCAGGTGGTGATGTGAGGCAGCTTTAAAGAAGTATCTCAGTGGAGCTCTGCTCTGCTGGCTGCATGTGGGTGGGAGGAATGGCTGTGCTGCAGTGCGGAGTAGACCTAGGACCTGGACCGGTGGTGAGCAGGACTCTGGATAGGACCTGTCCTGCAGTGGTGGTGAGTGCCCTGCTAGCACTATACAGGTGGCATTATGTATATCTGTCAATATCATTTGCATTACTGTGGCCACCATGTGTTAGGAGCACTAATGTTGCCGTTATGTGTAAGGCCATGTTGGCTTTCCAAGGAGCATGCGCAACTTCGGTGCTCACATTGGGGGGCAACTTCAAAAATGGACCGCAACTGATGTAAATAAAATCCAAATGGCCCTCAGCAGAAAAAAAATCCATGGACCCAAGGGATTCTACCTCTGCAGTTTTCTTAATTGGAGCCTCCCAAACTGTGTTTATGGCCCTGAACTCTCTCAGTCCAGCTGTTCACACATATTGGCACAGCCCCTGCGATAAAGCTTTACAGATCTTCAATGGCTGCATCAGCCTCACTTCAGTAACTTTCTGTGGGTACCGATGCTTCACTGCCTCAAGCAGGTCACATAGCCAACAGCGCTGTGTGAGTCTGCCATTCCCCTCCTCCCCGTAACAGCTGTACTTGTCCCCCAGCTTGTCCTCCTTACTGCTTATGCATATTACATGGCTGCAGCCCTTGGGCTCCTGACATTTTGCTATACATTTCTCAATTCAAACCAGCCTCATACCTGCAAGGTACTCCTCTCCACACAGCAGCTACCACTGTATTATTCTCCACAGCCCACTGGCTGCATACATGGTTTATATCCTCTTATACATGGCAGTAGAAACAGGGCCGGTTCTTGCCCTTGCGGCCCCCCCGGGCAAACGTTAGGGGCATGGCTTAACATGGGGGCGTGGTCAGTCAGGCCCCCCATTTGTAGCGCCGCTGAAAAAAAAAAGAAAAAAAAAAAGTATACTTACTGTACCCCGCTCCTGTTTCCAGACCCTGCAGACCGGCGCCGCTCTTCTCCTCGGATCTATGGGAGAGACGTCAGTCTCTCCCATAGCACAGCATAAGCGCTAGAGGTCAATTATGACCCCTAGCGTCTATGCCACAATGCTGTGCGGTACGCGATGACGTCACTGCGCACCGCACACCAAAGGTCCTCTCCATGAAGGGAAACTAGACGCTTAGCGTCTGATTCCCTTCAGAGCGGGGGAGGACCAGCGCCACGAAGGGAAACCAGATGCATAGCGTCTGGTTCCCTTCTCACAGCGGGAGGGGGGGCACAGCGGGGGGACACTGCTGGGGCGCACACTGACAGTGGAGGATCTTGCCATGGTGCGGCGCCCTCCGGATGGCGCCGGCGCCCTCCGGAAGGCGGCGCCCCGGGCAAAAGTCCTGCTTGCCTGTGGCAAGATCCGTCACTGAGTAGAGAGCCTGTCTGGGCCCAGGTACTTTTCTGGGGGAATGACCTAATCATGGAAGGCATGGCCCTGCACGCTTAGAAAGAAATACCTAAAAATTAGTGCTTTCCTGGCCACACTGCAGCCCAGCACACAGTAGTCTATGATGGACTGTGGAGAAGAGCTGCAGCTGCCAGGAAAGCAGGGGAATTAAACAATGTCTGGGCCCCTCCATCAGGCCTGGGTAAATAGTACCTGCCCCACCTCAGACACCACTGCTCTTGCATACTAATTCGACAATCATCATGTTCCTAAAACTATTTCTCTACCAACTCTGCAGGACTGTCTCACAAACTGAACTCTTAACTGTGGTTCTTCTTTAACAGTAGATAAGACACATTGTGCTGTTCACTTTAAGCCCACTGACCCACCATCCAGAGACATAACAGTCTACCTCTACTAAGTCAGAGCAAAGGAAAAAAAATGTGGCTGTGCACCTGATTCTGATTTGGAAGTAAAGCAAAAAAGCAAATGACTTTATATCCTGAACAAACAATGTTGCAATGCAAAAGTATCAAATACATATTTATTTTTATATTTTTCTGTGCACCCCAACTGAATCTTAATCTCTTTGTGTATGTTACAGCTGCCCCACGTGCAGTGCAACATGGTTTGGCCAAGTACACAGTTACTTGAAATTACTTCCAAATCAGAATTTGGGGTGTATTCAATATGTGTTGAATCCATTCCAACATGCATTTGTCAGAATGGATGCGACAAAGGCTATTCAATGTACGGCCAAACATGACTGTTGGATTTGAGCCAAATCTGACTGTTGCATTTTTCTGTACCCGGGGTCCTGTCCTGCTGCTGCTATCAGCGGCTGCCGGATGCACTGACAGTGGCAGCGGGGGAGCAGACAGCGGCAGACGGCGGGAGGAGTTGATGGTGGCGGGGTGAGCTGGATGGCGGCCAGTGGGGTGAGCTGGATGGCGTCAGCCAGTATGGGAAGCTGGATAGTAGCAGGAGGTGGAAGGAGCTGGACTGCGGCGGGCGGCGGGGGTAGCTACCAACGTTGGCTGGCTGAGGGAAAAGTCTGCAGCAGCGGGGATGATGTCTGTGGCAGTGGGGTTGGTGCTTCCGGGTGTGAGGAGCCTGGTCGATATGACACCCTGTTCAATCTGACTTTTTTTTAAAGTCGGATTGAGATTGTCGGAAAGGGGGCCAAAACCTGCTGGATGTGGCCCTGTTCCTGACAGAAGCACAAAGATCAGCACCTATTCCGCCAATCCACATGTTTTGCGACAATTCGGGAATTCCCGACTTATTGGGAAAAAACTGCTCTTTTTTAATAGGTCGGAAGGGTTTCGACAAGCCGGGAGTTTCAAACAGATTTTGAATACACTCCTTTGTGACTATAGACTATCAAGACCTTCAAACTATAGACTATCAAGACCAACCCAAAAATTTTTTTTATTGTTGGCTACCTTCCATTCTTCTTTCTTCTGTTATTTCTTTTTCTCTCTATCCATTTTTATATACAGGTATTTACCTAAAAATAAAAAACAAGTGACATTATGCTAATTTCTTGGGTATATCACTAAGGTGCTTTAACAGAGGAGGGGGACCCATGTGCACTCCCCAATTATGCGACCTTCTCCCTGGCGGTGCAGTAGACTCTGGCATTGTGCCAGATTCTATTGCGCTTGCACAGGTCTCCAGGAACATGGCACCCACATCTCATTCTGTGGACATTTGCCATCCTGCAGCAAATGCTGGGCTGTCAGAAAGATGAGTATAATTAAATGGGTGCAGTGTGTGCAGAGTCTGGCCTCACTGGACCCAGGGGACCCTTGTACCCATTATACCTATGCCAGTAGCCTAAAAAATATATTAATCTTTGATCTGTTTTGATGTTCATGATATTTAGATCTTGATTGCCATGTATAGTACCTGCTTGTTGTGTTACATGTTCTAATTATGAATAAAGTCTCTGAATAAAAAAAAAGCTGCAAAGCTATTTTTGTGATCACTGGATCTTGCTGTATTTGCACATCTCTGTGTAACTAAGTTAAACATCTGTGTAAAAAAGGATCTAATATGAATGTTCACAGATATTTCTCCCACCATGTTCCCTTATGCTGAATCTGTGGCTTTTTACATCAGTTGTACTACTTCCTTTATGACAAAAGTCACTGCTTAGCATCTCTAGTACACTGTGAGCAGCAGAAGAGTAAAGAGGAAGCCTGGCAGGTGCAGGAGAGTGTGATTGTCTCAAAGACATTTGGAAGAAGGTTAGGTGGAGAAAATTTAAGATGTAGATATAATAGGGTCTGAGTTGCAAGAAGAGTGGGACTTTTAGTTAGACTTCCTATATTTTTAAAGCAGCAATCATTTACAAGGAGTAGAGAGAGCACACTTTTACATCAAATAAAAAGTGAGATACTCCACCCACGCCAAGCCTTGATCCCCGACCACAGCAAATGTAATATACATTTTTTCATCAGTCCTGTCTGCTATAACAAAAGCCTCTTACAAGACTTGTTGTGGCAGATAAGACTTACATTATCACACCTTTGTGTTTGATATCAAATGATACTTGTTTTGGTATTAAGAAACTATTAACCTTAGACATGCAGCAGTTTAAAATGTCCCAGTATGATACACAATAAGAGTATTAAAAAAAGGATTAAAAAAAAATATTACACATTGTTAAACCCCAGAAGATATTGCAGCATTGGTAAATATTATAAGGCTAATAAAGGTGTTTTTAAACTAATACGTTGAATAAATGGTAATTTAAAAGGTCTGCACAGTCAATTTGATTTAACTATCTGTGCAAAGCAATGGATCTAAAGCCTGGGTGCCTTAGGGACCAAACTTGATTTATCCATATGTGCATTGAAATGGATTTACCTAAAACCTGAATGTCCTGAAGACCACATTTGAGAATCACTGGTCAAACGTCTACTACAAAAGAAAGCTCAAGATGTAATATGTAGCAACTTCTAAATAGCTCACAGAAACCGCATTGTTGGTCATGCGTGTAAAACCACCAACATATAAAGTGTCTTAAGACCTTTAGTGTACACGCCATAAATTAAAAATATTTCCTCCAAAAATTTTTGTTCATATCCTTTGTGAAATATATGCTTTTATTTGTAAATATGTACATGATCAACAATGGCTAAACACGCCAGAGTTTTCTTAATTCTAAAGTAATCGACGTATGTCATCTTGAAAACTTTCAAAGAGTGAGAGGGGCACACGTTTCACAGTGTACACTTAATTGTTCTATGGTAAGTGTTATTATAACAGTATATGAAATTCTGTAAAATATCTATATATCTGTAAGTATTCTGAGCTGTGAAATAGCTCCAAATACGCACATACTTGTATTTAAAGTACTATTGAAGTGTTCTATAAAAGCCGCTTTCATATAATTATTAGTCATGAAATGTTGTATGCCGTATTTTTCTAACATTTTTTTAGGACCGTGTTTAGAAACTCTTTACCGTGATCGGTTTGCAAATTCTTTGGAATGAAGTTCTGTTGGAATATTTTTTCTAAAGCATTAGCGACTGTAGTAGTGTTCGTGGCTGTAAGACTGACCACCCACATTCTCTAACTGAATATGGCGATAATGGTTAATATGTATTTAAAACCATTGTTGTACTTTGCGAGGTCTAAGGTTGAGACCAGATTGCATTGCCATTGCTAATTTATAGCGATACACAAATCATGTTCCTTTTATTCACAGCATGTTCTTAATGTGTGACCAACAATGCAGTTTGTGTAAGCTAGTAAGAATTTGCTACAGATTACATCTTGAGCCATCTTTTGTAGTAGACTTTTGACCAGTGATTCTATTGTGGGCCTCATTGCACCCAGATTATAGGTAAATCCATTGCTTTGCACAGATGGTTAAATCAAGAAAACTGCAGACCTTTTAAATTACCTATTATATAACTTATAAGTTTAAAATTCCCTTTATTGGCCTTATAATATGCATCACCACCGCAATAACTTCCAGGGTTTACCATTATTTAATACCTTTTTTTCATCTTTTATTTTTTATCAATTTGGTTGTGTATCATACTGGGACTTTTCAAACTGCTACACTGTCTAAGGATATTTGTTTTTTAAACAAAAACAAGTATCAATTGATAGAAAACTCAAAGGTGTGGTGATGTCACTCTTATCTGCCGCAACATGTCTTGTAAGAGACTTTTGTTAGAGCAAACATGACTGCTGAAAATATTTACAAGTTTATATAAAATTTATATAAAATTGATATAAAAAATCTCAGTGAAAGTTATGAGATTGGATTACAAATAATGTACAGCACACTGATATCTGCAATTAGGACAAACTTTATACATTTATACATTTATAAGAAGAGATATTACAATTTGTCTTTATTAGGTTTGTTTACTATTTGACATACCATGGAAGAGTATACATAGAAATACCAGAGGTCATAGTACCCTGAGGTATACAATTGTTAAATAAGTACATCACTAACACATATAAGTGCAGTATGTGTTTTTAATATTTCATGTAATTTGTTTGTCTTGATATATGTATGGTAATTTAATATTTCACAGTTACAGGCATTTTTAATGAACATAACAAAAGTTATATTTTCTGAGTGAATTAATATGACTATTAGTGCACCACTATAAGACCAATACCTTTTCTTCCCTTTATGTATATAGTCTAGTATATTGGCAACAGTGTCATCATGGCAGCATCCCCATTGATTGGATTTATGTGATTGTAATATGGGGTTCAGTATGCAAAATCAGATATACGCAGTAGTGCAGTAGTTTTCCCATCCCTTTTCCCCATATGAATGTCTAGCTGGAAGAAACTTCAGCATTTACAAACCACAAGCACAGTAGAATATATATAATATTTGAATTTCTTAATCAATTTAGTACAGTTTTTAGATCATAGCAAACTACTTATAAACCAGAATGTTATCCTTTTGCCTAACTAGGACAATAGACGTGAGAAACTGAAAGATGGTCTAGAAAGAGCCTTTTGTAATGAAACATATAGTCCAGGATTACATAATAGAGACTGGTCAGATGATCTTTTTTCCTTAAAACAACTTTTAATGATACATGGAAGAACTTGGTGGAACAGACTAACATTTGATAACTATATCAAGCATAATATCATGCCCAGATGTCTGAGACCAAGAGTGTTCCTGACATTTGAACAGGCAAATCATGAACTGAAAAAAGAATGGGATACAACATTGACTCAATGTTCAAAAGATCTTATTAAAATCTTAGTAAACACAACAAATATAATTAGCACAATATGCTCAAGAAATCTCGGTACTGGGGAAAAAATTGAAGATATTTGAGTTAGTACAGAAATTTCAACAAACATATAACAAATACAAGAAAGAGGGGTAGGAATTTGAAAAGGAGATCATAGAAAGGAAGAAATGGAAATTGTATAGAGATAAAAATGACTTTGCTCAAGATAAGGTATACAGATGGAAATATTATCCAAAACGAGCAAGAAATACTAACATAAGGAATTACACAACCTCAGATATTGAATCATCAGAAGGAGAAGAATCATTAAACAAAGGTAGATCACAGAGTAGGAATTTTTTAGGACAAACACTGAAGGGGACCAAAGATTATACAAGAATGGAAGATCTAAGATCAGGAGGGGTAATCGGGTGGGGAGAAGAAAAAGAGATACAAGGGACTGGCAGGAGGAACCCAGAGAACAAAAGAGAAGGCAGTGAATGATGATACTTTGAGAATAATTAACCCTAGAGACATAACACTTACTGAAGATTAAATATGTTTATTAAGTAAGGGGTTATCATTTTCCCCAGCTCATCAACCTGATAGGTTTGAGTGCATAAAAGACTTACAGCTCTTTATGTGAAAGATACTTTTACAAATATTATTCTACACTCAACAACAAATACGTGCAGAAAACCATATTATAGAAGCGGGCTCCTCCTCCAACGATGGAAGAGCAGACCATTTTAGGTATGTTAGAGGATCTGGAATCAGGAAATGAGTTCTATCCTGATCCTTCCCCCCATGACCCCAATAAAATTAAAAATAAATCTACTTTCTTCCCAGATCTTAAAATCTCTCCTTCAGCTAAAGTATACTATGATTTGGTATCGAGGGATTTAGATCTCATGTTCAAACAAGAGCAACAAATACTGTTTCACACCGATAACCTAACATTGGGTGAAAGTGTAGCTCTGCAGGAGATTAATGAAATGGCAGGACATCAGTATAAAACCCTCAGATAAGGGGGTTAATATAATGTTGTGGCAAAAATCTATGTACTTGAGAGAGCTGAGAAAGCAATTGGGTGACCAGAATTGCTATAAACCTCTAATTTTCAATCTGACAAATAACTTCCTCTGTCAGTACAACTCCATCATTTTAAGTGCCTATAGGAATGATACTATAATGAAAAAGACTATGAGCACCTCAAGATGGAGAACCCAAAAATTGTGACATTGTGCTTACTCCCGAAAGTGCACAAAGATTACAAGACTCCTCCCGGAAGTCCAATTGTCTCTTGTGTAGGGAGCCTAACTGAAAGGGCTAGTATATATGGTGATCAATATATCAGATTATGTACTAACATTGCACTCCTTCACCAGGGACACTATGGATGTCTTGAAAAAATTACAGTATATGGTTGTAATCCAAGGTACATGGTTTTCCACCTACGATATTGAGAGTTTATATACCAGTATCGATTACAACAATGGTGTTGCAGCCTTTAAATATTTCTTAAACATGGGAATACATTGAGACTTTGACGATTTCTTAATCTCCCTTTTGTAATTTATACTGAACAAGAATTTCTTTATTAGCAAGGAGAAAATCTACCTCCAGATTGGAGGGCTGGCTATGGGGATGACCTATGCCCCAACGTAAACCAATCTCTACCTGGGGTGGTGGAAGAAAGAACAAGTGTTTAACGAGACCTTGGAAAAATATACACAACACATCCTGTTGTACCTCTGTTACATATATGATGTAGTGATTATCTGGGGGACAGGAGAAGAACTACTTGAGGAATTTATTACCATACTAAATCAAAATGATCTTAATTTAAAACTGACAGGAGAAAGAAGCCAACAGGAAATCAATTTCCTGGATCTAACATCAGAATAGAGATGGATTGGCGAATCAGTACAGATGTCTTTAGAAAAAAAACAGCCACAAATAGTATACTACATGTCACCAGTTCTCATTTACCAGTGACTGACAGAGAAATTCCTAAAGTAGAATTACTCCGGACAAAGAGGAATTGCTCAGATGATCACACAAATCAAGTAAGAAAAGAAAAAGTGTCTGAACGCTTAAGAAAAACAGGGTACAGCAATAGAATTATTAAATCTGCTGCACATTATGTCAAATCCCAATAAAGAAATTAGACCATCAAGAGAAGAACCCATAAGATTCTTTAGTACCTTTAACCTATAATGGAAAAGGATCAATGGTATCCTAAAGAAACATCCCTAGAGAAGAATTACCAACAAGGAAACAGATTAGTTGGAGGAGAGCCAAAAATGTACGAGATTTACTTGTCAGAAGCCACCTTGCGGTCCCTACAAGAAAACTGTACAATAAAAAGGCTCTTACCAATGCAGCCGATGTAAAGCCTGTAAATACATGGTGTCAAAAAAATCATATATGGACAAATTTGGGAAAAAACTGGTCAATTCAGAATTTCAGAGTGTCTCCAACTCCTTAAACAATTTGTTAGCTCATCTCTGAACCTGTCCAAGTTGTAATATGTCTCTTTTACAGTGTGGTGCAAAGAACTGTACACAATACTCAAGATGTGGCCGTACCAACAATTTGTACAGTGACAGAATTATGCTCTCATCCCTTGTCTCATTTCCCCTTTTAATGCGTGCTAACACTTTATTTGCCTTTGTTGCTGCACTTTGACATTGTGTGACCAGAATTGTGTATTGCTACTAGATCTACTAACAATGAACATCTACAAATCCTTTTCTAATACAGTTTCCCATAAATTTTCCACCATTTAATTGGTAGGTTGCATGTTTTTTCTAGTAACAAAGTGCATAACTTAAAATTTTTCCACATTAAACCTCATTCACCATTTCGTTGCCAAAACTTCCAGTTTAAATAAATAACTCTGAAGAGACTCTCCATCTGCATATGACTTAATTACCCTACATATTTTAGTAACATCTGCAAAACAGGACCCTGCGGTTTTTCCACTGATTACTTTAGCACAGGTGGAAAACACCCCATTAATCAACACTCGCTGTTCCCTGTTATCAAGCCAATTACTCACTCATGTACAAATAGTGTCTACTATATCGTGCTACCTTAATTTGAAAATGAGCCTCCTGTGGAGTACTGTGTTGAAAGCTTTTGCTTTCTCCAAATAAAGCACATCTACTGCATTTCCTTGATCGAGATTGTCGCTTACTATCTCATAGAAGCTAATCATATTAGTTTGACATGACCTATTTTTCACAAAACCATGCTGGTTCTTATTAATGGCATAGGCGATCTCCAAGTTATCTTGTATGCTGTCCCTTAGTATGCTTTCCAATAGTTTCCCCACTATTGATGTCAGACTAACCAGTCTACAGTTACACAGAATGAAGTTTAATACCCTTTTTTAATATTGGAACTACATCTGCTAAACTCCAGTTCTTCTGTACCATGCCTGATCTAAGTGAATAAGTGAAAATCAGATACAGTGGCCTTGCTATGTCAGCATTCAGCTCCATCAGAACCCTTGGATGTAGGTCATCTGGACCAGGAGATTTATAAGTCTTAATTTTTTTTAATCATTCACAGACTACTTCCTCTGACATATAAATATTAAGCAATGGGCCTTTAATATTACTATTATTATTGTTACTCACTAATCCCATCATCTGGTCCTCTCTAGTAAACACTGATGAAAAAAATGTGTTCAGTATTTTAGCTTTTTCTTTGTCGTCATTTATCAGGAATTCCAGTTCCGTTTTCAATGGTCATTTATTCTCTTTTTTATCTTCTCATATTTGTACTTAAAGGTCTAATTTTACTCTTCTTTCGTTTTCTATTTTATCTTTTCTGATTTCCTTTTTGCATTTTTTTACATTCCTTGTAGTACTAGAAGGACTCTCCTTTCCCATCTGTTTTGAATGCTCGCCTCATTTTATCCATTTTTTACTTTACCTTTTTGTTTAACCACATTGGTTTAAATTAATACTCTTAGTTTTACTGCCCAAGGGGATGAACTTATGGATATATTTGTCTAGCATCATTTTAAAAACATCCCACATTTCAGCAGTGTTCTTTCCCTGAAACAAAGTTCCCCAATCTATGTGCTTAAGTGAGTGTATCAGCATGTTAAAATTAGCTTTTTTTAAAGTTAAGAGTCTTAAGGGGGTACACACATAGAGATCAGTGCTTCAGTTCTAAGCAATCTGACTAGATTGCGCAGAACTTAAGCGCTGATCTCTCCGTGTGTACCCCAACAGTAATAGCATCAGTGCTAGATTGGAGGCTCAATCTAGCACATGACTCATTTCACCCACTGGGTGAAATAAGCACCCCCTGTCTGCCCCCTTCCACAGCTCACATTGCGCTGTGCTAAGCGGGGAGAATGTGTGCTGAGCAGTCTGTGTTAAGATCACTCAGCACACATCTCTCCCATCAGTACTGGCTTTTAGTTGTACCCTTAGAGTGCTGCTTTTGAATGTTAATGTTGAATGTGATCATATTATAATCAGTTACCCAAGGTCTCACCTACTGTGGAGTTCGCTGTTATCTTCACGATGTTAGTTAGTACTTGGTCCAGTATAGTGCCTACTCTGGCTGGTTCCTCAACTATTTGCGACAAGTAGTTATCCTTTAGCATATTTAAGAAACTTTTACCCCTAGCTGTATAACATGATTTGCTTGCCCAATTTATATCTGGATAATGAAAGTCCCCAATGATTAGGACCTCCCCCAGTCCACTAATACAGTATCATATATAGAGCTTCCTCAGTCACACTAATACAATATCAGGCAGTATATAACATGTCCCTAGTTAAAGTTTTTTGTAAATGTCTTTCCCATAGAAATATCAACCCATAATGTCTTGTCAATATCTCCTGTTCCCTCGTGTCAGTGTGAAACGTTCTGGACATGGTCTTGTGTTATTGTGAGATTATTTGGAGACACTTGTGTCATTTAGAGATGCTCAATAGATGGCATTAGATGATCAGGTGATGGTCTTTTGTCTTTTGTCAGTGCAAGATGATTGAGAGGTGGTCTTGTGTCAGAGGGAGTTGATCAGGAGATGGTATTTTGTGTATGCGTAAGATAATCAGGAGATATAGCTGTGTCAGTGTGAGATGCACAGGAGATTGTCTTATGTCAGTGTGATGTAATCAGGAGATGGAGCTGTGTCATTGTGAGATGATTGTCAGGTGGCCTTCTGTCAGTGCGAGCTGATCAGGAGATGGATTTGTGTCAATGTGAGAGGATATAGAGATTGTTTTGTGTCTGTGTAATATCATGAGGAACCATAAACTTATATATGGAGTGCAATAACACAAATGTTATATGTTTAAACTAGTTCTGAGTAACCTCTAGGCTTCCTTTTATTTAAATTTGGGTTAAAAAAAGAACAAACCACATAACCCACTCCCTTTTTCCAAATGGTGGACCTCTATGTGACATCTGTCACTTGGAGACTCGCCAGTCATTCAGGGAGTGCCAAGTTGTAGTGCTCTCCTTATTGGCTGTGTGCTCCTCACCTGTCACTCGAGCAGAGCCCATAGAATCCATTGGGGAAAAAACCCTTAGTGAAATCTATGGGTGGGAACTGGTGGTTTACCGCAGACCACAAAGTTAATAGAGGTCACACACAAGGATGACCTCAGTTAACCTTGTAGTATGCGGTAGACCTATACTGCATGGCACTCCCTGATTGGTTGGAGGATCTCCAAGATACAAATGTCACGTGGAGGCCCACCATTAAGGAAAAGATGTATACACATGGATTCCCTCACATCAGGTTGGATTGGGCTACATGGGGTGTTTGTTTTTAACCTGTGGATGCCTACATGGAAAGAAGAGGACTGATCTACACCGGATTTAGGTGAATATTATTTCTTTTAACAGGTAACCTATGGATGTCTCCTTGGACCAAGGGGCTATGTGGGATGGTGGGTAAGTATATTTAAGTTTGAGTGTATATGTGTGCAAGTATGCTTTAATAAAGTGATACTTTCACAGTGTGTAAGTGATGTCTTTATTGAAAGATTTATATTACAATAGAACTACAGATACTGGTACTTGTGGTTCTCCAAGCTTGCTGGGACCTATAGTTCCACTGTAAAATACAATATTAATTCTTCATTTTATATAATTGACTATGAAGTCACCACCCACAGCCATTGGGTTGTGGCCATAGCCCTGGGCTTCAGCTTTGGCCCTTGGTTGTTTGCCGGGAAGGGGGAATCTGTTTATTGGTGCATCCCCACTCCCCCAGGGAACCTCAGCCAGGGCTGACTAGTTGAAGATTTAATGCTATGGCTGCAGGGACTTATATAAATGTTCAACAAACACACAAACACAATAAATGTTTCCCTGGCACCAATTAATAGCTCAATCAGTGTATATGTCCTATAGAAATATTTTTCAAACTCTTAAAGAAATATACAAGCAGCTCACTGTAAAGAAGAGGACTTCTCTACCCCTAAACTACAATACACCAGAAAAATAAAAAAGAAATACAGACAGCGCTAGTAGATTTCTTATTAAAATATTTTTATTTATCTCAATTTTTACATTTATTAAAAGAAAGATCTTTCCCTTTCTCCTAAAACTAATTTAAGAATATTAATATCTAAGAACCATGGCAATGCATAAAAAACAACACATTTGATAACACACTTCAATGTTCTGCTCTGTGCAATCATTTCTTTCTACACAAACTCAGAACAGACAGCTGGATATCATTAGCTGACACTGTTACGTTTCAGTGTTACAAAATCTCCAACCTCTATAAAAAGTGCTGATTTATTCTCACAGCTTATACTGGAAACAATGATGATTCGTTGAAACAATTGTTGCAAATGTCTCTTATTCAAGATGTATATTAAAAGGGAACCACACTGCTTTGCAACACATTGGACTTTTGTTTCCAAATAAATTGAAATATAGTGCACAGTCTCAATGATTTTTCCTTTTTCTTAAGAGTGTCACTGATTTTAGTATACAGCAGCGCTCAGTGAATTGTTCATTGGCTGTTATAACTTGCAGAGATCTAGAGATATTTCTCTCAAAGCAGCAGAAGTTAATTATGTATCTCAGCTAATATTTAAAACATGGCCATGTTAGTTGCACAGTTATTACCACATTTCCACCTGGGTTTTGCTTCCTTCCACTCCTGGCTCTGGTGCTCAAATAACCCTTCTATGAGCCTTATCCGGATGTCTGTGACATTTTACCCAGTGTAGTGAGGCAATCTCGTGGTGTGCTTAGCAAGATTGGGTAGGATCAAGAAGACGCGTTTCTCCGCCTGTGGATATCGGAGGCTTCCTCAGTCAGATGTTTTAAACTCTGCCGCCCTGCTCGCTATTATCCCCGGCATCTCTCGGTGCACCTGCTCACCACTATTGTGCTCCAGGACTCGTTTTGCCAGTGACAGCTGTTGAGAATCATGGCACTTAACCATATGCGCTCACTTGTTCTCCGGGTCCTATTACTATGGCAATTATTCATCAACTACTTGTAAACTCTCCTTATATCCACACATTTGTTTCTCATTTGTCTTAACTAATCAAGCTACAATAAAGCTCTCACTTATAACAGATTGTAATTCTTATAAACCGCGTATCGGGCCATGGGTTTAAACAATCTAATTCCTCAAATCCGATACCAGAATCCCTATTAGCAAACAGAGCAGAATTTAAAAAATAAATAAAAACAAGTTCTCTAGCTAGGAACATATACACTTAAATTTATAAAACCAATACATTCTCCTATATCCACACAACATATCTTAATGCTTATTTCATCTTAGATAAAGAGGTATATGCACTGATCTACCAATAATTATTATTTGCTTATACTAATATTCAATCAATTTTCTCAGGGCAATAATTACAGCTAACTGTTTATCTATATTATCATGCTATATTTCATTATATTACTATATTTTATTTATTTTATTTTGTTTTATTCATATTTTAACAGGACTATAAGCAATATATTACTATAATATACAAAGCACATCTATTTCCATTAAGCAATATATTACTATAAGCAACATATTACTATAGCAATCTATGAGCAATACATTACTATAATATACAAAGCACATCTATTTATATTATATATTCTTTACTCATTAGGATATATATATATATATATATATATATAATTTCCAATTAGGTAGGATCTATCCTTAACCAATAGGGCAAACGGACTAATTATATACGTATGTATACACATATATACATGCACGTACATGCATACATGTATATAAAAACACACATACATATACATATATGCAAATCACATGCACACACCCATATACAACCAAAAATATCCTAACTCACCCTCTCTCCCAACCCCCACCCTAATTGTGGGATCACCCCAAATGATTTTTCATGAACATCAGCTAACATCCCATTACTAGTAATTTAACCTAATCCTACTTAGCCCCATGGTCTAACTGATATTTTTTAATTCAACCGTATCATTCAGACCATCAGGGCTCAGGGTGCCTAGTCTATATATCCAGAAGGCCTCTCTCCGACACAGGATGTTGAACCTATTCCCCCCCACTTGCAGTGCTTTTAATATGTTCAATCCCTATTATTTTAACATTACTAGGTGTAGAAAGATCACACTGTGCCATGTGGTTGGACAAAGGATGTGTTCACACATTTTTATTTATATTTATCCAGTGCTCCATGAATCTTGTGTGGAGCATTCGGGTTGTGCGCCCTACATATTGCTTGCCACAGCCACACTGCACAATGTAGATCACAAAATTTGATCTACAATTGATGAAGCTTTTTATTTGGAATTTATCTCCATTTTGATTTGAAACAAAGTCCTTTGTTTTTCTACTTGTATGTAAACACGTATTGCACGTGGAGCTCCCACATTTTGTGGAAACCTGGTGGTCTGATAGGTAACCAAGCATTTCCTGTCTGTGGACCTTCTGCCTTCCTCTGATTAAAATTACTAGTTGTTAATTTTTGTATCAGATTATCCGATTTCCTGAAAACTACTTTTCCTTCAAGATTAATTATTTTTCTAAGTACTGTATCTAATTTCAGGAGTTCCGAATTATTTGTAATTATTTTTTTAATATCATATGAATAGTTATAGAATTTCTTTGTAAACAAAGATGGTCTATCTTCCCTATCCCCATTTTCCAAATCTCTCTTTTTATGTGTTTGTTTTATATTCACTTTCTCCATATTAAGCAATGCATCACTCCCTATGCCTTCCACTTCCCTTAAAGCTTTCTGAAGAATTTCCTTAGGATAGCCTTGCTCCAAAAATGAATCAAAAATCAGACCCGCTTGTTTGATGAATGATTCTTGTGTTGAACAATTACATTTGATTCTAATAAATTGCCCCTTCGGAATATTTATTTTCCATATTTTTGCATGGGTACTTTTAAAATTTAGATATCTACTCTGATCTACTGGCTTTATAAAGGTTAACGTTATGAGTTCTCCTCCTTCTGTAGATAATGCAATATCCAAAAAGCTAATCCTCATTTTGCTTTGATTACATGTAAATTTCAGACCATATTGGTTTTGATTTAAATTGTGAAAAACGTGTCTATTGAATGTGCATCCCCATCCCAAATAATAAATAAATTGTCAATAAATCTGCCATAGAGGACGAGATTTGCGCCTAACCTGCCTCCCCACACATGCTCCTCCTCAAACCTCCCCATGTATAGGTTAGCGAAGCTCGGTGCAAATCTCGTCCCCATCGCAGTCCCCCGTGTCTGTAAATATATTTTAGTGTTAAACAAAAAATAATTATGTTTCAAAATAAAATCAATTGAATCTAGAATAAAGCCACGTAGAGAGTCGAACATCTCTCGATCTTCATCTAAATAAAATTTCACAGCTTCCAGTCCCAAATTGTTTGGAATGTTTGAATATAATGCTTCCACATCACATGTTAAGAGGGAATAACCCTCTTTCCATACAACATTTTTATTTAGACTTAAAAAATGCTTAGTATCTTTGATATGGGACTTCAACTTCACTACGTGGCTTTGTAAATAATAATCAACAAAAAAATATAAATTATTAGTGAGTGACCCAACACCAGAAATTATAGGACGACCGGGGGGTGAGGTAAGTGACTTATGGATTTTGGGTAAATAATAAAATGTGGGAGTGACAGGATGTGTATTATAAAGAAACTTGGATGTCTCATCTGATATTGCACCACCACTCAAAGCGTCATCAAGCAGATCTTTAAGTTCCCTTTGGTATACGGCGGAGGGATTGTGATCCAATCTGACATAGAACAGACTATTGCCAAGTTGTTTATAGGCTTCAGTTAAATAGTCCTCTACGTCAAGGATCACAATTCCTCCACCCTTATCCGCCGGCTTAATTATTGTGCTCACATCTGAATAGAGAGTCTTAAGGGCTTTTCTCTCACCTCCCTGTAGATTGTCCCTAAAGCTCCCTTTTTCTGCTTTCTCACATAATTTTTTTAAGTGTTCCAAAGTACTATTATAAAAACTTTCAATATAAGAGCCCTTATATTGAAGGGGATTGAATTCTGATTTTTCTTTGAATTTGTTTACCCTCCTTGCATCATATATTTTAATTCCCCTATATCATCTTGAAGATCTTTCAATATCTCCAAAGCCTCTTGATCCTCCACATCTAGCACAATCGGGGAGCCACATGTGTTGGATTTATTCATGGCTTTTAATGCAAAGTATTGTTTGTGACTTAGGGTGCGCACATATTTATTCAAATCCACAAAGAGGGTAAACAGATTGGGCTTACTTGCAGGAGCAAAATTCAAACCATTCTCTAAGAGCCTCAATTCCTCCTCAGTTAATTTCCTTGAGGACAAATTGAAATCTCCTTTCTTTCTCTCTTGGGTCTCATTTATTGGATACATTGATTTTTTTGTGGGATTTTCTCCTCCCTCCTCTCGATCCCCTTGGTCTCTTTCCCTTGTTCTTTTTAGTGGGCCCTTTGTATTCTCCCAAAATGCCACTTGGCGTTTCTCTAAAAAAGACCTATTATACGGGGAATCAAGATCATCATCTGTCTCAGATCTTCTATGATTAATTATATTCCTCCATCTTGGGGTTTCTTGATCCTGATCAGATTCATGGGAGAGAGGCTCATATCTATTCCTACTTTCATATCTCACTTCTTGTCTAGTATTTCTTGATTTTTGAAAATGGGATTTTCCTTTAAACTTCCTTTTAGTAATTCTATTTGGTGTATTCTGCTGTCCATGAAAACTAACAAATTTCCTTTGTGGGGTATTAAAATTTTTGCTTTCCTATTATATTGATATACCTCCCCTTTTTCATATTCCATTCTGTCTCTATTCATTTTTTGTTCCTTTCTATTAATAAGAGTCTGTTCAAACTCTTCAATTTTCTTGTTTACTTTTAAATCTCTAATTTTGTAATCTGGATGTGCCTCGAATTATTTTAACAAATTTTGTGTCTGTTCTATTTCAACCTGTAAATTCTGAACTTTTTCCTCTCTATACTTTATCAATAATTTCATTAGGTTCTTAGAACAGGTATCTAAAATCTGATTCCAGTCACTGCTGAATTTCTGGTCCTCTCCAAACGTTGAATTTTTCAAAATTCTTAAACCTCTCGGGATTATATCCCCATCTAGATATTTTTGGAGAGTCACTTGATCCCACCAGTGCCTGGTTTCAGCAGTGCATAGGTTTTCTAGTTTATTAAACAACCTCTGTATATCACCACCTTCAATGTCCCTAATATTTTCACTCGGTCTATGACCTACCCCTTTAAGATACAAATTTCTCCTCTCCATTCTATCCGTTAGACATTTTAATGATGTCATCTTTAGTTTTCAATCAGCTGCCTGGGATGAGAACGTATTAATGAAACAACAAACACACAAACACAATAAATGTTTCCCTGGCGCCAATTAATAGCTCAATCAGTGTATATGTCCTATAGAAATATTTTTCGAACTCTTAAAGAAATCTACAAGCAGCTCACTGTAAAGGAGAGGACTTCTCTACCACTAAACTACAATACACCAGAAAAATAAAAAAGAAATTCAGACAGCGCTAGTAGATTTCTTATTAAAATATTTTTACTTATCTCAATTTTTAAATTTATTAAAAGAAAGATCTTTCCCTTTCTCCTAAAACTAATTTTAAGAATATTAATATCTAAGAACCATGGCAATGCATAAAAAACAAACATTTGATAACACACTTCAATGTTCTGCTCTGTGCCATAATTTCTTTCTACACAAACTCAGAACAGACAGCTGGATATCATTAGCTGACACTGTTACGTTTCAGTGTTACAAAATCTCCAACCTCTATAAAAAGTGCTGAATTATTCTCACAGCTTAAACTGGAAACAATGATGATTTGTTGAAACAATTGTTGCAAATGTCTCTTATTCAAGATGTATATTAAAAGGGAACCACGCTGCTTTGCAACACATTGGACTTTTGTTTCCAAATAAATTGAAATATAGTGCACAGTCTCAATGATTTTTCCTTTTTCTTAAGAGTGTCACTGATTTTAGTATACAGCAGCGCTCAGTGAATTGTTAATTGGCTGTTATAACTTGCAGAGATCAAGAGATATTTCTCTCAAAGCAGCAGAAGTTAATTATGTATCTCAGCTGATATTTAAAACATGGCCATAATAGATGCACAGTTGCCCTGAGAAAATGTATTGAATATTAGGATAAACAAATAATAATTATTGGTAGATCAGTGCATATACATCTTTATCTAAGATGAAATAAACGTTATGATATGTTGTGGGAATTTAGGAGAATGTATTGGTTTTGTAAATTTAAGTGTGTATGTTCCTAGCCAGAGAATTTGTTTTTATTTATTTTTTAAATGCTGCTCTGTTTGCTAATAGGGATTCTGGTACGATACGGGGTTTATAAGTATTACAATCTGTTATAAGTGAGAGCTTTATTGTAGCTTGATTAGTTAAGACAAATGAGAAACAAATGTGTGGATATAAGGAGAGTTTACAAGTAGTTAATGAATAATTGCCATAGTAATAGGACCCGGAGAACAAGTGAGCGCATATGGTTAAGTGCCGCGATTCTCAAAAGCTGTCACTGGCAAAACGAGTCCTGGAGCACAATAGTGGTGCGCAGGCACACCCTGAGAGATGCCGGGGATAAGAGCGAGCAGGGCGGCAGAGTTTAAAACATCTGAATGAGGAAGCCTCCGATATCCACAGGCGGAGAAACGCGTCTACTTGATCCTACCCAATCTTGCTAAGCACACCACGAGATTGCCTCACTATGCTGGGTAAAACGTCACAGACATCCGGATAAGGCTCATAGAAGTGTTAGTTGAGCACCAGAGCCGGGAGTGGAAGGAAGCAAAATCCAGGAGGAAATGTGGTAATAACTGTGCATCTAACATGGCCATGTTTTAAATATCAGCTGAGATACATAATTAACTTCTGCTGCTTTGAGAGAAATATCTCTAGATCTCTGCAAGTCATTACAGCCAATGAACAATTCACTGAGCACTGCTGTATACTAAAATCAGTGACACTCAAGAAAAAGGAAAAATCATTGTGACTGTGCACTATATTTCAATTTATTTGGAAACAAAAGTCCAATGTGTTGCAAACCAGTGTGGTTCCCTTTCAATATACATCTTGAATAAGAGACATGGGGGGTAATTCCAAGTTGATCGCAGCAGGATTTTTGATAGCAACTGGGCAAAACCATGTGCACTGCAGGGTAGGCAGATATAACATGTGCAGAGAGAGTTAGATTTGGGTGGGTTATTTTGTTTCTGTGCAGGGTAAATACTGGCTGCTTTATTTTACACTGCAATTTAGATTGCAGATTGAACACACCACACCCAAATCTAACTCTCTCTGCACATGTTATATCTGCCTCCCCTGCAGTGCACATGGTTTTGCCCAACTGCTAACAAAAATCCTGCTGCGATCAACTCAGAATTCCCCCCATTGTGTCATGTATAACTGCTTGCCTTTTCATAAAATAAAGCAAAACTGTTAAAACAGAACAATTATTGCTTATTAGCCAAGGATATTCTGAAATAGCCTTGACAGATCAGTTGGTATCCCATTGAAAAGATAATAAAGAATTGGATTGTAGTCATATTTAAAACTAATTGCTATCTTGATTTAGCATCACTCATGTTTTCAATCTTCAAATCAGTCATTCAGCCATTTTAACTGTAAAAAGTAATCACACTGCAGTTTGGTATCATCTTGTGCACCGCAATGAACATGGTCCAGGGAAAGCAAAGGAGAGTTACCGGTGATCAGAAAGAACATTATAGACATGCACATTAAAGGTAAAGGCAGTAAAACCTTGTCCAATATTCCTGTGACTACAGTTGCATATATTATTATAACATTTAAGTCCATGTGATTGTAAGCAACCTCTCTGGGTGTGGTCACAAGAGGGAAATCAACCACAGATTAAAGTGAAGGATAGTGATAATGGTAAAAAAGAACCAAGGAAATCTTCTAAAGAGATACATGCTGAACTCCAAGGTCAAGGTATATTAGTCTCTGATCACACAGTCCAACACTTTTTGAGTGACAGTGGAGTCCATTGAAGATGACCCAAGAGAAATCCACTTTAAAAAACAAAACACATATAGAGTCCTGGCTGGAATTTTCTTAATTGCATACTGACACAATGCTTCTGGGAGAATGTACTATTCACTGATGAGTCAAAACCAGAGCTGTTTGGCATGTCAAATTAGCTCTGTGTACACAGATGGAAAAAGTAATCTTTAAAAGAAAAGACCACTATACCTACTGTGACACATGGAGATAGCTTGGTTATGTATGGGGGCTGCTTCTCTGCGTCTGGCTTGTATCTGTGTATCTTGTATCTGTGCAGGGTACAAAGAAATATTAAGACTATGAAGGCATTTTGGAGTGAAACATACTGCCCAGTGTCAGAAGGCTCAGTCGAGGGTCATGGCTCCTCTAACAGGATAATGACCCAAATTAAATAACTAGGAGTATCCAAGAATGGGTAAGAACAGATCTTTAATCTATTCTGAAGTGGCCTCTATGAGCCCTGAACTGAATCCTATCCAACAAGAAAGAGATGAAACATGCAGCCTGGAGAAGGCACCCATCACACCTGACACAGTTGTAGCAGATTGCTCAGAAAGAGTGGCACAAACTACCTGCTGACGGGTGAAGAAGTCTCACTGAGAACTACCAAGATCGCATGATTGCAGTGATTGCTTATACAAGATGAGCAACATAATATAAGGATAAGAGTCCCATCATATCATAGCTTTTTTTTTGTTGATATTTCATTGGTTAAATTTGTTTGATTATTTCAAATATTCCATTGAATCAAAAATCTAATACAAAGTCTGATATCTTTTAAATATGCCAATCATTTTATCAGTTTCAAGTTATTTCAGTGAAAAACATGGGTTCTATTTTTTTCATGGAAAGTGTGACTGGATGCAGGGCCAAAGAGAGATTGGCTAGACCCTGGTATTGAAGGGGGTATGGCCTAATAGCAGAGGTGTGGTCACACAGCCTTTAGTAGAATAACTTTACAAACTACTATTAATGCACCACAAATCAGCACCAACCTGCCCAGTAGATCAGATCAGGGGTGAAGCTCAGTTCAATTGCACACACCCCTCAGGCAGAGGAGACTGCTGCATTCAATGGCAGCAGCTTCCCTGCAACCACAACAGCACAACACACAGCAGTGTGTGCTTGGCTTTTGAAAGAGGCTGCTGCTGGCTGACATATAAGAGAGGAGGGAGGTGTATTGGGCCAGTCCTGAGTCTGTCTACTGTGTAGTGGGTGGGTAACTTCGCTGCCACCACCAAGCTCCTAAACTGGCATTTGGAACCACTTCTTCCAGGTTCCTACTATCAGCACTTGGAACTCCCTGCTTCTTGGTATGTGTAGATATGTAATGAGTTAGACACCCCAATTCTGACTAAGGCAGTGAGCTCGCTCTGGTGAGTCTGACTAGGGCAGTGAGCTAGCTATGCTGAGTCTCACCAGGGTGAGACTCGGCTAGGGTAGTGAGCTAGCTATGTGAGTCTAACTAGGGTAGTGAGCTAGCTATGTGAGTCTAACTAGGGTAAATAGCTAGTCATGTTGAGCCTGACTAGAGTATTGTGAACTAGCTATGCCAGAATTCTCAATGGTAAATTTTGTCATGGTGCTTTTGTTGATGTTTTAATTGCTTCTGACACTTAGGTGCTGATCTGAGTCACATACTGCAATTGCTTTATTTGCCATACTTGCATCTGGGAAAAATTCAAGATGCCAGTAAAAGTCCTTCCCATGAGACGCTGACTTCCAACATCTTTAGAAGCTGTAATACCATTTGGTTCACCTTTACACACTATCATCGGTTGCACCATAGAAATGTGCCCCAGCTAGCAGAAACAGTTTCTCCATCTAAATATGTCCTCCAATGTGAGCAACTAAACATCTGTGTATGCAACCACTTAGTAGTCTGCAACACTCCCATAAAACTCTCTTAAAATGGATAATCTATTCAGGTTCCTGCATTTCAAATCACACATTTATAAGGGCACTATTGGAAGGTGAGACCTTGATAAATGTACAGTATATAACGTGATATTATTAGGGATGTTATGTACCCATGTGAGAAAGTCACCTGGTCACAGTACATGGGCCTGCATATTTGCGCAAATGTGTGCTAAGAACTTCACTTATATTCCATGTTAATTGTGAGGGTTTATTATTCTTATTATCACTGTTCTTAGTGCTAGGAGTGTGCACCTGTATTTCTCTTCATCCAGCATAGTATTAGAAGCCTCAGCATGATAGCACCTCTTAATATCTTTAGTAATAGGTGTGCAGTCCAGGCCCCCCCCCCCCCCCCCATTTTTTATCTAGATTTGTGTTTGAAAAAAGTCAGTTAGGAACTAATTGGTAGGTTCTTTATCTCTCCCCAATGCATCCCTCTCCAAGTTGTAGTAGATCTGCCCCGTTAGTGTCCCCAGTAAAAATTACACCACAGCACAGTGCCCCAGTTCATCTTATGTCATACTATAGTGCCTCCACTTCATATTGTGCCACATCAAAAATCCCCAGTGTGTGCACTGCTGGAGTTACCAACAGTCTTTGATCAATGTGCACATTTCTCATGGGAGGCTTGATCATGGTCAGTGTATCTGACACATTGACCATGAACAAGTCTCCCAGGTGAAACGTGCATGTTGAAAACAGACTGTTGGTAACTCTGCCAGTGCACACACTGGAGTCCCTGCATGAGAGAAGTTAGCAGCACAGACAGGGGTTAAGGTATCTTATCTCAAAAATCTTTTTTCACATGTCCGGTCTCCCAGTACGGGTAGTGAGGCTGTCCTCACGGGTGGTCTTCAGTATGCCAAATGTTGGGATCCCGGCGCACAGTATACCGGTGCCGGGATCCTGACACCCAGCATACCGACAGCTATTCTCCCTCATGGGGGTCCACGACCCCCTGGAGGGAAAATAAATAGCATGGCGCACGTGGCGAGCGCAGCGAGCCCGCAAGGGGCTCCTTTGCGCTTGCCACACTGTTGATATGCCGGCTGTCGGGCTCCCGGTATGCTGGTCGCTGGGAGCCCGGCCGCCGGCATACCGTACTACACCCATCCTCACTGTGGGAATTATTCTTAAATTAATTATTATAGCATGCTGACACAAAGTTTAAACTGTGGATACTAATATTAACTCAGAGATGATTTGATATACAGCATAATTGGCATAGATAGACCTGAAGTAGGTTTGATACAAGAGAATGTGAGACCTGACAATCTCCATTCAAAACACAGAGATTGACTCAAGTACCAATGTAATAATACACCTCCACATGACATACTGTACAATACTCTGGGATTTATTGAGTGTGATAATCTTTGGCTAGGAGTTTATGGAGATGTCATGTCATTTTTTGCTTTCAATGATCTCACTCTTCTGTGCTGTTACTAATATTACCTTTACTACTAGGACACACAGAGTATCTAGTCGAGTGTTTAAAAATAGATTCAGGGTAAACCACCTAATATTGATCCCTGTTGCAATGAAAAAAGAAGGGAATATACTTCCAATGATTTAATCTTTATTTATTGAGTGTGCTTTATGACAAAAAACAGTATTAACATACAGTCGTTTTATGAGATATACAATAAAAGTTAAGTTTTATGTATAAAACATGTAACGAGCGCAAAAAATATCTTTGAATATATATCTGAATGCATATATTTGGCTGTGCAGTCAAATATAATTTGTATATGGAGAGTGGCCCCTGTAAATAAAAGATTTTTTTATGGTTAGTGTGCAGTATGTTTACAACTCCTTTATGGAGTATATAAGTTGAGCTCAGTCCATTCTAAATTCACAATGTGTTTGTGAATGCCCTAACTGTCCCTACCTCCTAGTCGGTCCCGTGCATCAATTGGGAAGGTGATGTTAAAAGTCCTTCTTCTCCGCTCTGTTGCGTCCAGCGGTTCATGACTTGTTGTTGGATCGCGGCTCAATGACGTCACACTGCAGCTAGGCGTCGGGAATTTAGGGCCAGAAAGATGGTAATTTTCTGTATCCCTGTGCCCCCAATGCAGTTCATGCATCAACGATGACTAAGTGCATGGTGATGCACTTTTTAATGTATATTTACTGTACATACACAAGAGTGCCCCCAAACGAGAGTCTTATCTCTCTTTTCCTTATCCAAATCAGTATGAACATGATCAGGATTCATGTGTAGTGTGATTTATATGAAAGTGCAGTAAAATGAAAATGCTGAACTGCGCCCAACAACAACATTAACAGAGCATGCGTCCCTGAATCAGGCCTTAACACTCTCTGTGAGCTGTAATAAACAAAATTCCATCATAGTCAATAAGGTCACTCACTGATGTTCTTTTGTGCACTGCCCAGTGGTCAATAATAAACCCTTCATTAGTGAGAACTTTTCTTACAAAGTTCTCATCATATTTGAACACATGTATCTTGTCCTGCCCAATCTTCACATAAGTTGTATTTAAGCACCCCACCAATATCAGGTATCCTTCAGGTTTCAGTAGCTTTATGAAGTTCCTGAGATACTTTATATAATCAGCTTGGTCTTTGCTGATGGCATCCAGCATACATGCACTGATGACACAGTCTGCTGGTGGGAGCACCTCTGGGTCTGTGATATTCTCTTTGTCAATGTTACATTTCATAGTCTTTGTTATTGCTGTCTTCAATGTAATGTCTTTATCCTGACACAGGTCACTGAAATATACAAACACAAAAGGTTCATTTGGATCTAGGACTAGTCATGCCACCACATGAGAAATAAAATATAGTTTTATATGGAGATTCATTGGATATGAAGGTATCATTTAGAGAGACATTGTTTATTTTCTGGAAGGGTTCCTTGAAGGTGGAAGAGATTGGACATTATTCTATACTTTCAATGAGGAACATCTTTCATCTTTCAGGTGCATGGAATATTGTAGTGGTATGGAAAAGGTGTCCATTATGTACCCCTATTTGAAACACTCAGTGCAATATAGCTTTGTTCCATTGTTCAGACTTAGAGGGCTATTCAGAGATGACCACAGATCGCTGCATACATAGCCTGAGCTGTGGTCATCTCTTCACATGCTGGGGGCCACCCAGCACAGGGCAAGGTCACCCAACATGTGTGAGGCCGCCTTCCGATACATCTGCAATTTTCAGAGGCATTGGGCCTTATGTTGAACCCTAGCAGTGCAGCCTGGTTGCATGTGTCTTCACGCAGGTGCCCCGAAAATACAGATGATCCAGCCCCATTTTCCTTGCCTAGCCCCTATAATGAAGTAATTTCACCCCCGCAATGCTCACTGCTGTCAATCACATTGCAGTCGCATCTACGGCTAATGCAATCACAATGTGTATGGCCGTGCAGCTGCGTTTGCGGCTTGGTCTCAATGACTACCTTAGTGGGTACTGGGTGAGGCACACATGCTGCTGTCTGCCTGCTGCACCTGACTGATAACACTGATGCCAAAAGAAGAGAAAATCCGCACAGATCATATAGGTCATATACTCATATCAATCAGTTACTTCCCATTGTTTATAACCAAAACAATTTTTAGAAAAATTCTTAGTATTTATCATTGGTTTGGGGGTGCTCCCTGGAATAAGTTAATCACATTTAAACACAAAAAGAAAGGAAAAGGTATTCCACATTGGGGCACTCATCTGTAACTGGCTGTAATGGTGATTCTAAATCCAGGTGCAAGACGACTCACTATAAAACGTAACCTTTATTGTAATTTGTATATAATACTGATAATAGATAGCTAGCGAAGTATTCAAAGAAAATTTGTGAAATAGTGAATTGCGCAAAAGAAAAAAGAAAAAAATGAACACACACTGGTCTCAAATATATTCAATCTACTAAATAATTCTATCCTATAGTAATTATACAACTATATCATTGTGCCTTTTGTCAATATTAACATGTTGGATTGTATACATGAATTTTGTGCTCCCTCATTAGGATGAGTAAGCTTACAGTTTGGAGAATTAGATTGAAAAGTCCTCTGCAATTGTTATTCACAATGTGTAATAATCACAAAAAGCAATTCACACACTGATACCATAAGTGGATACAGTTCTGAAACACTTTTAGTTGATGCTCATGTGAATAAATAGGTTTGATAGGGTAACCCTGAAGTGATCTTGGACTAATTTTATAAGTGAATATTGCTGGGACCTATTTATACAGTGAATTATTCTAAATTAGGTCTCCCGTCCTCTGCATATTATATGGGCCACCCATATCAATAATGTTGCACCAAATATCAGGAAAAATAATCCCAAATGCAGTAAATTGTTGGTTGTAGAGAGCGCTTGTGTCCCAGTTACTAATATGTTTTATGGTCAAAAAACGTTGTAGATAGTCATTTGAACACTATGTTGTAAAAAGCGCTTATGTCTTAATTAATAATGAATTTATGTGGTCATAACTTACTACAGAGTGTAAGTATATTCCTAACAGGACATATTCTCACCACATATAATTTATATGAGGGCTGGAGCAATGATACAGTATAATCTGAACACTTCTCTATGCAAATCGGAATCACTTATAATTAATGCTCTTACAAGTCAGTTTGGGGGTTAATCCTGCTGGAACATAACATTCCACAATACACGGGAGTTGGTAATTATCCTCAATCTCCCATATCCAGCATGTAATTAATCAGAAACAGCTCAAACAGGCCATAATAATCTTGCTTAATTTAGAGAATCTCAATGGCATACACTTAAAGTAATAACCTATTTCACTTATTACAGTGTATAATCTGCAGCTGATTAAATTAGGCTAGAATGGTCTGACTAAAATACAAAGTGTCAGTAACGTATTGTGCAGATGGTGAACTCGTATTCTCACTGATCCGCAAAAAATGTTTCAAAGTCAGCCGTATCAGTACTATCATAACCTGGCTGCATTACAATGTATCCAAAACGTGTTCTACCAGTTAAATTATCATGCAATTATCGTATAGCATGATATATAAACTTTTATGTAGATAGAAAATGGGCTGTCTGTCTCTGTAAATTAAACCCTCATATACTAACTGAATGAAAAAAGATTGGGTGTCAGTTTACTGCATGTCTAATATTCCGTTGCCGTTATTAGCAATACTGCATTGTATCATGCTCGTTCTCTAAGCTGTGCCCAAATAAGACTTTCTAAATCCCTAGTAACAGGGAAGCAACACTTAATTGATATCTGAAAACATCCTATGGTACATATATCCGGTGCCCCGGATATCAGATTGTAGCAGTGATTGACGTATACTAATAGCACATTTCAATATAGTGTATAGAGACAGTGTGATCATTTAAAAAAACACGGCACCCAGAAGGTGGATGGGACACAAGCGCTCTCTACAACCAACAATTTACTGCATTTGGGATTATTTTTCCTGATATTTGGTGCAACATTAATGATATGGGTGGCCCATATAATATGCAGAGGACGGGAGACCTAATTTAGAATAATTCACTGTATAAATAGGTCCCAGCAATATTCACTTATAAAATTAGTCCAAGATCACTTCAGGGTTACCCTATCAAACCTATTTATTCACATGAGCATCAACTAAAAGTGTTTCAGAACTGTTATCATTTATGATATCAGTGTGTGAATTGCTTTTTGTGATTATTACACATTGTGAATAACAATTGCAGAGGACTTTTCAATCTAATTCTCCAAACTGTAAGCTTACTTATCCTAATGAGGGAGCACAAAATTCATGTATACAATCCAACATGTTAATATTGACAAAAGGCACAATGATATAGTTGTATAATTACTATAGGATAGAATTATTTAGTAGATTGAATATATTTGAGACCAGTGTGTGTTCATTTTTTTTTATTTTTTATTTTTCTTTTGCACAATTCACTATTTCACAAATTTTCTTTGAATACTTCGCTAGCTATCTATTATCAGTATTTTATACAAATTACAATAAAGGTTACGTTTTATAGGGAGTCGTCTTGCACCTGAATTTTGAATCACCATTACAGCCAGTTACAGATGAGTGCCCCAATGTGGAATACTTTTTCCTTTCTTTTTGTGTTAAATGTGATAACACTGATGACCAGAGGAGCAGAGTGCAGCAGGTATTAATAATAGCTGGTCACCAGCATTAAGCATAATAATGATGTCAGAGACATCTTTCATTTATCTCACAGGCAGCCTCAGCAGGCTGTGTCCTCAGGTCCTGGCACCCTTAGGCAGCTGCTTAAATCTGCTTAATGGATATGCCAGCCCTGCACGTTGGGACATTTGTGACCAGTGGAGATTTGAGGGCATGTGGGGTATTTTTAGGATCAGTGAAGTGTTGAGTGCAGAGTTGCATATGGAAGATATGAATATCTGCATATGGTTGCTATGGTTGCAATTTGAAATCCAAATGGCTGATGTGGGGGTGTGGAAATCATCTGGGAAATTTGTTTTTAAAATTCTGTTACTGTGATTAAGTGTAATAACTGTAACAAGAGCTGCACATGCACAGTGTAGAGGGCGCCCGTTCCATTTTTACAAAAATGCATCATTTTAAAGTAAATTGAACCAATGATGTCAAAGTTTTCAATAGAGAAATAGATTAAGTGGTTTATATTGCCAAATTATTATTACAGCATTTTGGGAATGTTGTGCACAATGTCTTCAAAGAAGAAGTGTTGTAACACTCAGTGAGTGGGGCATCCTATATGTATACCTGGGGGCAGTAATAACTCACACCAATCTATTGTTAAAAATGTCACATTAGACAGGAAGGGACAGTAAATTGTTCCAAATTAAAATCCGATTATTGGTGAATTTATGAACATTATGGGCCACATGTAATAGCCTAAGGGTTGGGGAGTTTGTGATATCTCAGTGTTTTAACCAGTGGTGGGCTGAGCCGGGGGGGGGGGGCACAGTGCCATTTGCCCACCGGGCTAGTACAATTATGCAGCACAAGGGTCGTTGCTGCATTGTGCCTTCTCATATTCCTGACAACCAGGAAGGATCTCTCCCTGCCTTCCAGCTGTCAGTGTCAGGCTGCTGCATACTGCTGATTGCTGTGTCTGGACTTCTCACCGATGGCTATCCCTAGAATGAAGGGGCTTAATGAGGTGGTGGGGATCAGCAGGACTCAAATGGAGGGGGCTGCACAGTATGTGTTTTAGTACTGTCTGGCTGTGTTGCGTGCAGGCAGCAACTTTTGTGCTGCTCACTTCCTCCTCCCTCCCACAGGCATGACTCATACAAAGATAAGCTCCATGCCCACCAGACAACAAGGAGCTGATGATAGCAATGCTGCTGCTGCTACTGCCCTGGACAGAGGGGGTCTTTCAATGACAAGGAGTGCATGCAGATGTACCTCTTTTGTAATCTATTAGATAGCCTTTTTGGATTGGAAGGTTGCATGGAGGGGTGGGGTTGTAACGAGGTCTCAGCCATGGGGGTGCCTAGCAAACAGCAGGGAACCCTGCCTGTTTCATTTGTAATGGTCCTTACAAAATCTATAGAAGTCCTGGGGGCCATTCTGTCAGCCTTAAGATGGATATACACTAGACAATACGTATGTCATCCGATCTGGAATTATGTGAACCTGCTACAGTATGTCGCTGATTATGAGCACTACCATGTGACATCAGCAACATCCTCCATCGCCCCTACATGCCAGTCCAATGGGGTCTTTTTCAAGGTGCTGCTCAGAATTTTGGTCAGTCTAAAATGCAAGTTATTTAAATGTTCATAGCACCAATCACAGTCCACTGTACGCAGTTGGATCCTATACACAATGATGACTACATATCCCATGGTCCTCTGCTGCATATGTATACTCCTCCTATACACTCCTTTGTATATCCGGGATGTCATGGTAACCTGATGCTCAATAGTGACTCAGCACGGAGCCGCAACGTCACTTCTTGTCTCCGGGCATCATCCTGATGTTCTTTTAAAATATCCCCCGTGGAAACGGTAACAGCCTCTTATATTTTCTCTTAGCTCCTGTCTCACATTTGTTCATGGAGCTCCTGGAGTCTTTTCATCAAAACAGGGCTGGAAGAAACTTTACATAAATTCTGATACTAAAGGGTGCTATGATTAAAAAAAGTTTGTGAATCACTGCCCTAGATGTTTCTGCATTACTACAGTATATATGGTGGGATTCAAGCAATGATAAACCCTTTTGACAAAAAGTATAGATTTCAGTTTTTTTTTTAAAGATATGAGATTTGGCTGTAAATGAAAGCATAAATCAGAGCCAAGGTAAATACTGAACGTTTCACTTGCTATTGGCCCCAAAGTTTTTTGTATAACTATTAAAGTAATTGACATACAGACCTTGGTCTATGATAAGCATGAGGAAGTCATAGCAAGTGTTGAAAGTGTTTACTTCAATTGCTTTAAAAGTTATAAGAAAATCTTTGGGTCCATCAGCTAGTGAAACACCCCTGTATATTAGAAATGTGATGTTTGGTTCTTAAGAAATCCGAAGCCATGGAAATTTTGCGGATCCAAACCAATTCCTAGTTTGATGCTGCAGACGTTTGGAATTTGGATTTTAAATCCAAATTTCAGGTGTTGGATTGCAAAAATTAATTGATTTTAGCTATTTTTATCCATTTTCAAGAAATTTAAAACCTAAGATTCATATATTTGGTGGTATGTAATGCAGTCCAAGATCACAGTTGTTTTATTTTTGGTGGGTAGAACATTTGGAAAAGTTTATTGTGTACTGACACTGAGATAACTCATGATAGATGTTTTGGAAAATATGTTACCTGTTTCCTTCTAGGCATTTCATATATGCCATTATGTGAGACCAATCAAACGCTCCAGTGCGTGTGTTAATCCATCTGTTCAGCTCCATAATACATTGCTCAGAGCACTTCAGCACAAGGATCTGTTTGAAAAATCCACTGGCTGTATAGAGATGATGAATGAAGGATCCAACACTGATGTCAATCAGAAGATCTCCCTTAATGTGTCCTGCAGGGAAAGATTACAGTGATTACAGAATATAATATGTTATGTAGCATCTATTCTATTCATCATTCTGTAATGTCCTGTTACATGTAAGCAACTGCCTCACCACGCATCATTTTCTCCTTCAGTTTACTGTATAAGAAATGTACTGTAAGTACTTATTTTAGCAGAATTTCCAGTATCTGGGGCCACCTATCCTGCCTACAGTAAATACACAAACATTTGTAAACATCAGAATTGTCCATAATGTTTCATAATGCAAACCCTTAGAAAACATGCACACCTAGAGACTAATCCACTAAGGATTGCAATTGCAAAGCTATTTGCAGCAAATTTGTGATTGCTATTCTTAATAATGCAAAATAAGGAGGAGGTGCATACTATCTCCTTCCTACATTGTTGATGCAATTGTATATGGGATGAACATCACAACCATCGATAGCGATGTTTATCTACGATAACAGGCTGAGTAATCCTAGGCATTCTGTAGATCAGGTTGTGAGAGCAAGGAAATTGCATCTCATGATGCAGTCCTTGGCCTCGCCACTCCCAGAATATGAGGGCAATACACCCCCATTACTTGCAACGTCAGCGCCCCCACCCCTTCCTCCCTGTGAATGCCTCTGCCTGTCAATCAGGCAGAGGCATTTGCATCACTGCTTTATGATTGCAGGACCCGTTCTGCACATGTGCCGAATGGGGTGTGGTTCATAGGGTCGACAGTGTCTAGGTCGACCATGTTTGGGTCAACTACTATTGGTCGACATTAACTAGGTCGACAGGGATGCTTGGCCGACAGATTATCTAGGTCGACATGGTCTAAGTTGACAGCTCAAAACGTCAACATGAGTTTTTTAAGTTTTTTTAGGTGTCATTTTCTCTGTACAGTGACCAGGAAACCCAATTAGTGCACCATGTTTGCTCGCCATGCTTTGGACAAGGAGCCCTGCTCCGCTACCACTGCGCTTGGCACAGTTTACTTATCCCAATCATAGTCCACGTGGATCGTTAAGTATAAAAAGTTCAAAAAAAGAAAAAAATGTGAAAAACTCCTGTTGACTATTTGACCTGTTGACTTAGAACATGTCGAACTAGAGACCCTGTCGACCTTGACACCTGGTTGACCTAGTTACTGTCGACCAATAGAGGTCAGCCTAAACATTTTTGACCTAGTTACTGTCGACCTAGAGACCGGATGAAATGTGGGGTGTAAAGGTGTTGGTTAGGATTAGGGGGGTTTATTATGATGGTGAAAGGCAGTAGCATATCTATAATGGGTGCATTGTGTGTGGTGCACCTGGGGCCCTGGATAAAACAGAGCCAAAGCACACACCTTGGGGTTTATTTACTAATATTCGTATTTGAGTCGGTTTGTGTAGTGTTTAAACTCGTTTGTTATCGGGTTCATTTTCATGCAACTTTTTGAAACTATTAACGCCAAGTTACGAAGCAGTCGAGTTTATGGTTTTCGTGTTTTCCGATGTCGATGCCAGTCTTTTTTTTGTCACATTTACAGCCGTCATTGTCGTTTGCGTACGTGTTTTTGTTGTTTTTACTGGTTTATTTTCTATGTTAAACGCGGCAGGGTTATTTATCAACCACGGCCGCATTTTCACTTTTAGTTTCGATTTTCATCCCCGTTAGTGATTGATTATGTTTCAGATGTAGGAGTGTCTGTACGCAACCATATAAATATGCCCCAAACCGTCCGCACCTTGTGGGTTTAGTTAGTGGTGAGGAGGGAGGTTGTGCTGTGGAGGTTGGTGAGTAGTTGGTTTGGTGAGGAGTTGTTTGGGCGATTTCTGAGTGTAGTATTGTGTTTGAAAGTAGTCTTGTCATTCTTGTAGTCTTGTTTTTTTTTTGGTTTTGTCTCATTTTTTGTCCAAGTTTTTTTGATTTATAGTCCCTTGTCAGTGTTTGTGTGTGTGTGTGTGTGTGTGTGTGTGTGTGCATGTGTGTGTGTGCATGTGTGTGTGTGTGTGTGTGTGTGTGTGTGAGTTGTGCAGTGGTAGTGGAGGAGTGTGTTGTTGTTTTTTTTTCTATGTTAATTGTTGAACCACACAATTATGTCTGACTCAGAGGTGAATGAGGTGGAGGGTGTGAGTGAGGGGGAGGAGGTTGGTCAGGTAGAGGAGGTGAGTGAGAGTGAGGTTAGTGAGGTTGAGGAGGTGGATGTGGTTGCTGCAGCAGCCTCAAGTGACAGTGATAGTGACAGTCAGAGAACTCTGCAGCCACGCACCACTACTAAGACTGGGCGGAATGTAAAGTTTAGTTATGCTGAAAATGTGACATTGGTTCGGGAGCTGATGAAGTATCAGCGGCAGCTATTTGGGCCTGAGTCCGCCAAGGTGCCAACATGGAAGAAGACGGTGTTGTGGGCAAAAGTTGTTGCTGCTGTAAATAGTGAGGGGGTGGTCAAGCGGACGGAGGACACGTGCCGCAAATGGTACTATGACATAAAGCGATGTGTCAAGTCCAAAATGGCCAAGGAGGCGAAGTCGGCTCACAAAACCGGTGGTGGGCAGCCCTATATTGCCAAATATCTGGACTATGAGGAGCCCATGCAGAGTTTAATACCTCCTGAAGTAGTGTCTGCAACCCATGTCCGTGATTCCAATCTGCCCAGGAAGGATGGTGAGCATGTGTATTTTTCTTAACATTCTATTACATTACTTCTTGCGTTATTTTTGGGGAGAAATGTATGTCATGTGACGTTGCATATTACTCCCATCTTCATGTGTGCATCAGCAAATACATTGATTTGGGTAATGTTCTTTACAAAAGCCAATGTAACATAGTACTTTATTGTATGTCATGTGATTTTTTTACAGTACATTTTCCATGTGTAGTTTGGACTTGGTGTGTCATTGAATTGTCCAGCAATAATGTTTTCCTTTTGCACATTTGTCAGTTTGCAAGTTAGCCAATGTTTTTGATTTCAGTTATCCATGTGCAATGTTTGAAAAATCAGTGGTTGACATGTTAGAGGCTTGAGTAGTGCAAAGTGGCTTTGAAGCCAGTTACATGTGTAATTTCATTAGTACTGCATGTAATCTTGTTTAAGACAAATCCATTTTTTTGGATCATTTAGAGTCTGTATTTGTACCCTGATACAACACTGCAGACTTAGTTACCGTACTATTATGCTGGTTTTTATAATGTTGGTTTGTTTTTTGGCTCATTTTGTGCTAATGTGTGTTTGGAGTGCCACATCACAGAGCATTTTCTATATTGCTTCTTTCATTAATTACATAACGTTTTGAATTGAAGATGTCTGTGCTTTGGGTTGTTAGTGTATGTATTATTATTTGTGGGCCAGATTTATTCAGCCATGGTGAAGTGATAAAGTTGAAGTTGATAAATTACCAACCAATCAGGTCATAACTTCCATGTTACAGGCTGAGTTTGCAAAATGACACTTAGGAGCTGATTGGCTGGTGCTTTATCACCTTCCACTTTATCACTTCACCATGCTTAATTAATCTGCCCCTGTGTCCTATGTCTGTGTCCTGTACATTATATCCTGTGTTGCAATTTCCATAGTGCATATGGCTATTGGCCAATGTGTTTGTTTTTTTAATTATTTTATGGTTTTGTTCAGAAATTAGTCACACATAATTAAGCATCCATTTTTGAAAGATTTAATGTTTATAAACATAATGGGTGGATGTATCAACAATAGCATGAATAAATGAGTTCTTTTATTTGTTTCATTATTTACAGTGTTGAAAAAAAGCAGTATTGGACGGCCTACAGTCACTCCCATGACATCTGATGATGATGATGACGCTGCGGAAGCAGGTAAAGTGTCCATTGTAGAATAGGTTATGTTTGTAAAGGAATGGCCATAACAAAAGTAAACTTTAAATCCTAGGTCCATCAAAAGAAGTCTTGAGCAGCAGGAGGCGGAATCCTGTAGCACACCAAACAATAATACATGTGGCAACAAAGAAAGCAAGGTCTGAAGTCCAATCACAACCGCAGCAGTCTACCCCGCCACGAAGATTGTCTACAGTTTCCTCGGTCCCACCAGTCCAAATTTTGGTCACACATCCAAGACGCCAACCACACTCCCCTCATCTTGATTGTGAGTAAGAAACTGTAATGATTTAAACAATTACTCATCTCATAATAATCCATTTAATTAGACTAATTAACTGTAAATTACACAAAATCTGCTATACTTACCAACAAAAAAAACACATCAAATGGATTCTGAGCAAAATGGCCTTGTCCACATCCAGTAAAGATATGTATGTCCACTTCAGCCATACAGCAGCAGATTGTGTGGAAGATGCTGCAACATAAACACATGTGTAAGCGTGGCAAATAGTAAGGTTTATTTAATCAATTTCACTTATGTGTTTGTCGTAACATTGGCACCAACATGCCAAAACATTACTATGTTTCTGTTTAAAACACTATAAGGCAACACATTATGATTTAAAGTGTGTTTTTATGGTAGAGTATGTCTGATCTACCATACAACTCATGCGCTTGCTTTAAGAATGAAGTAACCAGACACATTTGCCACAAACAGGAATATGTCTGTATTTAAGTTCTGAGTGATGATGTTGCTATGCTGGATATCTGAAAGTACCATTTAAATACATGTGTTCCATGTTTATTGCTTTGCTTTAATTTCTCAAACATATGTCTAACTAACGACAAAATGGTTCAAATTCCAGATTCTAGTACTGGTACCAGCATCCCGACACAACAGCAGCAACACAGTAACATGGATGAGACAATCATGTTACAAATGCAGCCATTAATTGAAGGAATCAGCCACCCAGCACCTGTGAGTACACCACCACAGCAAAGCACTCCATCACCACAACACAGCCCGACAACACCAGTAGCACAAGGCCCTGATCATGTGTTTTGGGACAGTTGGGCTACAAAGCAGGCCACTAATGAAGATTGCCTGCGTAGGCAGACCCAAATTTTTGCTAACATACCATTTCACCTCAGAAGAATCAGCAGAAATATCAGTAGCCAAAATGAACCAACCACCAGAATTGCCAATACCATGGAAATCATGTGTGCAGACATTACACATGTCATGGGCAACTTACAACGCATAATGGAAGAACAGCACAGACAACAGCAAAGCTACATCAACATCTTAGAAAACAATCAAATGATCAATGAATCTATAACAAGAATTTTAGAAAATCAAAATGCTACAACACGTGAACTTAATGCCACTCTCACTAACCTCAATGAAACACTCAGATCCCAGCACCAACAACAACCAAGCAGGGTTCTGGTACGACTACTCCTATTCTATCGCCAGTGTCCTCACCACCAAGGCGCTCCACCAGAGCACGCCAACACGACAGTGGAAAAGGCAAAGTCCAGTCCAAGCAGCCAACCCCCCCCCCAAAAAAAAAATAAAGACACTGATTTCTGTATAGAGAAGAAAATAATCACAGTTAGTAAGTGTAGGTTTGTCTCAATATATATAACACTTAGCACCTTGTCAATTTGTTCAACATCATTCATTATAAGTGTTACAAACAACAACAGGATTTTTGCCAAAACATTTATTCTTTAACATCTTTGTATTTTTTTGGAGGAGGAAAAAGTAATTTGATCTGCACATTGATCGTAGCATGCAGTAACAAGACCACTTGATTTTTTTCTAATCATTACTCTTTCTAGATTCCAATCATTCTCATATCCTGCAGACAGAATAATTGGCAGCCATGCAGATTCATCCATGACCAATACAACTTACAATGTGATTATTAAGTCTTTTACATTTCTTCTCTAGACGACATTACAAGAATAACACAATTGATTTGCCTAAAAAGGTACTAATATGTTGTGAAACAATTTAGATAATTCAGTCCCAAAATGAATGACATTATTGTTGTGCCATGTTTGTGTGTGTTAAAAATGAGTAATCAGATTATTACACATGAAATTGTAAATATTTTAATCAACACAAATAATGTGTATAATAATGGATATATGTATAATAATGGATATATGTTGCCATCCCAGTATACTCGTTAAGGGGGACTAAATATACCTTGATATATTTGCTATCATTCCTTGAAGTGTGAGTTCGGGTATGCACCTATACTTCTAGAATTGACCAGTGAGAGGGTTGGATCCTAAACATAAAGATACCTTTATGGGTCTATGGTGGCTATCCACTCTGTGAGTACGGTACGCCATCTAGGACTCATTTTCATACGTCTTACGAATCAAGGGGATACCGGATATAAAGTGTTTGGGACTTGTGATTGTTGTGTGGTTGACATACTACACCATATTTGTTTTATTTCTTTGTTCCATGTTTCTTCATAAACCTGGTGAATTATATTGAGACCATCACCCACTCAAGAGGAGAAACATTGGCTTATAATCATCCCCAAATAAGGGAAGTACTGTTCTTAGCGCTTGATTAATATGCACATTTTCTCATTTTCTTGTACTGCTATATTGTTTTAGAAGTAAGGTGAAACTTCTGAGAATTGTACTTAATCAGCAGCTTCAGCGCCTGGTTGTGATATACTCAAACCCATTCCATAGCCAACACCTGTGTGTATATTTGATAGAAAATAAAACATGAGATTTTAGTACAGAACTGGCCACCGAGAGTAATTAAAAACAACCGAAAACAGAGAAGGTAGTTAGGTATACATCACCTGTGTTAATATCCTTGAAAATGAAGGCTGTGAGATTCCTATGACATCCCCAGACACAGCCTGAAAGCTCCCAGTAGCCATAAAGTGCAACACAGCCAGGAGTTTGTGCAGGCCTGAGACAAAGCGAGAGCGTGCTGTCTCAGGGTCTAGGCCCAGTTTAACAAGGTCATACAGACGGAAAATGTTGGTACAATTTAGACGGAACATCTGTATGACCCTATCATCGGACAATGTGTTCAAGTTTAACGCCCCCTAAAAAATGAGGCCTACGCAGCCTCCGCGGAACCTGTACAACCTGCTGACCATGTTCAGTTTCTTGGCCCTGGTTACTTACAGGCTGATGTCTGAGTCTGAGGAATCCCACAGCACACAAAAGATCACTGGCCCACAGTCCTGCTGCCATTTCTGAGTGTAGGTTGTTTGAAATGGGCCTAAGATCCTTTTATAGGCATCCTAATTCAGGTGTGAATGATTTGTAAGTGGCAACTCTATTTTTTTGCCGCTTTTTTTAACGAATCGCAAAAAAATTTGACCGCAATTGAGCACTCAGAGACTAACACTCAAATACGAATGAATAGTGAATACCCGTGGTGTATGAAATAACAGCCGCGTTTGACCGATGGTCTATTCATTCGTATTTCTGAACTTTGCCATTAAAACCATTACGAATAGCCGAAACACTGCCGAGATTTATGATTAGTGAATTCTCTTGTTGGGACTTAGAAAAAAACAACACAAATCGGACAAACTCGGATTATTAGTAAGAATAGGCCCTTGCACCCATTTCTTTAACATTTACTTCTCCGGAATCTTACACTGGCAGCAACAGCTCTACATAAATTAAGCATGGCAAATTTTCCATTAGGCATGTGAGGCAAATGCCTAGTGGCGGCACTTGTTTGTGGGAGGCAAATGGATGCTTGTGTTAGTAATATCAGCCCAAAAATTACTAGTACCTGCAAAATGTTTTCACTGAACTTTACTATATACCATCTTGAATGGAGTGTAAACAGGTAGGACATGCACAGCTTACCCTGTAAGCCACTTTATAGCTCACAATACAGGTGAAACTCAGAAAATGTGAATATCATGCAAAAGTTCATTTATTTCAGTAATTCAACTTAAAAGGTGAAACTAATATATTATAAAGACTCATTACATGCAAAGTGAGATATTTCAAGCCTTTATTTGTTTTAATTTTGATGCTATAGAAGAATTTGTGAAATACTGTATGTATATTTTAGTTTGTATGGTTGGTCTTTATTGGTATATTGAGATATATATATATATATATATATATATATATATATATATATATCTATATACACATTGGAATGATATAAATATTTTAAATGTATTTTTATTTTTTTAACTGAAATCCAGCGCTTTCAAATTTCTTTTTTCTTTTTGGTTAATTTAAGGGAGATGAGTAACTCCCTCAACTGTGAGCTGCAGGAACTCAGTTTTAACAAATATTTGATCATGCCAGATATATAAGAGTCTGGTCTCTTTTTTATTTTTAAACTTGCAGTCCGGTTCGAACTGCATGAATCACAGGGCTTATAGATGTGCGTGAACAATGTGCACTAGGGTAAAGTGCACCAAACAGTACAAACAATATATATATTGTTTGTTTTTTCTATTTTTAAACGTGCTGCTCTTTGCAAACTGCACGGACAACAGGGCTTATAGATGCATGTGACCAAAGTGCACTCAAGAAAAGCAAACCAACCAATCAGTACAAAAACAATAAAAATATTTTTTCTTTTTTTATATTTTTAAACTTGCAGCTCAGTTCAAACTGCACAGATCACAGAGATAAAGTAAAGTTCAGACAATACAGGAGAGTACAGTGCAACACACACCAGCATGCAGCATGCCCCTATATACACAGTCACTATACTGCAGAGCAACAATAAGTCTGGAGTTTCTGTATGGACACAGCAGAGTATAACGCAGTGTTCCCCTATAAACAGTCACTATACTGCATATCCACAAGTAGTCTGGAGACTCGGAATGAACACAGAAGAATATAGTGCAATGTGCCCTTATATACAGTCACTATACTGCACAGCCACAATTAGTCTGGAGTTCCTGGATGGACACATCGGAGTATAGTTCAGCAAGCCCCTATATACAGTCACTATACTGCACAGCCACAATTAGTCTGGAGTCTCTGGATGGACACAGCAGAGTATAGTTCAGCATGCCCCTATATACAGTCACTATACTGTACAGCCACAATTAGGCTGGAGTCTCTGGTTGGACACTGCAGAGTATAGCACTGCATGTCCCTGTATACAGTCACTATACTGCACAGACACAATTAATCTGGAGTCTCTGGATGGACACAGCAGAGTATAGGCCCTCATTCCGAGTTGATCGCTAGCTGCTTTCGGTCACAGCACAGCGATCAGGCAAAAAACCCGGCATTTCTGTGCATGCGTACGGGCCGCAGTACGCACGCACGAAGTAATTTCACACAAAACTATGCAGTTTTACAAAAGGTCTAGCGGCGCTTTTCTGTTGCAAGGCTGATCAACAGGAAAGGGGCATTTCTGTGAGGTTACTGAGCGTTTTCTGGGAGTGTGCTAAAAAAACGCAGGCGTGTCAGGTAAAAACACAGGCGTGCCTGAGGAAACGGGGGAGTGGCTGGCCGAACGCAGGGAGTGTATGTGACATCAAACCAGGAACTAAACTGTCTGCAGTGATCGCAAGGTAGGAGTAGGTCTGGAGCTACTCAGAACCGGCATGAAAATTTTTCCAAGCAGTTCTGCTAATCTTTCGTTCACACTTCTGCTAAGCTAAGATACACTCTCAGAGGGCGGTGGCCTAGCGTGTCCACTGCTGCTAAAAGCAGCTAGTGAGCGATCAACTCGGAATGAGGGCCTTAGTGCAGCATGCCCCAATATATAGTCATTTCACTGTGCAGCCACAAATAGTCTATGGTCTTATTGGCTGGTATTTTTTCCCTCTAAAGATTATCAATCTCCAAGCTATGATTCTTCCAGCTCTGACTACATTGATGGATTCAATTATTAATACTATTTCAAACTTCAAAATATTTTGCATTTAAAAATAACTATTAACGTTTATATACACATATGTGCAAAAATCCAGTGGCGTCACAAGGAGGGTGCGGGGGATGCATCCAGCACCCGGGTGTCACCTGCCGAGGGGTGACACCAAAGTGCCTGCTGCTGCTCAGTGACAGGAGCCGGGTGCAGCACTGTAATATTACATGCAGCAACCTGGCACCTGTCATCATGCACAAGCAGTCACTGAAGAAATGCCAGTCTCCAGGGCCAGGCTACATCTCCAGGACACCTGAGGTGACAAAAACAGGGGTTGGGATGATTAACCACACCCCTGTACCGTGAAGCCATGCCCCATTTCACAAAGCCACGCCCATCCCATGAAGCTGTGCCCCTTTTGCGACCGGCCACATCATGTGTTTTAGAGGTGAGTGACGCCTCTGCCAGTATCCCTGAAGAGTTTCTCAAATGCATCTAAAAATGCAAATATATAATCTTAGTTCCATCATAAAGTATCATTATTATTATTTTTTTATATAGTCTGTGTATTTTATTCATCACCATACCGAGAATATATTTGTCATGTGCAGTATATAAGTCCCCATCCCATTGGAGAATATAGTCTAACACAACTGCGCACATGCATGCACCTACCCTTAGTGTAGCTTTGTTACTGTACATACCCTCACTGAAAACACGGTGTAAACATTCCATTGGAAATTTCATTGTATCTTCTCCAAAGACCATGTCTGGTTTGTTAGAAAAATATGTTTCCAGATGTTCTCTAGAATCAAAGCCGTGTACAGGATAGAATTTATATGAGCTGGAATCCATCTTGTATTACTGTATCACAGACTGGCTGACTCTCACGTCTTCCCTCTTACTGTATATGTGACTGGTCCAGGATATCTGTGTACAGTATACTCACCAGGACCCAGTTATATATATTCATCAGTAACCAGGATATCAGTGTTATCACATGATGGGTTATCAGCCTCAGGAACTGTCATGGGAATGCAGATGACAGAGTGATCATCTATTAAAACAGAATAAATTATCATAATATTCATTTTTTAATTACATATTTAAATAGTGCACAATATTTCAGTGATTTAATTAAAAGTAATTAAATTTGATAATTAAAAATGTAAATTTTTTAAATATTTCTGGTGCAAACATATATACAAATATTGGGCCTGATTCAGATGCAGACGCAATGCCAATGTTAACACAGAGGAGTGATTATTAGTGCACCAAGGTACGTTTGCATGGACACTCACAGTGAGGACTCAATCTCAAATGACTGACAGGAGGAGGGTGTTTTGTGGGAGGCAGTGCCATTCCAGCAGTGGATGAGTCATGTGACTACACAGGGCTCCCAATGCAGCACTTCTCCCTGTCCCTAGATAGCTCCCACTCCTCCCCATCATAGTACCCCAATCGGGGGTGGAGTTTCACAGAATGACGTGTTTGCGTCGTGATGTCACGACGCAATGCATCATCTCATGAAACTCCAACACCCGAGTGGAGTACTATGGTGAGGAGGAGGGGGAGCTGGCATGCAGGCACTGGTGTCGGCTCTACACACTGCTGACAATGAGCATTACACAGCCCTGGCAATGACATTACCCTTGAAATTGAGCAAAACCTCTGTCAATGAGCATTACACACTCACTGACAACAACATTAAACCTGGCAATGAACATTACCCCTGGCAATGAGTATTACACACCCCAGGGAATGAACATTATCCCTAGCAGCTAGCATTACACACCTCTGGCAATGAAAATTACACACACCTGGCAATGAGCATGACACCCATACCAGATCTTGAAAACCCTGGAAACAAGCAAGACACCCAGCCCATAAAACCCCTGGAAATGAGCTTGACACCCAGTGCATGAAAGTCCTGGCAATGAACATGACACTCCAATATTTACTAAGAATTCGAGTTTGTCCGATTGGTGTTTTTTTTTCTAAGTCCCAATCCGGGAATTCACTAAGCACCAATCTCGGAAGTGTTTGGACTATTCGTAATGGTTTGATTTGCAAAGTTCCGAAATACGAATGAATAGACCATCGGTCAAACACCGCTATTATTTCATACAATATGGGCATTCACTATTCATTCGTATTTGGGTGTTAGTTTCTGAGTGCTCAAGTGCGGGTCTGTTTTTTTTTTGAATCGTTAAATAAAGCAGCAAAAAAAATAGACCTGCTTTTTCCAGTCGAGTTTGGATAACCATGCACGGATCAGTGAGATCTGTGCATGGTTTTCTATGGGAAAGGGTCTGTTTAGTGTAAAAACTAAAAAAAAAATTGCGTGGGGTCCCCCCTCCTAAGCATAACCAGCCTCGGGCTCTTTGAGCCGGTCCTGGTTGAAAAAATATGGGGGAAAAAATGACAGGGGTTCTCCCATATTTCTTCAACCAGCACCGGGCTCTGCGCCTGGTCCTGGTTCCAAAAATACGGGGGACAAAAAGCGTAGGGGTCCCCCGTATTTTTGAAACCAGCACCGGGCTCCACTAGCCAGGTACATAATGCCACAGCAGGGGGACATTTTTATACTGGTCCCTGCGGCCCTGGCATTACATACCCAACTAGTCACCCCTGGCCGGGGTACCCTGGAGGAGTGGGAACCCCTTAAATAAAAGGGGTCCCCCCTCCAGCCACCCAAGGGCCAGGGGTGAAGCCCGAGGCTGTCCCCCCCCCATCCAAGGGCGGCGGATGGGGGGCTGGTAGCCTTTTTAAAAAATGTGAATATTGTTTTTAGTAGCAGTACTACAAGTCCCAGCAAGCCTCCCCAGCAAACTGGTACTTGGAGAACCACAAGTACCAGCATGCGGTGGAAAACCAGGCCCGCTGGTACCTGAAGTACTACTACTAAAAAAATGCCCCCAAAAAAACAGGACACACACCGTGAAAGTATAAGTTTATTACATACATGCACACCTCCATACATACATACTTACCGATGTTCCCACGAGGCTCGGTCCTTTTCTCCATGTAGAATCCTTGGGGTACCTGTGAAAAAAATGATACTCACATAATTCAGTGAAGAATCAGACCTTTGTATAATCCACGTACTTGGCAAAATAATAAAACGGAAACCCGACCATGCACTGAAAGGGGTTCCATGTTTACACATGGGTCCCCTTTCCCCGACTGCCAGGACCCCCCTGACTCTTGTCAAAGAGGGTCCCTTCAGCCAATCAGGGAGCGCCACATCGTGGCACTCTCCTGATTGGCTGTGTGCTCCTGTAGTGTCTGTCAGGCTGCACACAGCAGAGATACAATGTAGCGCCTATGCGCTCCATTGTATCCAATGGTGGGAACTTTGCGGTCAGCGGTTGACCGAAAGTAACCTCACCGCTGACCGCAAAGTTCCCACCATTGGCTACAATGGAGCACATAGGCGCTACATGGTATCTGTGCCGTGTGCTGCCTCACAGACACTACAGGAGCACACAGCCAATCAGGAGAGTGCCACGACGTGGCGCTCCCTGATTGGCTGAAGGGTCCCTCTTTGACAGGAGTCAGGAGGGGTCCTGGCAGTTGGGGAAAGGGGTCCCATGTGTAAACATGGGACCCCTTTCAGTGCGTGGTCGGGTTTCCATTTTATTATTTTGCCAAGTACGTGGATTATACAAAGGTCTGATTCTACACTGGATTATGTGAGTATAATTTTTTTCACAGGTACCCCAAGGATTCTACATGGAGAAGAGGACCGAGCCTCGTGGGAACATAAGTAAGTATGTATGTATGTATGTATGTATGTATGGAGGTGTGCATGTATGTAATAAACTTATACTTTCACGGTGTGTGTGTCCTGTTTTTTTGGGGGTATTTTTTTAGTAGTAGTACTACAGGTACCAGCGGGCCCGGTTTCCCACCGCATGCTGGTACTTGCGGTTCTCCAAGTACCAGCTTGCGGGGGAGGCTTGCTGGGACTTGTAGTACTGCTACTAAAACAATATTCACATTTTTTTAAAAGGCTACCAGCCCCCCATTCGCCACCCTTGGATGGGGGGGACAGCCTCGGGCTTCACCCCTGGCCCTTGGGTGGCTGGAGGGGGGACCCCTTTTATTTAAGGGGTTCTCACTCCTCCAGGGTACCCCGGCCAGGGGTGACTAGTTGGGTATGTAATGCCAGGGCCGCAGGGACCAGTATAAAAGTGTCCCCCGGCTGTGGCATTATGTACCTGGCTAGTGGAGCCCGATGCTGGTTTCAAAAATATGGGGGACCCCTACGCTTTTTGTCCCCCGTATTTTTGGAACCAGGACCAGGCGCAGAGCCCGGTGCTGGTTGATTAAATATGGAGGAACCCCTGTCATTTTCCCCCCCATATTTTTTCATCTATGACCGGCTCAAAGAGCCCGAGGCTGGTTGTGCTTAGGAGGGAGGACCCCACGCAATTTTTTTCAGATTTTTTTAAGACTTTAAACAACTTTTTAAGGTACACAATGAAGCCCTGCACGGATCTCACAGATCCGGCCGGGATTCCTTGTGTTTTGTCAGGCAGTGTTTTACTCATCACTCCCGTAAAACACTGCCTGATATTACGATTCACATCAACATCGGAAAAAACGATTGTGCAAAACTCAGCAGCTTAGTGAATGATCGTATCAGGATTCAAAAACTTGCAGTAAAATGCACCCGATACCATTCGAGTTCAAACACCCTTCAAAACGGCAAAAACACAAATCTTTGTAAATACACCCCTCAGTGTGTGAAACCCTTGGCAAAGTGTATGACACACAGCATGTGAAATCCTTGGCAACAAGCAGGTAATTTTAAAGAAATTAGAAGCTTTGCTGTAGGGCATAATGTATCACAGGCATTGCGGTGTGTTGCATAATATGGTGCAGGGGGCAAAATGTGGTGCAGGGGGCAAATCACAGCCACTGTGAGTCAGTGTAGCTGCAAAATTCAAAGCCATATTTATTTGTTTGAAAATAAAATTGAAGTTTGAACAGTAAAATTAGAATAGTAATAATATATTTATGCCAACCAGCATATAATTGTGAGAGAGTAAAAGAAGGAGGGGAAAGAAAAAGGAAGAAAATATTTGGAGCAACATGTACATTGTTGCTGAATAGAGACTATCCCCATGCTTGTGAGTAGCCAAAATGGGCAAGATGTGCCTCCTTCAGCATCAGCTGCGGGTACACAACCATGGGTTTGTAATATACAATATATGCACAGTTGCAGCAGAAACTCAATAGGCTATGAAATTGCCAATTATTGCAAGTGAGGCTGTTGACAAGTAAAAGAAAATAGAAACCAAACGAAGCCATCACAAAGTCCAGAGCAACTGAGTACTCATACTGTCATATCTACACAATAACAAGGAACATCTACTCCTAGAGTGATTTTATGATCACACAGACTGTTGCAGTAGTGATGCTGGTGCCATGTTCCTTCTCATCAGGGGTGTGGAGCATCCAACCTGTGGAAAATATATGGCCCGGAAATACATTTGGTCTTGTCCGGGGCCCTGCCAAGGCAGTTTTAGAGTGTTCAGAGCCATCCACCGTGCACTGTATACAGTGTGAGAAAACAACATCTCCCATGATACAGTGCATGGCAGATGGCTCCAGGTTGTGATGTGATGCAGCTTTGGAGAAGGATCTCAGCGGAGCTCTGCTCTGCTGGCTACATGTGGGTGGGAGGAATGGCTGTGCTGCAGTTCGGAGTGGACCCGGGACCTGGACTGGTGGTGAGCAGGACTCTAGATAGGACCTGTCCTGCAGTGGTGGTGAGTGACCTACTGGCACTATACAGGTGGCATTATGTATATCTGTCAATACTGTTTGCATTACTGTAGCCATCATGTGTTAGAAGCACTAATGTTGCCATTATGTGTAAGGCCATGTCGGCTTTCCAAGGAGCATGCACAACTTTGGTGTGCGCATTGGAGAGCAACTTCAAAGATGGACTGCAAACGATGTAATAAAAATCCAAATGGCTCTAAGCAGAAAAAATTCCCTGGACCCAAGGGCTGCTACCTCTGCAGATTTCTTAATTGGAGCCTCCCTACCTGTGTTGATGGCCCTGAGCTCTCTCAGTCCAGCTGTTCACACATGCTGACACAGCCTCTTCCATAAAGCTCTACAGATCTACAATGGCTGCATCAGCCTCACCTCAGTAACTTTCTGTGGGTACCCATGCTTCACTGCCTCAAGCAGGTCACGTAGCCAACAGCGCTGTTAGTCTGCCATTCTCATCCTACCCACAACAGCCCCACTGCTGCCCAGTTCCCCTCCTCCCCGTAACAGCTGTACTTGTCCCCCAGCTTGTCCTCCAGACTGCTTATGCATATTACATGGCTGCAGCCCTTGGGCTCCTGACATTTTGCTATACACTTCTCAATTCTAACCAGCCTCATACCTGCAAGGTACTCCTCTCCACACAGCAGTAACCACTGTATTATTCTCCACAGCCCACTGGCTGATTACATGGCTTACATCCTCTTGTACATGGCAGTAGAGAGCCTGTCTGGGCCCAGGTACTTTTCTGGGGGCGCGGCCTAATCATGGAAGGCATGGCCCTGCACGCTTAGAAAAAAATACAGAAAAATCAGTGCCTCCCTGGCCACACTGCAGCCCAGCACACAGCAGTCTATGATGGACTGTGGAAAAGAGCTGCAGCTGCCAGGAAAGGAGGGGATTTAAGCCACGTCTGGGCTCCTCTATCAGGCCTGGGTAAATAGTGCCTGCTCCTCTCAGGCACCACTGCTCTTTCATACTATATAATTTGACAATCATCATGTTCCTAAAACTATTTCTCTACCAACTCTGCAGGACTGTCTCACAAACTGACCGCTTAACTGTGGTTCTCTTTTAACAGTAGATAGGACACATTGTGCTGTTCACTTTAAGCCCACTGACCCTCCATAATAGTCTACCTACACTTAGTCAGTGCAAAGGAAAAAAAATATGTCTGTGGGCCTGATTCTGATTTGGAAGTAAAGCAAAAAATACAAATTACTTTATATCCTGAAAAAAAATGTTGCAATGCAAAAGTAGCAAATACATTTTTATTTTTATATTTTTCTGTGCACACCAACTGAATCTTAATCTCTTTGTATATGTTACAGCTGCCCCACATGCAGTGCATCTTGGTTTGGCCAAGTACACAGTAACTTGATATTTTCAGCTTTACTTCCAAATCAGAACTTGGGGTGTTTTCAATATGTGCTGAATCAATTCCAACATGCATTTGTCGGAATGCATTCGACAAGGGCTATTCAATGGATGGCCAAATCTGATTGTTGGATTTGAGCCAAATCAGAATTTTTCTGTACACGGGGTCCTGTCCTGCTGCTGCTGTCAGCGGCTGCCGGGTGCACTCACAGTGGCAGCGGAGGGAGCAAACAGCGGTAGACCACGGTAGGAGGTGTTGGTGGTGGGGGGAGCTGGATGGCGGAAGCCAGAAAGGAGAGCTAGATAGCAGCAGGCGGCGGAAGGAGCTGGATGGTGGTGGGCGGCGGGGGGAGCTGCCAACGTTGGCTGGTGGAGGAAAAAGTCTGCGGCAGCGAAGGTGATGTCTGCGGCAGCGGGGGAGGTGCTTCAAGGTGTGAGGAGCCTGGCCAGTATGACGCCCTGCTCAATCTGACTTTTTTAAAGTCGGAATGAGATTGTCGGAAAGGGGGCCAAAACCTGATGGATTTGACCCCATTTCCGACAGAAGTACGAAGATCTGCACCAATTCCGCCGATCCAAGTGTTTTCCGACAAGTCAGTTTATCCTGACTTGTCGGAAAAAAACTGTTCTTTTTGAATACGTCGGAAGGGGTTCCGACAAGCCGGCAGCTTCAAAAAGATTTTGAATACACCACTTTGTTATATAGACTATCAAGACCTTCATCTGCAAATCTTCCAAGATTTTCTACTTTACTCCATTCAAAAATGTAGACACTTCCCACTTTTTACAAGCATTTTAAATATTTTCCTTATGTCCTACATTAATGTTTGGCAACACTGGACCTCACACTTTGAAACTTGAACCCCATTTTCTTGTGACTATCAAATTTCTGCTCATGAGGACAGACCTCCACCTCCACTACCCAAACTTTTTCTTTTTTTGTTGGCTACCTTCCGTTCTCCTTTCTTCTGTTATTTCTTTTTTTCTCTCTCTCTATCCATTTTTCTAAAGAGGTAAGTACTTAAAAATAAAAAAAAATTTACATTATGCTAATTTCTTGGGTATATCACCGAGGTGCTTTAATAGAGGAGGGAGACCCATGTGCACTCCCCAATTATGCCCCCTTCTCCCTGGCAGTGCAGTAGACTCTGGTATTGTGCCAGATTCTACTGCGCTTGCACAGGTATCCAGGAACATGGCACCCACATCTCATTCTGTGGACATTTGCCACACTGCAACAAATGCTGGGTTGGCAGAGAGATAAGTATAATTAAATGGGTGCAGTGTCTGGGCCTCAATGGACCCAGGGGCCCCTTGTACCCATTATACATATGCCAGTAATCTAAAAAATTATATTAATCTTTGATCTGTTTTGATGTTCATGATATTTATATCTTGATTGTCATGTACAGTACCTGCTTATTGTGTTACATGTTCTAATTATGAATAAAGTCTCTGAATAAAAAAGAGCCGTAAAGCTATTTTTGTGATCACTGGATCTTGCTGTATTTGCACATCTGTGTGTAACCAAGTCACAAATCTGTGTAAGAAAGGTTCCAATATGAATGGACACAGTTATTTCTCCCACAATGTTCCCTTATACTGAATCTGTGGCTTTTTACATCAGTTGTACTAATTCCTTTGTGACAAAAGTCACTGCTTAGCATCTCTGGTACACTGTGAGCAGCATTGTATGCCACTATGATGTGACTAAGGCTCTGTATTTAATGCCTTATTTGCCTTGTTGTCTACAAATGAAGACTAAACAGGAAGCCTGGCAGGGGCAGGAGAGTGTGATTGTCTTAAAGACAGTTTTGAAGAAAATTAGGTGGAGAGGATTTAAGGTGTAGATAAACTAGGGTCTGAGTTGCCAGAAGAGTGGGACTTTTGGTGAGAATTCCCATATTTTTAAATCAGCAAGCATTCACAAGGAGTAGAGAGAGCACACGTTTCCATCAAATAAAAATTGACAGTTACTCCGCCCACACCATGCCTTGAACCCCGCCCCCAGCAAATGTAATTAACATTTTTTCATCAGTCATGGCTGCTATAACAAAAGCCTCTTACAAGACATGTATTGTGGCAGATAAGACTTACATTACCACACCTTTATGTTTTCTATCAAATGATACTTGTTTTGGTATTAAGAAACGATTAACCTTAGACGGAGCAGCAGTTTGAAATGTCCCAGTATGATACACAATAAGAGTATTAAAAAGAGATGAAAAAAAGATATTACACATTGTTAAACCATAGAAGGTATTGCAGAATTGGTAAATATTATAAGGCTAATAAAGGTGTTTTTAAACTAATAAGGTGAATGAATGGTAATTTAAAAGGTCTGCACAGTCAATCTGATTTAACCATCTGTGCAAAGCAATGGATCTAAAACCTGGGTGCCTTAAGGACCAAACTTGATTTATCAATATGTGCATTGAAATGGATTTACCTAAAACCTGGGTGTCCTGAGGACCACATTTGAGAATCACTAGTCAAAAGTCTACTACAAAAGAAATCTCAAAATGTAATATGTTGCAACTTCTAAATAGCTCACAGAAACTGCATTGTTAGTCATGCATGTAAAACCACCAACATATAAAGTGTCTTAAGACCTTTAGTGTTCACGCCATGTATTAAAAATATTTACTCCAAAAAATTCTGTTCATATCCTTTCTCAAATATATGCTTATATTTGTAAATATGTACATGAACACCAATGGCAAAATACGCCAGAGATTTCTTAATTCTAAAGTAATCGACGTATGTTATCTTGAAAACTCTCAAAGAGTTAGAGGCGCACATGTTTTACAGTGTACACTTAATTGCTCTATGGTAAGTGTTATTATAACTGTATATGAAATTCTGTAAAACATCTATATATCTGTAAGTATTCTGAGCTGTGAAATAGCTCCACATATGCACAGTATGTACTTTTATTTAAAGTTCTATAGAAGTGTTCTATAACAGCCGCTTTCACATAATTATTGGTCATGAAATGTTGTATACCGTATTTTTCTAATACTTTTTTAGGACCGTGTTTGGAAACACTTGACCGTGATCATTTTGCAACTTCTTTGGAACGCAGTTCTGTTGGAATATTTTTTCTAAAGCATTAGCGACTGTAGTAGTGTTCGTTGCTGTAAGACTAACCACCCACGCTCTCTTACTGAATATGGTGATAATGGTTAATATGTATTAAAGCCATTGTTGTACTTTGCGAGGTCTATTAGTGAGACCAGATCGCATTGCCATTGCTAATTTATAGCCAATACACAAATCATGTTCCTTTTATTCACAGCATATCCTGTCATTTGTTCTGCATTTGTGATAAACAATGTGGGTTGTGTGAGCTAGTAAGAATTTGCTACAGATTATATCTTGAGCCATCTTTTGTAGTAGACTTTTTAAAAGTGATTATCTTGTGGGCCTCATTGCACCCAGATTATAGTTAAAACCATTGCTTTGCACAGATGGTTAAATCAAGAAAACTGTGCAGACCTTTTAAATAACCATTTATAAATCTTATAAGTTTAAAATCCCCTTTATTGGCCTTATAATATTTATGAACACCGCAATCACTGCCAGGGTTTAACAATATGAAATACCTTTTTTATGTTTTTTTTTAATACTCTTGTTGTGTATCATACTGGGACTTTTCAAACTGCTACACTGTCTAAGGATATTTGTTTTTTAAAGTAGCATTTGATAGAAAACACAAAGGCATGGTGATGTAAGTCTTATCTGCCGCAACATGTCTTGTAAGAGACTTTTTTAGAGCAAACATGACTGCTGAAAATATTTATAAGTTTATATTAAATTTATATTAAATTGATATAAAAAACCTCAGTGAAAGTTATGAGATTGGATTACCAATAATGTACAACACACTGATATCTGCAATTAGGACAAACTTTATACATGTATATATTTATAAGAAAAGATATGAAAATTTGTCTTGTTTACTATTTGACATACCATGGAAGAGTATACATAGAAATACCAGAGGTCATAGTGCCCTGAGGTATACAATTGTTAAAAAAGTACATTGCTAACGCATGTAAGAGCAGTATGTGTTTTTAATATTTCATGTAATAAGTTTGTCTTGATATATGAATGGTATTTTAATATTTCACAGTTACAGGCATTTTTAATGAACATAACAAAAGTTATATTTTATGAGTAAATTAATATGACTATTAGTGCATCACTATAAGACCAATTCCTTTTCTTCCCTTTATGTATATAGTTTAGTATATTGGCAACAGTGTCATCATGGCAGCACCCCCATATTTTGATGTGATTTATGTGATTGTAATATGGGGTTCGGTATGCGAAATCAGATATAAGCACTAGTGCAGTAGTTTTCCCATCCCTTTTCCCCCATATGAGTGTCTAGCTGGCTGAAACCAGTATTTCCATACTACTAGCAGAGCAGAATATATATAATATTTGAATTTCTATATCAATTTAATACAGTTTTTAGATCATAGCAAAATACTTATAAACCAGAATGTCATCATTTAGCCTAAATAAGACCTGGACAATAGATATGAGAGACTGAAAAACAGTCTAGAAACAGCCTTTTGTAATGAAACATATAGTCCAGGATTTAAATAATAGAGTCTGGTCAGATGATCTTTTTTTCCTTAAAACAACTTTTAATGAAACTTGGAAAAACTTGGTGGAACAGACTAACATTTGATAATTATATCAAGCATAACATCATTCCTAGATGTCTGAGACCTAAAGTTTTCCCGACGTTTGAACTGGCAATTCATGAACTAAAGAAGGAATGGGAAACAACATTGACACAATGTTCAAAAGATCTTATCAAGATCTTAAATAAACACAACAAAATATTATTAGCACAATATGCTCAGGAAATCTCTGTACTGGGGAAAATTGAAGAAATTTGAGATGGTAGAGAAATTTCAACAAATATAAAACAAATACAAGAAAGAGGTCAAGGAGTTTGAACAGGAGATCATAGAAAGGATGAAATGGAAATTGTATAGAGATAAAAATGACTGCTCAAGATAAGGTATACAGATGGAAATCCTATCCAAAATGAGCAAGAATTACTAACATGAGGAATTACAGAACCTCAGTTATCAAATCATCAGAAGGCGAAGAATCATTAGACAAAGGTAGACCCCAGAGTACGGATTTTTTAGGACAAACACTGAAGGGGACCAAATATTATACAAGAATGGAAGAGCTAAGATCAGGAGGGGGAAATGGGTGGAGAAGAAAAAGAAATACAAGGGACTGGCAGTAGGAACCAAGAGAGCAAAGGAGAAGGTGGTGAATGATGATACTTTACGAATAATTAACCTTACAGACATAACACTTACTGAAGATTAAACATGTTTATTAAGCAAGGGGTTATCATTTTCCCCAGCTCATCAACCTGATAGATTTGAGTGCAAAAAAGACTTACAGCTCTTTATGTGAAAGATACTCTTCAACAACAAATACGTGCAGAAAGCCCTATTATAGAAGTGGGCTCCTCCTCCATTACACTGACTCCCTATCTAGCGATGGAAGATCATACTATTTTAGGTAAGTAAGAGGATCTGGAATCAGGAAATGAGAACTATCCTGTTCCTTTCCCCCATGAACCCAATAAAATTAAAAATAAATCTACTTTCTTCCCGGATTTTAAAATCTCTCCTTCAGCTAAAGTAAACTATGGTTTGGTATCGAGGCATTTAGAACTCATGTTCAAAAAAGATAAACAAATACTATTTCACACCGATAACCTAACAGAGGGCGAAAGAGTGTTGCTGCAAGAGATTATGAAACCCTCAGATTAGGGGGTAATGTAGTGTTGTGGCCTAAATCTATGTACTTGACAGAGCTGAGAAAGCAATTGGGTGACCAGAATGGCTATAAACCTCTAATATTCAATACGACAAATAATTTCTTCTGTCGGTACAAATCCATCATTTTAAGAGCCTATAGGAATGGTACTTTAAAGAAAAAAGACTATGAGTACCTCAATAGGGAGAACCCAAAAAATTCAACAGTGTACTTACTCCCAAAAGTGCACAAAGATGACAAGACTTCTTTTGGAAGACCAAATGTCTCTGGTGTAGGGACCCTTACTGAAAGGGCTAGTACATATGTTGATAAAACAAATTCAGGTTATGGTTGTAAACCAAGGTACATGGTTAGTCACCTACGATATTGAGCATTTATATACCAGTATCGATCACAAAAAAAGGTGTTGCAGCCATTAAATATTTATTAAACATGGGAATACATTAAGACTTTGATGATTTCTTAATCGCTCTTTTGGAATTTATACTGACCAAAAATCACTTTATTAGCGAGGAGAAATTCTACCTCCAGGTTAGAGGGCTGGTGATGGGGATGGCCTGTGCCCCATCGTACACCAACCTCTGCCTGGGGTGGTGGAAGAAAGAACATGTGTTTAACGAGACCTTGGAAAAATATACAAAACACACCCTTTTGTACCTCTGTTACATACTATATATGATGTATTGATTATCTGGGGGGGGGCAGGAAAATAACTTCTTGAGGAATTTATTACCATCCTAAATCAAAATAATCTTAATTTAAAAATTACAGGAGAAAGAAGCCAACAGGAAATACATTTCCTGGTTCTAACATCAGTATAGAGATGGATGGGTGAATCAGTACAAATGACTTTAGGAAAAAAACAGCCACAAATAGTATACTACACTCCACCAGTTCTCATTTACCAGTGACTGACAGAGAAATTCCTAAAGTAGAATTACTTTGGGCAAAGAGGAATTGCTCAGATTATCACACATATCAAGTACGAAAAGAACAAGTGTGTGAACGCTTAAGAAAAACAGGGTACAGCAATAGAATTTAAATTTGCTGTACATTATGTCAAATCCTAATCAAGAGATTCTGTTTTAACCTCCATGAGTAGACCATCAAGAGAAGAACCCATAAGATCCTTTAGTACCTTTAACCTACAATGGAAAAGCATCAATGGTATCCTACAGAAACATTGGTCGTATTTTTTAGACAGATGAAATCCTTAGAGAAGTATTACCTACAGGGATACAGATTAGTTGGAGGAGATCCCAAAATTTACAAAATTTACTTGTAAGAAGCCACCTTGCAGTCCCTACAAGAAAACTGTACAATAAAAAAGGTTCTTACCAATGCGGCCGATGTAAATCCTGTAAATATATGGTATCGAAAAAATCATATATGGACAAATTTGTAAAAAGCTGGTCAATTCAGAATTTCAGCATGTCTCCAACTCCTTAAACAATTTGGTAGCTCACCTCTGATCCTGTCCAAGTTCTAATATGTCTCTTTTATAGTGTGGTGTCAAGAACTGTACACAATACACAAGATGTGGTTGTACCAACGATTTGTACAGTGGCAGAATTATGCTCTCATACCTTGTCTCAATTCCCCTATTAATGCATGCTAACACTGTATTTGCCTTTGTTGCTGCACTTTGACATTGTGTGACCAGAATTGTGTATTGCTACTAAATCTACTATCAATGAACATCCCAAAATCCTTTTCTAATACAGTTTCCCCTAAATTTTCCCCCATTTAATTGGTAGGTTGCATATATTTCTAGTCCCAAAGTGCATAACTTTCCATTTTTCCACATTAAACCTCATACACCATTTTGTTGCCCAAACTTCCAGTTTAAATAAATCCCTCTGCAGAGACTCCCCATCCACATCTGACTTGATTACCTTACATATTTTAGTATCATCTGCAAAACAGACCCTGCGGTATTCCACTGATTACTTTAGCCCAGGTGGAAAACATCCATTAAATCAACATTCACTGTTCCCTGTTATCAAGCCAATTACTCACCCATGTACAAATAGTATCTCCTATACCGTGCTTTCCTTATTTGAAAATCAGCCTCCTGTGAGGCACTGTGTCAAAAACTTTTTTCAAAATCCAGAAAAACCATATCTACTGCGTTTACCTGGTCGAGATTGTTGCTTACTATCTCATAGAAGCTAATCATATTAGTTTGACATGACCTATTTCTCACAAAACCATGCTGGTTCTTATTAATGGCATGGGAGAACTCCAAGTAATCCTGTATGCTGTCCCTTAGTATACTTTCCAATAGTTTCCCGACTTGATGTCAGACTAACTAGTCTATTTTTTACCAGGATGAAGTTTAATACCCTTTTTAAATATTGGAACTACATCCGCTAGACTCCAGTCCTTCCGTGCCATGCCTGATCTACTGTAAGTGAATTAGTGAAAATCAGATATAGTGGCCTTGTTATGTCAGCATTTAGCTCCATCAGAACCCTTGGATGTAGGCCATCTGGACCAGGAGATTTATTAGTCTTAATTATTTTTTAATCATTCACAGACTACTTCCTCTGACATATAAGTATTGAGCAATGAGCCTTTATCATTACTATTATTATTGTTACTCACTAATCCCATCATCTGGTCCTCTCTAGTTAACACGAATGAAAAAAATGTGTTCAGTATTTTAGCTTCCCCCCCCCCCATCATTTACCAGGTATTCCAGTTCACTTTTTAATGGTCCTATATTCTATTTTTTAGCCTCTTATCATTTATGTACTTAAAGAATTTTTAAAGGTTAGTTTTACTCTCCATAGAGATTTGATTTTCGTTTTCTATTTTTTTTTTTCTTATTTCCTTTTTGCATTTTTTTATATTTTTGGATAAAATGAGGCGAGCATTCAAAGCTTTCAAATCAGACGGAAAGTCTGATTTGAAAGCTTTGAATGCTTGCCTCATTTTATCCATTTTTTACTTTACCTTTTTGCTTATCCACATTTATTTGAATTTAATACTCTTATTTTTACTGCCCAAGGGGATGAACTTATGGGTATATTTGTCAAGCATCATTTTAAAGACATCCCACATTTCAGCAGTGTTTTTTCCCTGAAACAAAGTTCCCCAACCTATGTGCTTTAGTGAGTGTTTCAGCATGTTAACATTTGCTTTTTTTAAAGTTAAGAGTCTTAGGGGGTACACACGGAGAGATCAGTGCTTCAATTCTAAGTGGCTGGCTAGATTGCTCAGAACTTAAACACTGATCTCTCTGTGTGTACCGCCCACAGCGATAGCGTCAGTGCTAGATTGGCCAATCTAGCACATAATTAATTTTACCCACTGGGTGAAATGAGCGCCACCCATATCTCCCCCTCACACAGCTCATATTTTGCTGTGCTGGGTGGAGAGATAGATGTGTGCTGAGCGGTCTGTGTTAAGATCGCTCAGCACACATCTCTCTTATCAGTACTTGCTTTTATTTGTACCATTAGAGTTCTGCTTTTGACTGCTAATGTCGAATGTGATCATATTATGATCACTGTTACCCAAGGTCTCACCTACTGTGGTATTCACTATTATTTTCATGATGTTAGTTAGTACTAGCTCCAGTATAGTCCCTACTCTGGTTGGTTCTTCAACTACTGTATTTGCGACAAGTAGTTACCCTTTAGCACATTTAAGAAACTTTTACCCCTAGCTGTATAACATGATTCGCTGGCCCAATTTATGTCTGGATAATGAAAGTCCCCAATGATTAGGACCTCCCCAAGTCCACTAATACAGTATCATATATAGCGCTTCCTCAGTCACACTAATACAGTATCAGATGGTATATAACATGTCCTATTTAAAGATTTTTTGTAAATTTCTTTCCCATAGAAATATCAATCTATAATGTCTTGACAATATCTCCTTTTCCCTCATGTCAGTATGAGATGATCTGGACATGGTCTTGTGTTAGTGTGAGATAAATTGGGAGACACTCTTGTGTCACTCATAGATGCTCAATAGATGGTGTTAGATGATCAGGTGATGGTCTTTTGTCAGTGCAAGATGATTGAGAGGTGGTCTTGTGTCAGAGGGAGTTGATCAGGAGATGGTCTTTTGTGTATGCGTGAGATAATCAGAAGATGGAGCTGTGTCAGTGTGAGATGCACAGGAGATGGTCTTGTGTCAATGTGATATAATCAGTAGATGGAGCTATGTCAGTGTGAGATGATTGTGTTATGGCCTTGTGTCAGTGTGAAATGATCAGGAGATGGATTTGTGTCAGTGTGAGAGGATATAGAGATGGTCCTGTGCCTGTGTAAGATCATGAGGAACCCTGTCATAAACTTATATATGGAGTGCAATAACACAAATGTTATTATGTGTTTAATCTTGTTCTGAGCAACTTCGATGCTTACTTTTTTTAAAATTTGGGTTAAAAAAGAAAAAAACACATAACCCGCTCCCCTTTTCCTAATGGCGGACCTGTATGTAACATCTGTCACTTGGAGACCTGCCAGTCATTCAGTGAGTGCCATGTTGTAGTTCTCTCCTTATTGGCTTTGTGCTCCTCACCTGTCACTTGAGCAGAGCCCATAGAGTCCAATGGGGAAAAACCCTTATTGAAATCTATGAGTATGAACTGGCGGTCTACCACAGACCACAAAGTTAATTGAGGTCACACACAAAGGTGAACTCAGTTAACCTTGTAGTATGCGGTAGACCTATACTGCATGGCACTCCCTGATTGGCTGGAGGATCTCCAAGTTACAGATGTCACGTGGAGGCCTACCATTGAGGAAAAGATGAATACACATGGATCCCCTCACATCCAGTTGGATTGGTTAACATGGGGTGTTTGTTTTTAACCTGTGGAGGCCTACATTGAAAGAAGAGGACTGAACTACACTGGATTTAGGTGAATATTATTTTTTTAACAGGTACCCTATGGATGTGTCCTTGGACTATGGGACCAAAGGGCGCTGTGTGATGTTAGGTAAGTATATGTAAGTGTGTGTGTGTGTGTGTGTGCAAGTATGCTTTAATGAAGTGATACTTTCACAGTGTGTGAGTGATGTCTTTATTGTTAGATTTCTATTACAATAGAACTACAAATACTGGTACCTGTGGTTCTCCAAGTGCCAGCATATGGGGGAATCTTGCTGGGACATATAGTTCATCTGTAAAAGACAATATTAATTCTTCATTTTATATAATTGACTATGAAGTTACCATCTACACCCATTGGGTTGTAGCCATAGCCCTGGGCTTCAGCTTTGGCCCTTGGTTGTGTGCCTGGAGGGAGAATCCCTTTATTGGTGCATCCCCAATCCCCCAGGGAACCTCAGCCTTGGCTGACTAGTTGAAGATTTAATGCTATGGCTGCAGGGACCTATATAAATGTGTTCCCCGGCTGTGGGATTATCTCCTTAACTAGTAAAGCCAGGTGTTGGTTTAAAAAATACGTCATCCCCCCTATATTTTTAGAACAATGACTGGTCCAAGAGCTGGTTGCTAAAATACAGGCGGACCCCTACTATATTTTTTTCCCTGTTTTTAACAACCAGAACTAGCTCAAAATGCCCTGGGCTGGTTATGGTTTGGGTTTTTTTTTTTATAAACTTTTTTTAACTGTTTCAGCACTTTTCCTGACAGATGCATTCACAGATCTGCGCATGCTTCTGTCAAACATGCACAGTGTAATGAAACAGACATTACACATTGTAAGTTTTCATTTGAGAAAACTCGTACACACTCGCACAATGTAATAGCCTCACACTTAAAATCTGAAGTTTAATAATTTAGGCTAGTTTTGTGACAAACTTGAACCTTCTAATGTGCGAGAAGGTGTGCTTTTGTGTGCAAATATGCAGGTTTGTAAAAATAATTATACTGAATAAGGGTAAAAAAGCTGTCATTTACATAATTTGATCACTTAAAAAATTAACACGATCGATAGATAGATAGATAGATAGATAGATAGATAGATAGATAGATAGATAGATAGATTGATAGATTGATAGACCAAATGTATTTTATAAGGGATTAGTATGGAATCCTGGCTGGCGGGTTACCGGCAGTCACATGATCAACATCGGCATCCCAATATTTAGAGTACTGACAGGAGATGAGGTAATTAATTTACCCCTCCCCTGTCCTCTACCCTAACCGTGACCAACCTGTGATGGTGGCTAAGGCTAAGACTCTGAGGGTGCTGGCAAGGGCTAATATTTTTTTTGGGGGGGGCTATGGTTAAACCTCCCCTCTAGTCTACTGCTTCATTCACAGAAAAGTGTTTAAATTAAAAGCTATTGTGTCATGTATACCTGCTTGCCTTTTCATAGAATAAAGCAAAACTATGAAAACAGAACAATTATTGCTTATTAGCCAAGGATATTCTGAAATGGCCTTGACAGATCAGTTGGTTTCCCATTGAAAAGATAATAAAGAATTAGATAAAAGTCATATTTAAAACTTTTTGCTATCTTGAATTAGCATCACTCATGTTTCAATCTTCGAATCAGTCATTCAGCCATTTTAACTGTAAAAAGTAAACACTCTGCAGTTTGGTATCATCTTGTGCACCACAATGAACATGGTCCAGGGAAAGCTAAGGAGAGTTATCTGTGATCAGAAAGAAAATTATAGACATGCACATTAAGCGTAAAGGCTGTAAGACCTTGTCCAACATTCCTGTGACTACAGTTGCAAATATTATCATGAACTTTAAGTCCATGTGATTGTAAGCAACCTCTCTGAATGTGGTCACAAGTTGAAAATCAACCCCACATTAAACTGAAGGATAGTGATATTGGTAAAAAAGAACCAAGGAAATCTAAAGAGATGCAAGCTGAACTCCAAGGTCAAGGTATATTAGTCTCTGATCACACAGTCCAACACATTTTGAGTGACAGTGGAATCCATTGAAGATGACCCAAGAGGAATCCACTTTAAAAAACAAAACCCATATAGAGTCCTGGCTGGAATTTTCTTAATTGCATACTGACACAATGCTTCTGGGAGAATGTACTATTCACTGATGAGTCAAAACAGGAGCTGTTTGGCATGTCAAATTAGCTCTGTGTAGACACATGGAAAAAGTAATCTTTTTTTTTTTAAATACAATTTTTTATTGTTTGTAAATAAAGAAGTCAACAATCGAAAAAAGAAAAAATGCATCATCAAATACATACTTAACAGTACGGGTATTTCTAACAAGAAAAACAGAACCTAGTACTGTGTAATAAATTGAAGGGAGACAGCAACAGAAGTAGTGCAGACTGGATTATAAATTGAGGATCTGATAATGCCTGTTCAAGTTAAACTAGGACGATGACAAATAACGAGAAGTAGTTAGAGAAGGAAATAATTAAGAAACGAGAGAAAAACAATGCATAGGTGGGGGAGGGAAGGAGGCGGGAGGGGGGGAGGGATATGGGTCCGGTCTCTAATGTCAGGAAAGGTTTGGAATGGTTTGCAATCATCTAAACAGTATTAGTTAGAAGACCAATGTTGTGTGGAATTAGGATTTTGCAATAATACGTAAATGATGCCAGTCTGTATTTTCGAATACTTTCATAATTCTGTCTCGGGTGGGCGTGTCTAAAGATTGTATGAATGGGGACCATTTAGCATAAAATTTTCCTACATGTCTATCCACTTCAGGAAAGGTACTGTTTCTATCAAAATAAAGTAGCTGTAGGAGTTTCAATTTCAGTTCTTGCAAGGAGGGAGAGGAGGAAGTGGTCCAATGAGAAAGAATAATTTTCTTTGCAAGTGTTACAATGGTAACTAGCAACGGAATATATGGGGAGAGATTTCTGTTAGGAAGCCAGTTCTTAAAATTTGCACAAAGACAAGCTAAAGGGTCTGGAATTAAATGAGAGGAGAATAAAGAGTTTAGGTATGCAATTATTTTATTCCAGAAGCGTTTTATTTTCCCACACTCCCAGAAACAATGGAAAAAATTAGCATGATAGTAATGACATTTAAGACAGGAGCCTGATGTATCTGGGACCATGTGACTTCTTTGAGCGGGGGATATGTATGCTCTATTTATTGTTTTCCAATGGACTTCCTGTAAGTAGGAGGATTTCAGATGTTTCATGATTTTAGAGCTGTGTTTGGTGAGAATCGAAGGAGTGTCAATGTCTTGGATATCGTTTTGCCAAGTTAATGCTAGGGATTGCCATGCTTTTGTGTTGGAGGGTGGTAACAATAGAGTATAAATAAATTTAATACGATAGGGGGAAGAATTTAATAGTCGTAACAGTGAGTTAATGGGGTCAATTGAGTTTAGGTATCTAGTATTTGGATCTAGAGAAAGGACGTAGTGCCGCGACTGTAAATACATGAAGAAGTTAGAGGTATGTAGAGAGAACTGAGATTGAAGAGTAGAGAAAGCCAGTATTTGGCCTCCTGGATCAAAAACCTGTGATGTAAGTGAAAGGCCTTTATCTCTCCAAGTGTGAAAAATAAGGTTGGATAGCGAAGGTTGGAATGATGGATTGCCCCAAAGTGTGTTGTAAGGGGAAGAAGACGGGTTTCTTGTTAATTTTGTATTGATGGTGATCCAAGACGAGTAAGTTTCCTGAAACATAATATGGTGCAAAATATTAGAGGGTATTTCGGATTTTTTGGAGTGAAGAAGGGCGCTTGGCGAGTACGGACTAAAAAGAGCAATGTCTAACGAAGATGAGGTGTAAGTAGAGTTAGAAAGAAGCCAGTCTGAAATATATCTGAAATGGGTCGCTAAAGTATATAACTTTAGATTTGGAAGGGACATACCTCCGTGAGATTTGTGAGTTTGCAATTTGTGTATAGCAATTCGGGGGCGCTTGTTTTGCCATATAAATCAAGAGGTGATCTGATCAAATCGTTTCGAATCAGAATTAGAAAGGCCGATTGGTAGCATTTGTAACATGTAGAAAATTTTAGGAAAAATTATGCTTTTAACTACTGCTATTCTCCCTAAGACAGATAGTGGGAGATTTAGCCATGAGTCATATAGTGAGGAAATTTTGCCGAGGGTCGAAGTAAAGTTTAGTTTATATAGAGAGGCGAGATCTGAAGGAATACGTATGCCTAAATATTTGATTTCTGTTTTGAGTAAAGAAGAGAGGGGAGGATCTGAGGGAATTTGGGTGATGGAGCTAGGGCCTTCTAATTGTAGGATTTCCGACTTATTCATATTTATTTTAAACCCTGCCTGAGCGCCAAAGCTAGCAATAAGTGAGAATAAATTAGGTATGGAAGTAGAAGGATTAGACAGAAAAAGTAAAAGATCATCCGCATATAAAGCGAGTTTTAATGGGATATTTCCGATTTGGATACCATGAATGTCTGGGGAGTTTCTGATGGAAATTGCCATTGGTTCAATGGCAATGGCGAAGAGTAGGGGAGAGAGGGGACATCCCTGACGGGTACCTCGAGAAATTGTGAAGGGATCAGATAAGTATCCATTGCAGTAAAGCTGTGAGGATGGAGAGGCATAAAGGGATTGAAGAATCGTAATAAAAGATGAGGGATAACCAAAAAGTTGCATGGATCTAAAAAGGTGTGACCATTCCAACAGGTCAAAGGCCTTTTCTGCATCTAGGGCCAGTACAATGTTATCTATTGATGAAGGGTGTAATTTTAAGTGTTGTATTACGGAGAGTACTTTACGGACATTTGTCACAGAATGGCGGCCCCAGATAAACCCGGATTGGTCTGGATGAATTATGTGAGGGAGGGAAAATTTTAGACGGTCTGCTAATATTTTTGTAAAAATTTTATAGTCTGAATTTAACAAAGAGATTGGTCGGTAGGAGCTTGGGAGGGAGGGATCCCGTCCTGGTTTCAGAAGAACTTTGATTGTGGCATTGTTAAAATATAGGGGAATGGAGTTTGATAAGATTATTGAGTTGAACAATGCTAACAGGTGTTTATCAATTTTATCAATTAGTAACTTATAGAACTCGTTAGAGTAGCCATCTGGCCCCGGAGCTTTATTAAGTTTCAAATGTTTGATAGTTGAACGAACTTCTTCCAGGGTGATGGGATTAGTTAGAGAAACGAGGAATTCGGAAGGGATTTGAGGTAAGGGTGGAAAGGACCAAGGTTGAGAGAGTTCATCAGAGGTGGGAGATTGGCCGGAATATAATGTTTCATAGAAGGACTTCATGATAGATGCTATGGATTGAGGGTCATTAGTTAAAGACCCATCAGGGAGTTTCTGTGGATGTACTAGCATGGGAGGAGAGGAGCCTTTTAACAGATTTGTGAGGAGTTTACCTGTCTTATTACCAAACTTGTGAAACCGGTAATCAACTTTAAATTTATATTTGTCGCCCATCAGGGAAAGAAATTCGTTAAATTGGAGTTTTATAGTTAAGTATGAAGATTTATTAGACTGGGAGGGATGGGATTTGAAAGTTTGAAAGGCTGTGGAGAGAGCACGTTGTAAATCTATATAGGAATTCGCATATTTCTTCCTTAAGGCCGAGGAATATGAAATGATATTGCCCCTAAGGACAGTTTTGGCGGCTTGCCAGAACAAAGAGGGGTCTAATGTTGAGTGTTGTTCATTTGTGAAATAAAAGGAGTCCCAGGACGCTTGTAGGGAATCACAAAATTTTGTAGAGTTAGAAAGGTGAGAGGGGAATCTCCATCGAGGGGATAGGGATTGAGAGGGACGTAGAATGATAGAGAACCAAACTAAGGCGTGATCAGAGATAGCAATAGGTTCAATGGCAGTGTCTGTAACCGAGGGGAAAAGCTGGTGTGAAATAAAAACATAATCGATTCTAGAAAATGTATCGTGGGCGGAAGAGTGGCACGAATATTCTCTTTCTATGGGGTTAAGAGCGCGCCATATATCGATTAGTTGTAGGGTCTCAGAAAAGGCAGGAATACCAAGTTTGGGGAGGAGTTGGGGGTTTCTGGAAGTGTTGGAGCGGTCTAAATAACTAGAAGAAATGAGATTGAAGTCACCACATACAATAAGGTTATCGTTAGAAAACGGTGTTAGTTTAGCTATTAGCATCTGGAAGAAGGATTTTTTGTATGTAGTTGGAGCGTAGATATTACAAAGAGCCAAAATTTGTGAGTCAATAGTGAGATTGATAATTAAGTATCTGCCATTAGGGTCTATTTCTGAGGATATTATTGAAATGTTAAGATTACGTTTTGCTAAGAGAACAACGCCTCTAGATTTAGAGTTATATGGGGCTGCTGCTATGAGGGACCAGTGTGACATCTGTAACTTCATGGATTCCTGTAGGGACAGATGGGTTTCTTGAAGGAATGCTATATTTATATTCAATTTGGATAAATACATGAGGATTCTGCGACGTTTAGCCGGGGAATTAATTCCACCAACATTCAGGGTACAAATCTTTAGGTCAGACATTTAAATAACCATGAGAGGAGGGAAAATCTTAAAATCAACCATATTCCAAATGAGCGGAACCGATAGGGGAAATAGGAAACGGGGATAGGGGGGGGAGGGACATAGGGATAAAATGAACAAATACAGAAAGACTTGGTTAACGTTTGGCAAGCAAACAAACTTCCGGGCCAAGAATTTAAAATAATAACTAAAATTATTCTAAACATAACAACTGGTCCGGAACAGTGCTCCATATGATTTCCCGACATCGGCATCTGTGGAAAAAGCTACATTATGTGGTCTAGTAGAGCCAGTCTAAGCTATGTGACAGTAGGAATGGGGAATGATGAGAAATATTCTCATTTAAATTAGACATCTGTATGCATAAAAATTGTGATAATCAAATATGGATAACGAGGTATGCTCAAAACAAGGGACAATTTTGGTAACGGTTTTACGTTTAAATGATATGTAGGATTCTGCAGTGAGTCTAGGAATGTAGTGGAAGCTGATCGACATATTGAGGATTATCACAAGGTTTAGTGCATGCTTAAACTTTTCTAATTTAATTTAAATGTATTAAACAAGATCAAATGGAGGAGGGAAAGAAACTTAATGTTATAAAGTTATGAGTAGGACCTGAAGATCAAGTGTCAGGGATAGGGGCGGCATCTGCGATGTCGTCTTGTGTTTCTGTAAGCCCCTCTTGGAGGTAGGATGCTGCGTCTTCTGGTGTGGAGAAATCCAGGTGTTTCTCTCCATCGTAGATTCGGAGTTTCGCTGGGTAGAGTAAGGAGAACTTGCGTTTGGCGGAAACTAGCTTGGAACAAATTGGGTTGAAGGCTTTCCTAGCTCTTGATAATTCGGCAGAAAAGTCTTGAAAAATAAGTAGACGGTTGTTCTCCCACTGTAGGGATCTAATCTTCCTAGACGCCGTCCATATGGCAACTTTGTGAAGATAGTTGAGGCATCTGAATAGAGTAACCCTAGGTCTGCCTTCAGCAGAGCGGGGCAGAGGACCCACACGGTGTACACGCTCAATCACTAGGTCCTTGCAGGAGTCAGCAATACCAAGGAGGGTAGGGAGTGTCACCTGAACAAAATGAGAAAGATCTTCTCCTTTAACAGATTCCGGAAGGCCTACCAGCCTTATGTTATTTCTTCTGGACCTGTTTTCTGCGTCATCTAGCTTCATCCACAATTGATAGTTTTCTTTTTCAAGCCGTTTGACGCATCCCTGGACATCGGCCATATCATGACATAGACCACCGATTCTGTTTTCGTTAACAGAGACTTTATGCGAGAGATGTTGCAGTTGTAAAGAAATATCTGAGACTGCTTTAGACAGTAGTGGAGATACAGCCTGGGTGATGGCTTCTGTCAGATCCGCATAGGTGATAGGAGAGTCAGAGGATCTGTTGGATGTGGTGTTTCGTGAAGGGGATTGCGATGCGATTAATTTTTTGGGGGCTGGAGATGAAGGGGGAGTAGTGATGCCAGGAGCCATAGTGGAATTAGCTCTTCTTTTTTCTTGTCTGACTGGAAGGGAGGAGGGTGATGCGGAGGTTGCAGGATTGGGAGAAAGAAAGCGGTCCATTGACAGGAGAAGGAGGGGAGTGATTAACAAGTATTATTCCCCTGCAATATATAAGGAAACTGAATGGAGTACGTAAAAGGCTGCTTGTAAAAGCTGATGTGGAAGCAGCAGGGATTGCTCTTTATTCAAGGGTTAAACTAGAGGATGCCCTGAATGGGAGTAGATTGTTGTGTGGATCGTGCTGAGCTTCACTCGTTGTGGTGACTTGTGAGAGGCTGTGAAATAATACTAAATACAGCTTACCGTCAGGGGACTCCTAAGTGTGGAGCTCTGACTTTGCCGTTGGTAGTTCTGAGAGTGCAGCTGATGTGGCTAGCTGATTAGCTAGGTGAGGTCTGCAGCAACAAGATACAGTGCAGTGAGAGACTCTGTGACGTGGGTGTCGTGATCTCTGTAGCGGTATTCGCCCCCGGTGTGTCCTACCTGCGGTGCTTCACAGTGGTGAGCAGAGTGCTACGGTATGTGTCGTTCGGTCTGGGATTCGGTCTGGAGCGCTGAGGAGGTCACTGCAGCGGCGTGCTGGCTGGCGGGGGGGCTCCGTGGCGGGAGTACGGCTTGCCGGAGTAGTCAGAAGGCATTAAGCGGCTAGAAGCTGTGCCTGACTTTAATGTGTCCTGCCGGGGGAAGGTCACGTGGGAGAGCGGAGTGTTGCTGAACGTGACGCCCGGTCTGTGGGATCGAGGGTGTCACTGTAGCGGTTTGCTGTTTGCCGTAACTGATGCGAGGCTTGACGGGGCTGTCAGAAGGGTGAGGCGGGTGGGAGCGGTGCCCGTCCTTAATGTGTCCTGCCGGGGATGAGTCAGGCGGGGGAACGAGGCTCTGCAGATCTTAGTGTTTGGTCTGGAGTTCCGAGAGGGTCACTGTAGCGGCGTGCTGCCTGGCGGGAGAAGTCCCGTAGAAGGAGTGCGGCTTGACCGGGTTGATATAAGTCAGCTGGAACGTGCGGGAAGGATCCGCCGATGTGGTGAGGAGGGAATCGGCTCTTGGAGACTGATAAATCAGTCGTTATAGCGATGCCGGGCCGGGAATCTTTGGAGCTCAGCTGGATTGCGTCTCTACAGCATGAGGCCGGAACCGGAAGTCCGGAAAAAGTAATCTTTAAAAGAAAAGAACACTATACCTACTGTGACACATGGAGGAAGCTTGGTTATGTTTGGGGGCTGCTTTTCTATGTCTGGCTTGTATCTGTGCAGGGTACAAATAAATATCAAGACTATGAAGGCATTTTGGAGTGCAACATACTGCCTAGTGTCAGAAAGCTCAGTCGCAGGTCATGGGTCCTCTAAAAGGATAATGACCCAAATTAAGTAACTAGGAGTATTCAAGAATGGGTAAGAACAGATCATTAATCTGTTCTGAAGTGGCCTCTATGAGCCCTGAACTGAATCCTATCCAACAAGAAAGAGATGAAACATGCAGACTGGAGAAGGCACCCATCACACCTGACACAGTTGTAGCAGATTGCTCAGAAAGAGTTGCCCAAACTACCTGCTGACAGGTAAATAAGTCTCTCTGAGAGCTACCGATATCGCATGATTGCAGTGATTGCCTATACAAGATGAGCAACAAAATATAAGGATATGAGTCCTATCATCTCATATCATTTTTATTTGTTAATTTTTCATTGGTTTAATTCGTTTAATTATTTCAAATATTCTGTTCAATCAAAAATCTAATGCAAAGTCTGATATCTATTAAATATGCCAATCATTTTATCACTTTCAAGTTATTTCAGTGAAAAACATGGGTTCTTTTTTTAATGGAAAGTGTGACTGGATGCAGGGCCAAAGAGAGCTTGACTGGGCCCTGGTAATGAAGGGGGCATAGCCTAATAGCAGATGTGTGGTCAAACCCCCTGTTATGTCCTGATGTACATCTCTTTATTTCAATATATCATGCAGTATGAAGATTATGTATTTTATTTCTTATTGGTAAGTAGTACTTGCATCGTTACAGATAGACATCAAATCCACATGCTGCTCTCCTTCTCCTTACTCTCTTTCTACTTTCTTCTTCCTTCTACATCCTGATCACATGTTAATCTGTGCACAGGGCCGTCTTAATAGCAGTGTGGGCCCCATGGCACAGCAATGCACTGGGGCCCCTACCCATCCTCCAAGGGGGAGTGCTATCAGCGGCAGCTTTGATGTCCCACGGGCGGTAAGGGGGTGTTCTATCTTCCGCTCAGCATGTAGGACCTGGAGCAGTAATTTCTGCTAATTACTCCTTTACTGCACAGATGGGGTGGGAGGGAGAACACTAAACTGTGGAAGGTGACATTGGGATGAATAAAGGGGCCCCGGTACATGACTTCCAGAGTGGTAGGGGGTGTTTAATACGAAGGGGAGGGGTGGATAGTGGAGTGGGCTTAATATTCATCATTTTCTGTTGAGAGAGCAGCTTGCTTGACTGCAGATATCTCAAGTTCCTGGAAAAAGATTTCTTAGCTCTAAATGGAATAAAAAAATAGAGTGTCTCACCTGTCAGGAGGTGCTGGGGACTTGGGGATAAGAGTTCAGGAGCCAGAGCAATCCACCAACGAATATATAAAACTGCATATTAGGCATGTGGAGCTTGAGTATGGACCAGCTGCTTGAAGGCTGATATCTCTGGTTCTGGGCATAGTAGAGAAAAGCTGTCAATGTCCACCGAAAGTGAAGAGTCTCAGCTTTTGAACTGTATCCTCAGAAAAACTCTAAGTCATACAGAATCTGAGATATCTGGCTGGGAAGAGCAATTAACAGGCTTGGATGGGGACCACTGCTTTGAAGTCTGATATCTCTGGTTCCCTATGGCCGATTTTCAAAAATCTGGTACCTCTGGAAAGAGGGGACCCTAATCTATCAGCCTAGGGCCCTTACACTCCTGGGGCCCTTGGGCAAGAGCCCATTGAGCCCATACGAAAATACGGCCCTGTCTGTGCAGCCAGATTCTTAAAGGTACACTACCTCATCTAGCTAATGCACATAAACTATCTTCATAGATTCTACATCTCCCCCTTCCATTCATATATGTAAATTAATATATTTCTTTAAAACACATAAAATTGATTTTACGTTCAACCAATTAAACATACAACAATATGCTGACTACATTGGAGCATGAACATTAACCCACAATATACAATACACATTAAACAGGAAAAGATTTTTGAACAACAAATTATTAGCTTTAAGATAAAAGTCATATCTGCTCAACAAGTCTTGTAGGAGGTTTAATGACTCTGCCTGATTTTGTCTGAGTATATGATCCTTCACACAAAGGAACAGACACAATAGAATCACTTGGTGCTGAGGATGTTATAGGTGTTGTGTTGACATCATCTTGACTTGGTGCATCAAAAGATAAGGATGGGAATATTTTCTTGAAATGGGACACATTCCTTGTCACAGTGTGATAGTCATTTACTGCAACAACCATTGTTCCTTTCCTTTTCACTACAGTCATTGGACTTGGGTGAAAAGCAGTCATGTCCTTACGTACTACTTTTTGTTTCACCAGAACACGATCTCCTTCTTGTAAGTCCGAAACAATAGCTCTCCTTTTCCGGTCTGCATATTGTTTAGCCTTTTGTTTATTGGCAGAGTCCTTCTGTCTAACCTGATGATCTCTAGATGAAGAAGTCAAATGGATTTCTGGAATAGTGGATCTTATTACTTTTCTTTGAAACATTAATGTCTGAGGAGGGACATTTGTTTTGGAATGAGGCACTGAGCGATATTGTCTGAGAAATTGATTTAGAGATTGTTGAATTGAAATTCAGGATACTTTACAGATCTTTATTTGCTTTCCCAGATTACGCATGAAAAGTTCAGCAAGACCATTAGCCTGTGGCCACAGGGGAGTGATTTTTTGATGTCACATTCCAAATGTTTCATGAATTTGCTGAAATTATCACCTTGAAATGGCAGACCATTATCAGTCTTTTTTGTTCCTGGAATTCCATAAGTAGTAAATATTCTATCTAATGCTGGTAAGATAGATGTGGCAGACGTTGAAGATATTATTTCAAGAACAGGATATCTTGAATATTCATCCACAGCCACTAGTACATATTTACCATTGTATAATGGTAGATAGAAATCAACATCAACATTTTCCCAGACATTGTCAGGTAGATTAGTCATCCGCAATGGTTCACTGCTAGTTTGCGTAGAAAGAAGGGAGCATGTCATAAAGTTACTGATTTCCGATTCAACAAGTTGCTCCATGGAGGGAAACCATACCTTTTCACGTAAAATTTGTTTGGTCTTTACGATTCCTAAATGACTGACATGGGCAATATCAATTACCCTCTTTCTCAAAACAGCTGGAATAACAATTTTGTCACCTCTGAGTATGATTGAATCATCATGTACAGTAAGTTGTTGACAATGTTTATGAAGTGTATGGAATTCTTGTTCCTCATCAGTTGAAAATAAAAACTGTCCCAGTTGCCAAACATTGGAAATAATGCAGTGTTTTACTGCTGACAAAACTTTATCTGAGGAAGAAGCCTCTTTGATGTTGTCACTAGTAAATGAATCAGGAATTGAATTGTTAATAATTAAGTTCACATATTCCTCCACTGAAGTAGACTATGATATGTCAGAAGGCAGAGGATGTCTGGACATGTAATCTGAGGGATTGTCAGCACCAGCTCTATGAATGATGGAGAACTTGTATGCCTGCAAACGTAAGCCCCATCGCTGTATCCTAGCTGGTTGTTTGGATTTTGGATTTCCAAAAAGTGTCACTAGGGCTTGATGATCAGTCTGGATGGAAAAATCAATGCCGTATAGAGATGAAAGCGTTCACAACCCCAGACTACTGCAAGAGCTTCCCTTTCTGGTTGAGAGTAACATTTTTCGACCTCTGTCAAACTGTGACTTGCAAATGCTACAATATGATGATCCCCATGTGTATTCACCTGAGTCACGATAGCTCGGAGCCCCACAGGACTGACATCCATAATAAGTTCTGTTTTCCAGTCAGTGTTGTAATATGACATTGTGACACTATCCTGCAGACATCGTTTTATGTCATCAAATGCTTGTGATTGAGAGGAAGTCCATATGAATTTAGCATTTTTCTTTGTGAGTTCCCTAAGTGGGGAAGTCGGAGTAGCGTAATTTGGAATGAATTGGGAGCAATAGTTAGTCATCCCAAGAAATGACTTGACCTCACCAGCATTAGCAGGTTTGGACATATTTGTGATAGCCTGGACTTTTTTTGGATCAGGACCAACTCCATCTTGAGAAAAGATATGCCCAAAAAAATTTGAGTTTCTGTTGAAGAAAGACGCATTTATCTTTATTCAGTGTTAATTTTTTTGCTTGAAGACACTGCAACACTTGACGCAGGGCTACATCATGTTCCTGGCGTGTTGCTCCAAAATCCAGGATATCATCACTGTAATTGATGGCATTTGGAACTGACTGTATAACCTGACGGATAGCATTTTGAAACACCTCTGCTGCAGATACAATTCCAAATGACAGCCGTTTGTATCGTCGTAACCCAACATGAGTTGAGAATGTTGTTATTTGCCGTGACTCTTCATCAAGTTCCAGTTGATGATAGCCTTTATTTAAATCCAATTTCAAAAAGAAACTTGCACCTGTGAGTCGATGTATGATATCATCCATAGTAGGAGTAAAATTATATCTAAGTCTTCAAGGGCCTGAATTTCTTCTCCCACTTGTTTCCTTATGTTGATAGGAATACGCCGATGTTCTTGAGCAATTGGGATAACTGAGTGATCAATGTGAATATGAACTTGATAGTCTTTAAGTTTTCCAATGCCATGAAAAAGATGATCATACTCCCGTAGTCAAACATCCACATCACTTTGTAGTGGTTTTGGGTCATGTAGGACAGGCGTGAGATTGGGAGGGTCATGTAAGACATGAGCGGAATCATGAGTGTGTGCCACAATTTGTATAAGACCCAACTCTGTTGCAGTATCCAATCCCAAAAGATTACCTCTTGCATACTTAGTGACATAAAATACAGCTTTTGTCATTTTATCATTTTTGCGTGCTATTATGTCAAAAGAACCCTTTAGTGAAAGAGGTCGTTTAATACCATAGGTGAATATTTTCACAGATGTTGGATTCAAAATGACTCTGACATGCAGCTTCTTGAAACTGGTAGCATACATTATATTTACAGAAGCACCGGAATCTATGAGAAAGTCAACAGAAGTGTGTTCTAGAGTGATGGCAGTTTTTGGATTGACCTTGTTTTTTCCAACTTGATGAATCATGTAGATAAATCCTTCTGACTTGTCATCACTATCAGATGATTCTGCAGGCGGATCCAATGTAGAATGTTGATCCATACAACGCACTGTCTTTCGCCTGGATTTAAACTGCTATGAAGATTGTCTAGGTGTAGACAATTAAGGGATTTCCTTAATTTACAAACAGAGGAAAAGTGATTCATTTTGCCACATGCAGTGCAAATTTTACCTGTGGCAGGACAGTCTCCAGAATGTGGTATAGGAGCGTCCGCAACCTGTAACATGATCTAGATTACCCTGTGTCAAAGTCAGAAAAATGTCTCTATGCACGTTGCCATATTTGCACCGCACACTGGTCCGCGCTGCGCATGCGTACGCTCTCCCGTGAAGGCGCATACCCGCAATAGCGGGCACTCGCAGGCGCGGTATGCATATTTACGGTAGAGTTTATGTAGTCGTAGCGTGCGACTCATTCGTTACATATTTTCACAATTAATGTAGTTTATAGATCATGATCCCTTTGATAGTTTCTGAAAGTTTGGTTAATATAGAAGGTCCCTGTTTAAAGTAATCCCTCTTTGTATCGTACGAAGGGTCTAACAGGAATCATACAGCAGTGTTTGGTACCCATCGGAAGAGTATTTAATTAGCAATATTCCGGTGTTGGTTTGGAGCGTATTAATCGCTCGTGCGAATAGTTATGGACATAAGAAGTTTATGTCCATTTCTACTATTTACTCATACTCAGGTATGCGGCGGGAAACTTAGTTCCCCACCCACCTGAGCTGTTTGAAATCGTCACAGCCCACCTGTATGAATCAACCTATGACCTTTTGTTGTGATACAGGGTCGAATTCCTTCATCCAATGGACAATGGGATTGTAGGGACTATGAGATTGCATTGTGTGTGGGGCATAAATAGGCAGGCCGACCACATCCAGCTCTCACTCTTCAACGGTTCTCATTGCTGAAAATCGGGTGCTGGATGTCCAGGCACATGCGATCGTTTACCCTGTGCGTAAGTTTCTCTTCGTAATCATTGTCTTTCTGTGAGCCAATTTCTCTCATCTCTCTCCGTCTCTCTCTCTCTCTCTCTCTCTTTCCCTTCTCTTTCTCTCGTATCTCCCCTAGACTAGTATTGTATTGTATTAGATAGTATTGTATTTTGGCTAGGAAGTCTCTGTTATATTGTAGTGTATCATTTGTACTGTTATCCCCTTTTACAAGTATATTAGATATAATACAGTTAATAGGCTTTGGAACCTAAACCAGTATCTGTGTATTTCCTATAGTGTTAAGTGTTCACTTGAGCGTCGGTGACGCACAAGCAGCTTTGTAGTTAGTCAGGTTACACAAGGTTGCACTTACACCCTGTATTCACATTAAGGTATTCCGTGTATTTCATTGGTATAAGGTTTAGACATAAAGGTATAGCGTTGTGAGCGTCTGCGCCGCTGGTGATCTCCTCGTGGTCTCGAGCGTCCGCTACGCCATAGCGAATCATTACTCTAGTCATAGCCAATAACGTGTCCTGTGATCGCTGGGCCGTGAGCGAACGTGACGCTTGAGCGTCTCGCCTACGGCTGAGCGATCGTTACGCAACTAGCGTACCATTACGGTACTTCTTAAGTAAACAGCGTACAGTGTTCTTAGCTTCATAAAGGGTTGTTTATACGACAAGGAAATTTAGCATTGTCACCTGTCTCCAGAATGGTACTTGTGTCAGTGTGTAATTTATTGCACACTTGCAGCTGGGTCATGCCCCTCTCCATGTCTTTAGCATGTGTCTCTGAAAGTTCTAGACTCCTAGCATATTGCTGCAGCTCAGTCAGCGTCATTTCAGATTAAAGAGCACGTCTGCGCAACTTTCCACATGTGCCAAATGCGATTAGCTGCTGCTTAATTTCATCCTCTACATCATGGAACTGACAAGTTTTGGCAAGAATCCATAATCTAGTAATGTATGCATCAACAGATTCAGTTTGCAGTTGCATAGCTGTCCTGAGTAGGTATTTTGAATGAGACAGGCTGCATTTCGGGCCAAAATAGGCAGTCAGAGAGTCCCTGCATTTGTTATAATCCCTGGTGTCTGCCTCTGGCAAAGTATCATACAGTTCATAAATCTTGGAGCCAGTACTGAGAAGAAGCATGCTTTTCTTTTTGCTATCAGAAGTTACCCCCATAGCTTCAATATAGTGATCAAACTGGGCAAGCCATTCTCTCCATAACTCTGCTGCATGAGGGGCATCAGTATGCAGAAAATGAGGAATTAATGCTAGCATGTCAGCCATGGTGACTAAGAGGAATGTACAGTAGCTGAGTGTAAGTAGTTAAAAGTTTATCCTCGTTGCCAGTTGTTATGTCCTTATGTACATCTCTTTATTTCAATGAATCATGCAGTATGAAGATTATGTATTTTTTTTCTTATTGGTAAGTAGTACTTGCATGGTTACAGATAGACATCAAATCCACATGCTGCTCTCCTTCTCCTTACTCTCCTTCTACTTCCTTCTTCCTTCTACTTCCTGATCACATGTTCATATGTGCAGCCAGATTCTTAAAGGTACACTACCTCATCTAGCTAATGCACATAAACTATCTTCATAGATACTACACCCCCTTTAGTAGAATTATATTACAAACTACTGTTCATGCACCACAAATCAGCACCAACCTGCCCAGTACATCAGATCAGGGGGGAATCTCAGTTCAATTGCACACACCCCTCAGGCAGAGGAGACTGCTGCATTCAATGGCAGCAGCTTCCCTGCAACCACAGCAGCCCAACACACAACAGTGTGTGCTTGGCTTTAGAAAGAGGCTGCTGCTGGCTGACATATAAGAGAGGAGGGAGGTGTATTGGGCCAGTACTGAGTCTATCTACTGTGTAGTGGGTGGGTAACTTTGCGGCCACCACCAAGCTCCTAAACTGGCATCTGGAACCACTTCTCCCAGGCTCCTACTATCAGCACTTGGAACTCCCTGCTTCTTGGTATGTGTAGATATGTAATGAGTTAGACACACCAGCTCGCTCTGGTGAGTCTGACTAGGGTAGAGAGCTACTGTTGCTATTCCGAGTCTGACTAGGGTAATGAGCTCACTATGCCGAGTCTGACTAGGGTAGAGAGCTAGCTATGCTGTGTCTAACTAGGATAGTGAGCTAGGTATGCCGAGTCTGACTAGGGTAGTGAGCTAGCTATGCCGAGTCTCACCAGGGTGAAGCTCAGCTAGTGTAGTGAGCTAGCTATGTGAGTCTAACTAGGGTAGTGAGCTAGCTATGTGAGTCTAACTAGGGTAGTGAGCTAGCTATGTGAGTCTAACTAGGGTAGTGAGCTAGTCATGTTGAGTCTGAATAGAGTAGTGAACTAGCTATGCCAGAAGTCTCAATAGTAAACTTTGCCATGGGGCGTAGTGACTGTAAAATGTAACAATGTATATTTATATTTTAATTGCTTCTGACACTTAGGGGCTGATCTGAGTCACATGCTGCAATTGCTTTATTTGTCGTACTTGCATCTGGGAAAAATTCAAGATGCCAGTAAAAGTCCTTCCCATGGTGTAAACGTGTTTTAGGACTGAGACGCTGACTTGCAACATCTTTAGAAGCTGTAATACCATTTGGTTCATCTTTACACACTATCATTGGTTGCACCATAGAAATGTGCCCCAGCTAGCAGATACAGTTTCTCCATCTAAATAAGTCCTCCAATGTGAGCGACTAAACATCTGTGTATGCAACCACTTAGTAGTCTGCAACACTCCCATAAAACTCTCTTACAGTAAGATGGATAATCTATTCAGGTTCCTGCATTTCAAATCACACATTTATAAGGGCACTATTGGAAGGTAAGACCTTGATAAATGTACAGTATATAACGTGATATTATTAGGGATGTTATGTACCCATGTGAGGAAGTCACGTGGTCAAAGTAGATGGGCCCGCATATTAGTGCTAGGAGTGTGCATCTGTATTTCTCTTCCTCCAGCATAGTATTAGAAGCCTCAGTATGATAGCACCTCTTAATATCTTTAGTAATAGGGTGTACAGTCCGGGCCCCAAATTTTTTCTCTAGATTTGTGTTTGAAAAATGTCAGTTAGGAGCTTATTGGTAGGTACTTTATATCTCCCCAATGCATCCCTCTCCAAGTTGTAATACATCTGCCCCGTCAGTGTCCCCAGTTCAAATTACACCACAATACAGTGCCCTAGTTAATCTTATGTCATACTATAGTGCCTCCACTTCATATTGTGCCACATCAAAATGCCCCAGTGTGCGCACTGCTGGAGTTACCAACAGTCTTTGACCAACGTGCACATTTTGCCTGGGAGGCTTGTTCACGGTCAGTGTGTCTGACACATTGACCATGAACAAGTCTACAAGGTGAAACGTGCATGTTAGCAACAGAATTTTGGTAACTCTGGCAGTGCGCACACTGGAGTCCCTGCATGAGAGAAGTTAGCAGCACAGACAGTGGTTAAGGTATCTTCTTTCAAAATCTTTTTTCACACATCCGGTCTCTCAGAATGGGTAGTGTGGCTGTCTATACTGTGGGAATTATTCCTAAATTAATTATTTTAGCATGCTGACACAAGGTTTAAACTGTGGATATTAGTATTAACTCAGAGATGTTTTTATATACAGTATAATTGGCATAGATAGACCTAAAATAGGTTTGATACAAGAGAATGTGAGACCTGACAATCTCCATTCAAATCCCAGAGATTGACTCAAGTAACAATGTAATATGACACCTGCACATGACATACTGTACAATACTCTGGGATTTATTGAGTGAGATAATCTTTGGCTAGGAGTTTGAAGTCTGGAGATGTCATGTCATTTTTTGCTCTCAATGATCTCACTCTTCTGTGATGTTACTTGTGTTACCTTTACTACTAGGACACACAGAGTATCTAGTCAAGTGTTTAAAGAGATTCAGGGTTAACCACCTAATATTGATCCCTGTTGCAATGAAAAAAGAAGTGAATATACTTCCAATGATTTAATCTTTATTTATTGAGTATGCTTTATGACAAAACACAGGATTAACATACAGTAGTTTCATGAGATATACAATAAAAGTTAAGATTTATGTATATTATTTACTGTACATACACAAGAGTGCCCCCAAACGAGAGTCTTATCTCTCTCTTTCTTATCCAAATCAGTATGAACATGATTAGGATTCATGTGTAGTGTGATTTATATACATGTGCAGTAAAATTAAAATGCTGAACTGCGCCCAACATCAACAACATCAACAGAGCATGCGTCCCTGAATCAGACCTTAACACTCTCTGTGAGCTGTAATAAACAAAATTGCATCATAGTCAATAAGGTCACTCACTGATGTTCCTTTGTGCACTGCACAGTGGTCAATAATAAACCCTTCACTAGTGAAAACTTTTCTTACAAAGTTCTCATCATATTTGCACATATGTATCTTGTCCTGCCCAACCATCCCATAAGTTGCATTTAAACACCCCACCAATATCAGGTATCCTTCAGGTTTCAGTAGCTTTATGAAGTTCCTGAGATTCTTTATATAATCATCTTGGTCTTTGCTGATGGCATCCAGCATCCATGCACTGATGACACAGTCTGCTGGTGGGAGCACCTCTGGGTCTGTGAGATTTTCTTTGTCAATGTCACATTTCATGATCTTTGTTATTGCTGTCTTCAATGTAATGTCTTTGTCCTGACACAGGTCACTGAAATATACAAACACAAAAGGTTCATTTGGATCTAGGACTAGCCATGCAACCATATGAGAAATAAGAAATAGTTTTATATGGAGATTCATTGGATGGGAAGGTATAATTTAGAGAGGCATTGTTTGTTTCTGTAAGGTTACTTGAAGGTGGAAGAGATTGGGCATTATTCTATACTTTCAATGAGGAACCTCTTTCATCTTTCAGGTGCATTTAATATGGTAGTGGTGGGGAAAAGGTGTCCATTAGGTACCCCTATCTGAAACACTCAGCGCAATACAGCTTTTTTCCATTATTCAGACTTAGGGGGGTATTAAGAGATGACCACAGATCACTGCATACATAGCCAGAGCTGCGTTCATCTATGCACATGGTTGGGGCCACCCAGCACAGGGCAAGGTCACCCAGCATGTGTGAGGCTGCCTTCTGATATATCTGCAATATGCAGAGGCATTGGGTCTTAGGTTGAACCCTAGCAGCACAGCCTGGCTGCACAGTCAGGTGGTTAGTGGCCTTTTTTTAATCGGAGTAATTGCATGTGTCTTCACGCAGCTGCCTCGAAAAAGCAGCTGATCCAGCCCCATTTTCTTAGCTTAGCCCCTATAATGAAGTAAATCCACCCCAGCAATGCTCACCGCGGTCAATCACATTGCAGTCGCCTCTATGGGGGATGCAACCACAATGTGTATGGCTGCGCAGCTGCGGTTGCGGCTGGGTCTCAGTGACTGCCTTAGTGGGAATAGGGTGAGGCACACATGCTGCTTCCTGCCTGCTGTACCCAACTGATAACACTGATGACCAGAGGAGCAGAGTGCAGCAAGTATAAATAATAGCTGGTCACAAGCATTAAGCATAATAATGATGTCAGAGACATCCTTCATTTTTCTCACAGGCAGCCTCAGCAGGCTGTGTCCTCAGGTCCTGGCACCCTTAGGCAGCTGCCTAAGGGGGTAATTCTGAGTTGATTGCAGCAGGATCTTTGTGTGCACTACAGAGGAGGCAGATGTAACATGTGCAGAGAGAATTAGATTTGGGTGTGGTGTGTTTAATCTGCAATCTAAATTGCAGTGTAAAAATAAAGCAGCCAGTATTTACCCTGCGCAGAAATAAAATAACCCACCCAAATCTAACTCTCTCTGCATGTTATATCTGCCTCCCCTGCAGTGCACATGGTTTTGCCCAACTGCTAACAAAGTTCCTGCTGTGATCAACACAGAATTTCCCCTAAATCTGCTTAATGGATATGCCAGCCATGCACGTGGGGACATTTGTGACCAATGGTGATTTGAGGGCATGTGGGGTTTGTTTAGGATCAGTGAAGAGTCAAGTGCAGAGTTGCATATGGAAGATATGAGTAGCTGCATATGGGCCATCTTTCCGAGTTGTTCGCTCGCTAGCTGCTTTTAGCAGCCGTGCAAACGCTAAGCCGCCCCGATCTGGGAGTATATCTTAGTTTAGCAGAAGTGTGAACGAAAGGTTCGCAGCATTGCTACAAAAAAAGATTGTGCAGTTTCAGAGTAGCTCGAGACCTACTCCTAGCTTGCGATCACTTCAGACTATTTAGTTCCTGTTTTAACGTCACAAACACGCCCTGCATTCGGCCAGCCACACCTAAATTTTTTCAGCCACTCCTGCGTTTTTATCTGGCACGCCTGCGTTTTTTCACACACTCCCCGAAAACGGTCAGTTACCACCTAGAAACACCAACTTTCTGTCAATCACTCTGCGGCCAGCAGTGCGACTTAAAAGCATCGCTAGAGCTTGTGTAAAACTGCATCAGCTTTTTGAAAGTACGACGCGCGTGCTCATTGCGCCCTATACGCATACGCAGATTTGCCGATTTTTTTGCCTAATCGCTGCCCTGCTAATGAAAACAGCTAGGGATCAACTCGGAATGAGGGCCATGGTTGCTATGGTTGCATTTTGAAATGCAAGCGGCTGATGTGGGGGTGTGGAAATCATCTGGGAAGTTTGTTTTTAAAATTCTGTTTCTGTGATTAAGTGCAATACCTGCAACAAGAGCTGCACATGCACAGTGTAGAGGGCGCCCGTTCCATTTTTACAAAAATGCATAATTTTAGAGTAAATGATTCTAATGATGTCAAAGTTTTCAACTGAGAAATAGATTAAGTGAGTTATACTGCCAAATTATAATGACAGCATTGTGGGAATGTTGTGCATAACGTCTTCAAAGAAGAAGAGTCGTAGCACACAGTAAGTGGGGAGTCCTATATGTATACCTGGGAGCTGTAATAACCCACACCAATCTATTTTTACAAATGTCACTATTAGACAGGAAGGGACAGTTAATTGTTCCAAATTAAAATCCAATTATTGGTGAATTTACGAACATTATGGGCCACATGTAATAGCCTAAGGGTTGGGGAGTTTGTGATATCTCAGCGGTTTAACCAGTGGTGGGCTAAGCTGGGGGGAGGGCAGAGTGTCATTTGACCACTGGGCTAGAACAATTATGCAGCACAAGGGCCGTTGCTGCATTGTGCCTGCTCATATTCCTGACAACAAGGAAGGATCAATCTCTGCCTTCCAGCTGTCAGTGTCAGGCTGCTGCTGCTGCATACTGCTGACTGCTGTGTCCGGACTTCTCACCCATGGCTATCCCTAGAATGAAGGGGCTCCATGAGGTGGAGGGGATTAGCAGGACTCAAATGGTGGTGGGCTGCCCAGTATGTGTTTTAGCACTGTCTGGCTGTGTTTAGTGCAGGCAGCAACATTCATGCAGCTCACTTCCCCCTCCCTCCCACAGGCATGACTCATACAAAGATTAGCTCCATGCCCACCAGACAATGATGAGCTGTTGATAGCAATGCTGCTGCTGCTGCTCTGGACAGAGGGGGTCTTTCAGTGACAAGGAGTGCATGCAGCTGTACCTCTTTTGTAATTTATTAGAAACGCCTTTTTGGATTGGAGTGTTCACACAGAGATAGTATCTGCACACTCAATATAATGCTAATATATTGTGGGTGTATGTTTTTCGTTGCCATAAACCCACTTGGTGGAGACCCCTTTTCCTAAATAACGAACAATATTCTATATACGAGGGGGTGCAGTCAACTACAGTAATTATGAACTAGAATTGGGGAGGGAAAAAAACAGGAAGAATTCTGTACTGTTGACGCACTTGAGACAGAGTCAGTTGTATCATAAAAAATAACCTTTATTAGATATATATTAAAATGAGATGTACATTTGTATGTTTATCCCAAACTCGCAGTGAAACATAAGGTTTAAAATCACACAACAAACATATATGTGAATAAAGAAGAATAAAGAAATGTGAATGAAAGATTAAAAGGCGTGTCCACGTGTGGTTATTTTTCTTTTTCAGTTCCACCTTCACAAAATTGTTCCTGTATATACCCAAATTGTTAGTATTAAACAATTTTGTGATATAGTATTACTGATGAGACTTGTTGTTCATACACCATTTGCTGGAAAGGGATTGATACTCAAAAAGGTCGTCCCCAAAAACAAAACTGTGGGGATGAATGAGTATGGTAAAATTGACCAACCTCCAATTATGAAGATAATCAATTGTCAGGGATCATTGTATCTCTATGTTCCTTAAGGCCATATTCCCAATCATACTTTCATAGACAGATAATCTCAGTATAAGCAGTATGAAGTGATAAATCCCCAAGCTCAGGATATTTTATACTTATTGTTATCCTGAGAGAAGAAGAAATGCTCCAATTCAGTCATAGAGTCTGTTTGTCTAATAAAATATTAACGGGTAAGGTTGCTTTAAGAGATATAGCAATTCTGATTGTCCTATATAGCACTTTTCCTTTTGTAATAGCGATCAGAACCTTTTTGGTCTGGTTTTAGTATAAGCAATATTGCTTTCCTTAGAGATATAGCAATATATCCATATTTTGCAACAATTTATGAATACCAGACAATGAACCAAGAAGCAGCAGTATACCCTGCAGGCCCTTGACACAGTGTTGAAATGAATTAATCCTATTCAGGAAACAGCTATGGTATAATTATTTTGAAGTGAATTATTGCCATATTCCCAGATACATCAACACATCCAAGCATATATTTTATAACAAATGTGAACATTGGATGAATTAATGATAGAGTCTTTTCTAAAGAAGGTAAAATGTATGTTATAAATTGATTAAAGATAGTTTCTCTTGTTCCTATTCAACTAGGGTCTATTCAGTGTATATTAAGATATCTATACTGTACACAGATATAGTTGCACTGTAAAATAATAAGGAATACCCCTTTAACAGGGCAACGAGAAGTTCATATTACATTCAATATAGTAGTGGTTAATAACCACTGACATCGGAATAGACTAATCATACCGTCGGAATAGTTATTCCTGCTTTCTAGTATATTAGAGATTGCTATATCTCTTAAGAAAGCAATATTGCTTATATCAAAATCAAGCTATGTAAGTCCTGACTGTCATCATAATGGAAGAGTGCTATATAAGATAATTGGAATTGCTACATTTCTTTAAGCAACCTTTCCCGTTAACATTAGCTTATACGAAATTAGACAAATTAAGCCGTCCTATCAATTATTCTCGCTTTCCAGTAGATCTGAGATTGCTATATCTCTAAGGAAAGCAATATTGCTTATACTAAAACCAGACCAAAAAGGTTCTGATCGCTATTACAAAAGGAAAATTATATATAATATATATATATAGTATAGTATATATATAATATATATATATAATTATATATAATATATATATATATATATATATATATATATTATATAGGACAATCAGAATTGCTATATCTCTTAAAGCAACCTTACCCGTTAATATTTTATTAGACAAACAGACTCTATGACTGAATTGGAGCATTTCTTCTTCTCTCAGGATAACAATAAGTATAAAATATCCTGAGCTTGGGGATTTATCGCTTCATACTGCTTATACTGAGATTATCTGTCTATGAAAGTATGATTGGGAATATGCCCTTAAGGAACATAGAGATACAATGATCCCTGACAATTGATTATCTTCATAATTGGAGGTTGGTCAATTTTACCATACTCATTCATCCCCACAGTTTTGTTTTTGGGGACGACCTTTTTGGGTATCAATCCCTATCCAGCAAATGGTGTATGAACAACAAGTCTCATCAGTAATACTATATCACAAAATTGTTTAATACTAACAATTTGGGTATATACAGGAACAATTTTGTGAAGGTGGAACTGAAAAAGAAAAATAACCACACGTGGACACGCCTTTTAATCTTTCATTCACATTTCTTTATTCTTCTTTATTCACATATATGTTTGTTGTGTGATTTTAAACCTTATGTTTCACTGCGAGTTTGGGATAAACATACAAATGTACATCTCATTTTAATATATATCTAATAAAGGTTATTTTTTATGATACAACTGACTCTGTCTCAAGTGCGTCAACAGTACAGACTTCTTCCTGTTTCCCCCCCCCCCCAATTCTGGATTGGAGTGTTGCATGGAGGGGTTGGGGTGTAACGAGGTCTGAGCCATGGGGGTGCCTAGCAAACAGCAGGGAATACTGCCTGTTTCATTTGTAATAGTCCTTACAAAATATATAGAAGTCCCGGGGGCCATTCTCTCAGCCTTAAGATAAGTACACACTAGACAATATGTATGTCATCCGATCTGGGATTATGTGAACCTGCTATGTCACTGACGATGTGCACTACCATGTGGCATTCTCAACATCCTCCATCTCCCCTACATGCAGGACCAATGGGAGACATTGCTATTGAGAACCATGCTGCCAAATGCAGCACAGCTGCCCCATCATTGCTGCCAGCATCAGCAAGTCTTTATGCACTTGCCGGTGCCTGCACCCCTGCCAGCTCACATTGCTGCCGATGTCACTGGTTACACACATCGTGTAGTGTGTACCCAGCTTATCTTCAAAGCTGGACCTGGCAGCTGCTGACACTACATCTGATTGCATAATAGTGGCATGCAGAGGAGTCTGATGGCATAATAGTGGTATGCAGAGGAAGAAAATGGCATAATAGTGGCATGCAGTGGAGTCTGATGGCATAATAGTGGAATGAGGAGGAGTCTGGTGGCATAACAGTGGCATGCGGTGGAGCCTGATGGCATAATAGTGGCATGCAGAGGAGTCTGATGGCATAATTGTGGAATGCGAAGGAGTTTTACGGCCTAATAGTAGCACTTGGAGGAGTCTCCATACTGTCCTTGGAGGAGATCAGTCTGCTGTCTTTTATGCCATCTATTTTATCATGGTGTCAGTGTCAACATCATTTCTTTTTGCCCTTGTAATTTTCATTTGTTGACCTGTGGCTCTGTTTATTCCTGAATTGTAGTATGTCAATCTTTTATGCTTCATCACTTAATTAAAGTTCTCTTGTACTTAATCACTGCTTCCCTTGCTCCTGCAGTCTCTCCCACTGCCCCCTGCAATGTCTCTCACTGTCTCCTTTTTCCCTGCACAAACGATGATCAAATGTGCTATAACCTGCACTATTTAACAGTGAATAGATGTTATAGAAATGACTCAGTGCGCAATATCAGCAGCCAGTCAGAGTAAGAAACTCTTAAGAGGTTTTCTTCATCCCTCACCACAAGTGCAAAATATAGAAAATTGGAGCAAACACTTAGCCGGCGCTTGGTCAGGTTCTCTTGGTCTGATCTACTCTTTATGCCTCCGCCATATATCAGATTACCATAGAAAACAATAAAAATAAATATATATAGTGTGATACCGTTTAATACCTAGACATAACATACATAAAACTCCAAACAAAATGGATCAACTTCGACACAAATCCTAAGGCAGCATGCTAAGCGGGTAATTACTGAATATTATCAGAACTGTGGCAAAACAGTTCCTAAAAGTGCATAGGTTCAATTTAGGGATTCCGAATGGTCCCAAAAAAACCTGGATTGAATCCGCTGATAATCAGTCATCCACTCCGCCCAACTCCACTGCCACAAGTACACCGACGTGTTTCTACCCCGGGCTGGGGTCTTTTACAAGGTGCTGCTCAGAATTTTGATCAGTCTAAAATGCTAGTTATTTAAATTTTCAAGGCATCAATCACAGTCTATTGTGCGCAGTTGGACCCTATACACAATGATGACTACATGTCCCATGGTCCTCTACTGCATACGTATACTCCCCCGATACACCCCTTTGTATATCTGGAATGTCATGGTAATCTGATGCCCAATAGTGACTCAGCACGGAGCTGCAATGTCACTTCTGGTCTCCGGGCATCATCCTGATGTTCTTTTAAAATATTCCCCGTGGAAACAGTAACGGCCTCTTGTATTTTCTCTTAGCTTTTGTCTCACATTTGTTAATGGAGCTCCTGGAGTCTTTTCATCAAAACAGGACTGGAAGTGACGTTACACAAATTCTGATACTAAAGGGAGCTGTGATTCAAAAAAGTTTGTGAATCACTGCCCTCGATGTTTCTGCATTACTACAGTATCTATGGTGGAATTAAAGCAAAGATAACAAAACCTTTTAACAAAAAGTATAGATTTCAGATTTTTCTTTTAAAGATTTCAGATTTTGCTGTAAATGAAAGCATAAATCAGAGCCAATATAAAGACTGAGCGTTTTACTCGCTATTGGCCCCAAAGTTCTTTGTATAACTTTTAAAGTAATTGACATACAGACCATGGTCTATCATAACCATGAGGAAGCCATAGCAAGTGTTGAAAGTGTTTACTTCAATTGCTTCAAAAGTTCTAAGAAAAACTATAGGGGCCATCAGCTAATGAAACACCCCTGTATATTAGAAATGTGCTGTTTGGGTCTTAAGAAATCCGAAGCCACATAAATTTTGCTGATCCAAACCAATTCCATATTTGATGCTTCAGATGTTTGGAATTTGGATTTTAAATCCAAATTTCAGGTGTTGGAGTGCAAAAATGAATTAATTTAGCTATTTTCATCCATTTTCAAGAAATTCAAAACCTAAGATTCTGATATTTGGCGGGATGTAATGCAGTCCAATATCACAGTTGAGCATAACCATGCCCCCGTCCCCACTCTTTTAACAAAATGGAAGACGAAAGAAGAGGTCAAACTGGTCATCGGACAGAAATACTGTAGGGGAAGGTGTTAATTGGAAAGAATTATCCAGAAGAATGTTATAAAAGTAGGGCGATGCAACAAATTGAAAAGAAAGGTTGGCTGAGTTTGACAATGCACTACCATGAGAGATAACATTCAAGTAACACTGACTCAGGTATAGCCCAATAGTCACTGTCCTCCAGTTTGTCTTCTACTTATGCCAAATCAATGTGCAGAGGAGACAGAACAGGACCATTCCATGGTTTCTGATTTGAGTTCTGTGATTGCTCTGCTGATTTTATACTGGAAAGTCATTTATTTATTCTATAGAAAATAGTTTTTCTTTGTTATGGGACATGATGGATTCGTTCTGTGTCTGGGCTTCGAGGAGAGCTAAGAATCTTACTTGCTTAAGATCAGTCTATCTTTCTGAAGCATTGGGAGGAATCAAATAAGGGAATGTGGAGGAAAGTGCATAGGAAAGAAGTAAGCCGGGTCAGACAATGGCAGTAATGTACTCAGGTCATGGGAGGACTCAATATACATGCACAGTGGAATCTCTGGTGGCTCCAAAGGCTTAGGGACTGAACATAGATTTACTGCACATGAAGAATACTGTTTTTATTCCTATATGCTTTAGACATACTCTTTAGGGGACCTGCCAGAAAGTATATTATTAAATACAAAAATAAAAAGGGAAACAGACATTTCATTTATGTTCTGTGCAGATTATATCCTTTCCTCATATACTGGTCCCACTAATGCAGAATATTGCATCCCACCTGTAACAGTAGATTTCAGCCCTTTAATTGATCTGACTTAATAATATGCTTATTCATCGACCAAAAGAGGTCAATAATGATCAGCCAACAGAATGGTTTCCCATGTTGCAGCCAGACTCACGGCCGGTTGGATATGTGCTACACGGCTCCTCTTGAAAAATTCATGGCTGTACTCCACGGGGAACAAGTTCATGTCCCTCATTAAAGGGTTTTTATTATTTCTACCTATGGCTCTACTTCTGGAGAGAAGAGAACAAAAATCCATATGGATTTAGTTGATGAATGAAATTGAATCCCAGGGATTTGGGCAAGATGTTTATTTCAATGAGAGAACTCAAGCAGTAAGGGGATTAGTAATATTTTGCAAAAACTGCTTAACTACATGTACCAAACCATGGTGTGTACTGTACAACAGAGAAAAAACAAAAATCCATCCAAGACTAAATGACACCCAGTAAGAACTATATGTTTTATTTTTGGTGAGAGGAACATATGGAATAGTTTTATTGTGTACTGACACTAGCATAACTCATGATAGATGTTTTGGAAGACATGTTACCTGTTTCCTTCTAGGTATTTCATATATGTCATCATGTGAGACCAATCAAAAGCTCCGGTACGTGTGTTAATCCATCTGTTCAGCTCCATAATACATTGCTCAGAGCACTTCAACACAAGGATCTGTTTGAAAAATCCACTGGCTATATAGAGATGATGAATGAATGATCCAATACTGATGTCAATCAAAAGATCTCCCTTAATGTGACCTGCAGGGAATGATTACAGTGATTACAGAATATAATATGTTATGTAGCATCTATTCTATTTATCATTCTGTAATGTCCTGTTACAGGTAAGCAACTGCCTCACCACACACCCTTTTCTCCTTGAGTTTACTATATGAGAAATGTACTGTATGTACTTATTTGAGCAGAATTTCCAGTATCTGGGGCCACGTATCCTGCATACCGTAAATACACAGACATTTGTAGACATCAGAATTGTCAATGATGTTTCATAATGTAAACCCTTAGAAAACATGCACCCCTAGAGACTGATCCGCTAAGGATTGCAATTGCAAAGCTATTTGCAGCAAATTTGTGATTGCTATCCTTAATAATGCAAAATAAGGAGGAGGTGCATACTATCTCCTTCCTACATTTGTGATGCAATTGCATATTGGACGAACATCACAACCATTGATAGCGATGTTTATCTGCGATGACTGCCTGAGTAATCCTGGGCTTGCTCAGGCTTTCCGTCATAGAGCGGTTAGTGAGAGCAAGGAAATTGCATCTCGTGATGTAGTGCTTGCCCTCGCCACTCCCAGAAAATGAGGGCAATACACCCCCATTACTGGCAACGTCAGCCGCCCCAACCCCCTCCCTCTCTGTAAATGCCTCTGCCTGTCAATGAGGCAGAGGCATTCGCATCACTGCTTTGTGATTGCAGGACCCGTTCTGCACATGTCCCAAATGGGGTGTGGTTCATAGGGTCGACAGTGTCTAGGTCGACCATGTTTGGGTCAACTACTATTGGTCGTCATTAACTAGGTCATCAGGGATGCTTGGTCGACAAAGTATCTAAGTCGACATGGTCTAAGTCAACAGGTCAAAAGGTCGACATGAGTTGGTAATGTTTTTTGGGTGTCCTTTTCTCCGTACAGTTACTGGGAACCTCAATTAGTGCACCGTGTTCACTCGGCATGCTTTGGGCAAGGTATCTCGCTCCACTACCACTGTGCTTGGCACAGGTCACTATTCCCAATCGTAGTCCGCGTGGATCGTTAAGTATGAAAAAGTTCAAAAAAAGAAAACAAATTGAAAAACTCAAAAAAACCTTTTGACCTGTTAACTTAGAACATGTCGAACTAGAGACCCTGTCGACCTTGACACCTGGTCAACTTAGTTACTGTTGACCAATAGTGGTCAGCCTAAACATTTTTGACCTAGTTACTGTTGACCTAGAGACCAGATCCCTGCCGAATGAGCAGTACCCCACCATAATAAGGCCCTTTGTGAGCTTTTATTCAGTACATACTTTACTGTTACTGAGAAAACAAATGAAATGTGGGGAGTAAAGGTGTCGGTTAGAATTAGGGGTTTTATTATGATGGTGAAGGACAGTGGCATATCTCTAATGGGTGCATTGTGTGTGGTGCACCTGGGGCCCTGCATCCAACAGAGCCAAAGCACACACCTTGTACGCGTTTCTTTAACATTTACTTCTCCAGAATCTTACTCTGGCAGTGGCAGCTCTGCATAAATCAGTCATGCCAAATTTTCCATTAGGCAGGTGAGGCACATGCCTAGGGGCAGCACTTGTTTGTTGGAGGCAATTGGATGCTTGTGTTAGTAATGTCAGCCCAAAAAGTACTAGTACCTGCAAAATGTTTTCACTGTACTTTACCATATTCCATCTTGAATGGAATGTAAACAGGCAGGACATGTACAGATTGCCCCTGTAAGCCATCTCATAGCTCACAATACAGGTGAAACTCAGAAAATTAGAATATCATGCAAAAACTCAATTATTTCAGTAATTCAACTTAAAAGGTGAAACTAATATATTATAAAGACTCATTACATGCAAAGTGAGATAGTTAAAGTCTTTATTTGTTTTAATTTTGATGATATAGAAGAATTTGTGAAATACTGTATGTATATTTTAGCTTGTATGGTTGGTCTTTATTGGTATATTGATAGATACATATCTATATACACATTGGAAGGACAGAAATATTTTAAATGTATTTTTATTTTTTTTAACTGAATTCCAGAGCTTTTAAATTTCTTTTTTCTTTTTGGCTAATTTAAGGGAGATGAGTAACTCCCTCAACTGTGTGCTGCATGAACTCAGTTTTAACAAATATTTGATCACGCCAGGTATATAAGAGTCTGGTCTCTTTTACATTTAAACTTACAGTCCGGTTCGAACTGCATGAATCACAGGGCTTATAGATGCACATGAACAAAGTGCACTAGTGTTAAGCGCACCAAACAGTACAAACAAAAAAATATTGTTTGTTTTTTCTATTTTTCAACTTGCAGCTCTGTTCAAACTGTATATCCAATGGCTACTACATGCATGTGAACTAATGCACTAGGGTACTGCACACCAAACAGTTCAAACAATAAATATATATCTTTTTCTATTTTAAACTTGCAGCTCTTTTCAAACTGCATGGATCACAGGGCTTATAGATGCATGTGACCAAAGTGCACTCGAGTAAAGCGAACCAACCAATCAGTACAAAAACAATAAAAATCTATATTATTTTTTTATATCTTTAAACTTGCAGCTCAGTTCAAACTGCACAGATCACAGGGCTAAAGTAAAGCACAGACAATACAGTAGAGTACAGTGCAACACATACCAGCATGCAGCGTGCCCCTAAATACACAGTCACTATACTGCACAGCCACAATGAGACAGGAGTTTCTGGATGGACACAGCCAGCTAAAACAGCAGCGCATGGTGCAGCGTGCCCCTACACAGTAACTATACTGCACCCCTGCTGAGGGGTGACACCAAAGTGCCGGCTCCTGCTCAGTGACATAAGCCTGGTGCTGCACTGTATTATTACGTGCAGCAACCTTGCACCTGTCACCATGCAGAAACAGTCACTGAAGAAATGCCAGTCTCCAGGGCCAGGCTGCATCTCCCAGACACCTGTGGTGACAAAAACAGGGGTTGGGATGCTTAGCCACACCCTTATCCTGTGAAGCCACACCCAATCTCTCAAAGCCACACCCATCCCCTGAAGCTGTGCCCCTTTTTGCGACCGGCTGCACCGGGTGTTTTAGAGGTGAGTGACGCCTTTGCCAGTATTCATGAAGAGGTTCTCAAATGCTTCTAAAAATACAAATATATAATCTTAGTTCCATCATAAAGTATCATTATTATTATTTATTTATATAGTCTGAGTAATTTATGCATCACCGTACGGTGCTCTTTGTTACCTGTATTTTTTGTTATTTATTTACTGTAATGCTAAGTTTTGTCTCCCTGCACTGTCCTTTGTATGGTGGTGCAAAACACTTGTGGCACCTTATAAATAAAATGTAATATTAATAATAATAATAATAATAATAATAAGTATCTGTTTGCTTTAGGGTTTTGGCCCAGGGGGTTAGGTTTAGTCACTAGGGGGGTGGTTAGCCATAGTCAACCCCCCAAGAGTAGTCCCTAGCCACCAACCCCAGAGGGTTAGTGTAGGACATGTGGATGATAAAAAATTCTAACCCCCTCCAATGTCAGAATCTTCAATGTGATAATCTTGACCAGGGAAACGCAGTGGATGAGGTCTATTTAGATTTTGCTAAAGCCTCCGACACAGTGCCTCACAGGAGACTGATTTTCAAACTAAGTGAGCTTGGTTAGGAAACACTATTTGAACTTGGGTAAGTAACTGTCTGGATAACAAGGAACAGCAAGTGGTGGTTAATGGGATGTTTTCCAAATGGGCCAATGTATTCAGTGGAATACCACAAGGGTCAGTACTCTGGCCACTACTGTTCAATATATTTATTAATGACCTAAGAGAAGGTCTGCAATGCACAGTGTCAATTTTTGCAGATGAACTGTGTAGGGTAATTAATTCCGATGTGGATGTTGAGTCTCTTCAGAACGACTTATTTAAACTGGAAGTTTGGGCTGCTAAATGGAGAATGAGGTTCAATATAGAAAAATGTAATGTTATGCACTTCGGGAATAAAAATAAACATCCTACCTACAAATTAAATGGGAAAAATGTAGACAAAACTATAATAGAAAAAGATTTGGGGGTGCTCATTGATAATAGACTTAACAACTGCATCCAAAATCAAACTGCAGCATCAAAGGTAAAGATGGTGTTAGCATGCATAAAACGGGGAATTGAGACCAGGGATGAGAATCCTGCCACTGTATAAATCATTGGTACGGCCACACCTTAAATACTGTGTACAGTTCTGGGCACCTCACTATAAAAAATATATCTTAGAGCTTGAAAGGGTTCAGAGGCGAGCTACACAATTAATAAAGGGGTTAGAGGCACTGGATTATGAGGAAATGCTTACTAGGTGATATATGTTTACACTTGAAAAGAGACGTCTAAGAGGAGCCATTATTAATATTTACAAATATATAAGGGGACAATACATGGAGCTATCAGGTGATTTGTTTAATGAGAGATCTCTTCACAGGACACGTGGACACCCTCTGAGGTTAGAGGAGAGAAAATTTTATACCCAACAAAGAAGTGGGTTCTTCACAGGGTTCCGGTATGAATGGTCGACCATGTTATGGTCGACAGTCATTAGGTCGACCACTATTGGTCAACATTGACATGGTCGACATGGACACATGGTCGACACATGAAAATGGTCGACACATGAAAGGTCGACATATGAAAAGGTTGACATGAGTTTTTTTTTTGTGTTGTTTTTTGCGTAAAGTGGCTGGGAACCCCAATTAGTGCACCGCGACCCCTCGCATGGCTCGCTTCATTGGTACGGCCACACCTTCGCTCGCCATGCTTTGGGCATGGTGCCTTCGCTCCGCTACCGCTTCGCTCGGCACACTTTACCGTTCCAATCGTAGTCCATGTGGATCGTATAGTATGGAAAAGTTCCCCAAAAGAAAAAAAAGTTAAAAAACTCATGTCGACCTTTTCATGTGTCGACCTTTCATGTGTCGACCATGTGTCCATGTCGACCATGTCAATGTCGACCAATAGTGGTCGACCTAATGACTGTCGACCATAACATGGTCGACCATGTGAACGGATACCCTTCACAGTAAGGGCAGTAAGGATTTGGAAATCTCTGCCAGAGAAGGTAATAAAGGTGGACTCAATCAATATGTTTAAAAATGGATTAGATACATTTCTAACTGAAAAAGATATCAAAGATATAGCATTTAAAATGAATGTACTTAGTAAAAATATGCATTATAGTTGTCATTACTTGAGTCAGTATGGTTAAACCAATGGTTACATCCAGAAATAGTGTAGGGTAATTTGCACAGGTTTAACTTGATGGACAACTTGTCTTTTTTCAACCTCATTAACTATGTTACTATGTTACTATGTAAGGATGCCGCTGTCGGTCATGTGACAGCCGACATCCCGACAGCTGGGATGCCATGCACCAGTTATAAAGACCTTATTAAACCTGTTGATTAAACCATCTTGATGCAGTGTTATATGTTCTTTACTCAATTGCTTTATTGAGTTTAAAGTTGTTATTGGGCAAAGTGGTATTTAAAAGGGTAAAGTAACGTAAATGTTTATTGTGATTCAGTGACTAGTCACTCTACTTGAAACAAGGAAATAACCACCTTTAATAGAAAAATGTTTACATAACTAAGCAAGGTTGGTAATATTAATCTTTTTTACTGGCATTTCAAGTAGCAGAGAAAATGACAAGTTCCCAGTATAATAAAATTGCATCTTTTGTTTAGTGTGTATTACTGCTCTATGATTAGAGTGTCATTCTGTGTATACAGCAGAACATCAATTAGCTTTAGTCTTCTGAGAACATGTGGTGAGTTAGAAACATTGGTATCCCCCCAGTACACTGGAAGACATCAGAAACAGGATTAGATAATTACAGTACATGGTGGTAGAAATTTTAGAGATCTCAGTTGCATACATTTGCAATGGTATGTGAAGACTCCGGGCAGCTTCAAGGTGTCTTCGAGTACTGGGGGTACTTAATATTAAGTCTAAATCTAGGGCGTGAAACCGTAAAAAACAGAAAGGGCCAGACACCCCAAGGCAGCACACCAGTGTGAGGTTAAAGTGTAAGTGAATAGTAGGAAGCAGAGGCTATATTAATCTCACACTGGTGTGCTGCCCTGGGGTGTCTGGCCCTTGCTGGGGTGTGGGGTGTCATGCCCCAGACTTAGACTTAATATTAAGTATCCCAGTACTCGGAGACACCTTGAAGCTGCCAGGGGGCTTCCCATACCTTTGCAAATGTATGCAACTGAGTTCTGTAAAATTTCTACCACCATGTGCTGGAGTTATCAAATACTGTTTCTGATGTCATCCAGTGTGCTGGGGGGATACCAATGTTTCTTTTTCTGAATAACCCCTCCATGCACCTGGATGACCTTACTAATTGAATAAGAGCAGTTACCAAACTTCTTGAACATGTGGTGCATTATCTCATCCAATAAATAAAATAAAAGTTCAAAATTCTTGCCGTTCATTTTCAAATATATATATGTGTATATATATATATATATATATTTGTATGTTATTATATATATTGATTATTAAGTTATAAATATATATTCAAACTTTAAAATGTTTTGCAATGAAAAATAACCATTAACTTTTATATAAACATAAAAATATATATAATACTTCCATCATAACATATGTTTATTATTTATTTATATAGCTGGAGCATTTTAGGCAGCATTGTGCCAAGAATATGTGTGTCATGTACAGTACATAAGTCCCTCTCCCATTGGAGATTAAAGCCTAAGGGGTATATGCAATTGCGGTCGAATTCCGTCTGGAAATCGACTGTTTTAAAATTTGACACAATTCGATAGTCACATACCCTCCCGCCGGGACCCGGATTCGACATATTCAATAAAAAACGGATTCAACAGTCCAGCTGTCAAAAAACGGACCAATTGATGGATAGTGTGCGTCCTGGATTCGACTTTTTGGATGGCACAAAAATGTTTAAAAAACCCAGAAAAAAATTGCATGGGGTCCCCCCTCCTAAGCATAACTAGCCTCAGGCTCTTCGAGCCAGTCCTGGTTGTAAAAATACAGAAAAAAAATTGACAGGGGATCCCCCGTATTTTTAGAACCAGCACCGGGCTCTGCATCCGGTCCTGGTGCAAAAAAAACGGGGGACAAAAGACGCAGGGGTCCCCCGTATTTCTAACACCAGCACCGGGCTCCACTAGCTGGAGAGATAATGCAACAGCCGGGTGGCACTTTATATCGGTCCCTGTGGCCATGGGATTAAATCCCCAACTAGTCACCCCTGGCTGGGGTACCCTGGAGTAGTGGAGACCCCTTAAATCAAGGGGTCCCCCCCCTCCAGCCACCCAAGGGCCAGGGGTGAAGCCCGAGGCTGTCTACCCCATTCAAGGGCTGCGGATGGGGGCTGATAGCCTTGTGTCAAATAAAAGAATATTGTTTTTTGCAGTAGAACTACAAGTCCCAGCAAGCCTCCCCCGCAAGCTTGTACTTGGAGAACCACAAGTACCAGCATGCGGGGGGGAACGGGCCAGCTGGTACCTGTAGTTCTACTACAAAAAAAATACCCAAATAAAAACAGTACACGCACACCATGAAAGTAAAACTTTATTACATACATGCCGACACACACATACTTACCTATGTTCACACGCCGACTCTGTACACTTCTCCAAGTAGAATCCATGGTGTACCAGAAAATAAAATTATACTCACCAAAATCCAGTGTAGATCTGTCCTCTTCTTTTTTGTAATCCACGTACTTGGCAAAAAAACAAACCGCATTACCCGGACCACGCACTGAAAGGGGTCCCATGTTTACACATGGGACCCCTTTCCCCGAATGCTGAGAATCCCCGTGACTCCTGTCACAGAGGGTCCCTTCAGCGAATCAGGGAGCGCCACGTCGTGGCACTCTCCTGATTGGCTGTGCGCGTCTGAGCTGTCAGGCGCGCATAGCACATAGCCGCTCCATTATCTTCAATGGTGGGAATTTTGCGGTCAGCGGTGAGGTTACTCACGGTCAGCCGCTGACCGCGAGTAACCTCACCGCTGACCGCAAAGTTCCCACCATTGAAGATAATGGAGCGGCTGTACAATGTGCCGCCTGACAGCTCAGACGCGCACAGCCAATCAGGAGAGTGCCACGACGTGGCGCTCCCTGATTCGCTGAAGGGACCCTCTGTGACAGGAGTCACGGGGATTCTCAGCATTCGGGGAAAGGGGTCCCATGTGTAAACATGGGACCCCTTTCAGTGCGTGGTCCGGGTAATGCGGTTTGTTTTTTTGCCAAGTACGTGGATTACAAAAAAGAAGAGGACAGATCTACACTGGATTTTGGTGATTATAATTTTATTTTCTGGTACACCATGGATTCTACGTGGAGAAGGGGACCGAGTCGGTGTGTGAACATAGGTAAGTATGTGTGTGTCGGCATGTATGTAATAAGGTTTTACTTTCACGGTGTGCGTGTACTGTTTTTATTTGGGTATTTTTTTTGTAGTAGAACTACAGGTACCAGCGGGCCCGTTTCCCCCCCGCATGCTGGTACTTGTGGTTCTCCAAGTACCAGCTTGCTGGGGAGGCTTGCTTGGACTTGTAGTTCTGCTACAAAAACAATATTCTTTCTTTGTGTCACTTGGCTATCAGCCTCCCATTCGCAGCCCAAGGATGGGGGGACAGCCTCAGGCTTCACCCCTGGCCCTTGGGTGGCTGGAGGGGGACACACCTTGATTTAAGGGGTCCCCACTTCTCCAGGGTACCTGGGCCAGGGGTGACTAGTTAGTGATTTAATGCCAGGGCCGCAGGGAACGATATAAAAGTGTCCCCCGGCTGTGGCATTATCTCTCTGACTAGTGGAGCCCGGTGCTGTTGTTAAAAATATGGGGGACCCCTATGTTTTTTGTCCCCCGTATTTTTGGCACCAGGACCGGATGAAGAGCCCGGTGCTGGTTGTGAAAATACGGGGGATCCCCTGTCATTTTTCCCCCCCGTATTTTTACAACCAGGACAGGCTCAAAGAGCCCGAGGCTGGTTATGCTTAGGAGGGGGGACCCCATGCATTTTTTTTCTTGATTTTAACCCATTCCCACCCCTTCCCACTGAAAACCATGCTCTCTCTATTTTAGTCAGTTAAAAAAAAAATATTCTTTTAAAAAATATATAAATAATACTTGTGTCTCCTAATAGACAAAACAAGTAGATAATCCCTTCTAATATAAATAGATATGCTATTAGCAATAAAAAAAATAAAAAAAACATGTTTTTAAATTTTGTTATTAGATTCCGCCAGCAAAGTGAGGCGGAATGAAATTGACGAAATTACTGTTGAAAAGCACTGTTGTCGAATCAACATTCTTCAATTGAATATACTTTTGTCGAAAAGACGCATTTCTACCATTGCAGACATGTTGAATTTGACAACTGTCGAATTTCAAAAAGTTGAATCTGAAACGTCCTTTTTTTGTCGAAAAGTACTGTATTGCATTGTCAAAAAAAAATTTGTGTCGAAAATGCCCCGCTTTTCGACATTTGCGGCAATTCGACTGCAATTGTATATACCCCTATATCCTCTAAAACAACTACACACATGTATACACTTACACTAGGCTAAGCTGGTCAGTATAGTATACATACTGTCATTATAATATACATACCCTCCTTGAAAGCACGGTGTAAACATTCCATTGGAAATTTCATTGTATCATCTAAAAAGCCCATTTCTTGTTTGTTAGAAAAATATGTTTCCAGTAATTCTCTAGAATCAAAGCCATCAACAGGATAGAATTTATGTGAGCTGGAATCCATCTTGTATTACTGTATCACTGACTGGCTGACTCTCACGTCTTCCCTCTTACATAGTATGTAACTGGCTCAGGATATCTGTGTACAGTATTCTCACAAGGATCCAGTTATTTATATTCATCAGTAACCAGGATATCAGTGTTATCATATGATGGTTTATCAGCCTCAGGAGCTGTCATGGGAATGCAGGTGACAGTGTGATCATCTCTTGAAACAGAATAAATTATCATAATATTCATTTTTCAATTGCATATTTAAACTAGCTGTGCCTACTCGCCATTGCTGAGTGATCATTAACTTTTTTTAATGATACATTTTTTTTTCTTTCACTTTTCATTTTTTTTTAAGTTCACTTGTCTGTCTCACTATCTTCTAGTTACTTATTTGCAGGGCTGCCATCAGAAATTCTGGGGCCCGGGACTCACAAAATAGGCAGGGCCCCCTTCCCCCCAAAAAAGAAATAAATAGATAAAAAAAAAAATATATATATATATATAAAAACATACAAATTAAATACACACACACACACACACACACACACACACACACACACACACACACACACACACACACACACACACACACACACACACACTTTCTCTCTCTCACTTAAAACACACACATGCCTCTAACTTACACATGCCTCTTGTACTCACACAAACACACGCCTCCTTCTCTTAAAAACACACATGCCTCCTTCACTTAAAAACACATACATGCCTCTTTCACTCACAAAATAGGCAGGGCCCACCTCCCCCCAAAAAAGAAATAAATAGATACAATATATATATATATATATATATTAAAAAACATACAAAATAAATACACACACACACACACACACACACACACACACACACACTTTCTCTCTCTCACTTAAAACACACACATGCCTCTAACTTACACATGCCTCTTGTACTCACACAAACACACGCCTCCTTCTCTTAAAAACACATATGCCTCCTTCACTTAAAAACACATACATGCCTCTTTCACTTAAACACACACGCACCTCCTTCACTTAAAAACACACACATGCCTCTTCCACTTAAACAAACGCAAATGCCTCTTTCACTTAAACACACACAAACGCCTATTTTGCTTACAAACACACACACACCTCTCACTTAGACACACACACATATGCCTCTCACTCACTTACACACACACACCTCTATCTCTCTCACACACACACACACACACACACACACACGCACACACACATGCACACACACACACACCTCTCACTTACACACATGCCTCTCACTTACACACACTCACACACACACACACATGCCTCTCACTTGAACACACAATTTTCCTTAAAAAAACACAGAGACCCACACACACCTCACTTAAAAATATGCACACACAAATCACAGTGCTGCCAACATTTATTAAAGACCCCCCCGCACCACCTCTCCAACTGCACCGCCCCACACACACACACGCACGCACGCACACACACACACACACACACACACTCAGTGGAGCTTGAGGCAAGTGCTGATACTGACTACCTGTTGCTATCAGCCCAATGGAGGAGCAGAGAGCTTCACTCGGCCAGCTCAACTGGACGGGCCTGGGAGGAGCTGTGCTCTGGAGCTCCCCCTAGCGGCAGCCAGTTCCTGCTCTGTATCTAAGAGGAGGCAGCTTCCAAGTCACAAACACAGCTCTTCCGTCTGAGAAAATGATTAAAAATTTTTTTGCAACAGGCGATCATCAAGCTTCTGATGAAGCTAGGCGACCGTGCCTAGGGAAACGCGTTAAGTGTTAAGCTGCCATAACCAAATGTGCTCCATTACATGAGGATCCGGATATGGGCTTTTAATATTTATTCCTTGCCTTTGGAACTTTCTCTGAGGGACTGCATTATTACAGCTTTGATTGGAGAGAACCAGGCTTTGCACAATCATCACAGCTTGCCTGCTGTTAATTTTCAAGCACCTGGAAGCCTCCATCGCCATGGGTAACACCTGCTGTATTTAACAACATTATTCCCCAGGGAACTTTATCCTTTGAGTCCGGGATCCCATTTGGATACACACCAGCAGCTGCTTTTCATTTTTGTTCTCAGTCTAATATGCCCAGATTTTATGTTTTTTTAATGAGAGTATTTCTCTATTTATTGTCTAGTAAATAAATTGTTCATTTATTTCTATCAATCCAAGATTGTTTATTATTATTGGAGAAACACTAACCAGCGCCAGTACAATTCTTTTACTGATCATCAGGCAGTGGAGGAGATGTGCCCCCTTGAGGTCAGGAGTGTGGCAGCAGTCGACTCCACTGCCTCCCACAGTTCTGCAACTGGTTAGCCACCTGCAGTGCTTCTTTCTTCTCTAATTTCTTTCTCGCTCTCTTTCTTTCCTATATGTATTTAAGTAAAAAAAAACTGTAAGCGACATTATGCTCGCACTCCAATTTCTTGGGTCTATCACCTGTCTAACCAAATATGTTAATACTTGATCTGTTCTGGTGTTCTTGACATGTATATCTTGTTTTCCAAGTACATGTTTGTTGTGTTACATTTTCTAATTATGATTAAAGTCTTTTTAAAACAAAAACAAAATAGCTGCAAGCAACAAAGCTACATTTGTGATCACTGGGACTTGTGGTACTTATACATCTTTGAGCAACTTAGGGGTCTGTTCATGAAGCAGTGAAAAGAGTGGAGAAGTGAGCCAGTGGAGAAGTTGCCCATGTGCAAACACAGTAATAAACAGTTGGCAAAATGACAACCAGAACCGTCAGGGTGCATCCAGCACACGTTCCCTAGGAAAATGCAGAGGAACACAAGAAAACTAACATGCACCTCAAATACAGTTTTGTGGGGTACGCTGACTGCCCAACTGCTGTAGGACTACAAAGCCCAGTATGCCAGTCAGGACCTATTACCAATTAAAGAGGAGGAGTACCAACTTTCTGGGGAGGAGTGACACACAATGTGGGTTATCCTGGCTGCAGAGAGGAGTCCCTAGGACTGGCTGGTGTTATATACCTAAAATAAGCCATGCAATCACTGTATCACACACACTTGGGGGGGGGGGGGACTCCAGCTGGCCAACTGCTGTAGGACTACAAAGCCCTGCATGCAAGTTGGGACCTAGGACCACCTTTTGAGAGGCAGCAGCTATCCTGGCATTTAGAGACCTCACCTTAGTTCCCAGACTAATTATCAGCTGCTGCTGCTGCTGCTTCCTTCCACCCTGTCCTCCTCTGGTGGAGCTGCCATACAGGAAGAGGGAGGCCCTGAAGTACAGGTCTGGGGCAGACATAATTTACACAGGCACAGGAGTGCGTGAACGGCCATGGACCAGTGCTTGGGAAATGAAAGGGGGCAGCTGGAGAGTCCATGAGGCCCCACCCCATTCATAACTGTTCTAGTTGCCGGGAGGGTTGGATTCCCAGGAGTCCACATTGGTGGTAATGGAGAGTGGGGAACTGCAGTGAGTGTTCTGGGACCAGGTAGTAGGTAGCCCCTTAGGGCCCTGTACTTCTCTGGTGGAGCTGTGTGTGGGAAGGGGGAGGTGCTGGGGACAGACATTGCTTACACAAGCATAGGAGTGAGTGACTGCCATGGACCGGTGCCTGTTAAAAGAAAGGTGGCAGTTGGAGAGTCCATGGTCACTGCCCCTGCTAATTTATTAGCATTCTAGTTGCCGGGGAGGGGGGAGTTTCATTGGTGGTGCTGGGGAGCGGGTACCAACAGCGAGGGTTCTTGGACCTGGAAGAAGATAGCCCCTTAGGGTTGATAGGAAGGAGGGGAGGCAGAGTACCCATCTCTGTACACTCTCAGATTTTGCACCTGGGACACATGCCCCCTTATCACCCCCACCTAGTTGCGGCCATGCCTTAAATTGAAGCGCTGTGTAATCTGTCAGCATTTTATATATAACAGATAAAATGTATGGAATATGTATTAGATAGATTATATCTTTGGCCTCTTAGTTCAGAAACTTTCTTTGACACATGAGAACAACTGACAGCCTCCAGGTGGCTTCTTATCCATTTCTTCAGTTCTCTGAGCGAGGATTCATTGGTCTCTAATACTGTGATATTACAGAGTCTCCTCTAATGAGATCTGCATAAGGATATAAGGGATGTTACATCATAAACTGATCCCAGTCTCAAAAAGAGCAAAAGATAAAATAAATAAGATGATGTTTATTTGTCATTATGAGATGATTTGGAGGTTGTTCTGTGTTGGTATCGAATAGATCATCACCAGGTTTTTTTGTGTCAGTATGAGATTATCAGGTGATAGTTTTCTGTTCATAAGAGAGATAATGAGATAGTCTTGTGTAATCTTGTGTTCATATGAGATGAGCAGTAATTGGTTTCTTATTAGTACTGTATGTGATAATAATGATCTCTTATAAATAGGAGATGCTCAATAGATGTGTTATGTCAGTGTGAGATGATCAGGAGATGGTCTTGTGTTATTGTGAGATTATTGGGAGACAATCTTGTGTCACTGAAAGATGCTCAATAGATGTCTTGTGTAAGTGTTAGATGATTGAAAGATAAATCATCTTGTGTCAGAGGGAGTTGATCAGGAGATGGCATTGCGTCAATGTGAGATGATCAGGAGATGGATTTGTGTCAGTGTGCAAGGATACGGAGATGGTCTTGTGTCTGTGTAAGATCATGAGGAACCATGGAGGTCATTCAGACCCATTCACTGCTGTGCATTTTCGCACAGCAGTAATCGAGTCTGAACTGCAGATGTGCCGCTGCCGCAGTGCACCTGCACATGCTAGACAGCCGATGGCTGTCGTAGGCTAGGGATCACCTCTGCCTGATTGACAGGCAGAGGTGGTCGCTGGGCAGAAGGGGGCGGGCCGGCGGTGTTTAGCCGCCATTTAATGGGTGCGGTCCGGGCAACGCAGGCATGCCCGGACCATTGGGGGGGTGGGCTGCTGCGGCTGCGTGACATCACACACAGCTGCTGTGACACGAGTTGTGATGAGTAGCTCCCTGCCAGTGCACAGGAGCTGCACTGGCTGGGAGCTACTCCTACAGTACAAAAGCATCGCCGCTGTGCGATGCTTTTGTACTTGTGCGACGGGGCAGGGACTGACATGCGGGGTGGACTAGCCCTGTGCTGGGCGTCCCCCCACATGTAAGTGTGTCTGATCGTAGCTGTACTAAATTTAGCACAGCTACGATCATCTCTGAATCACCCCCCATGTCATAAGCTTATATACGGAGTGCAATAACATAAAGTTTATGTGTTTAAACTAGTTTTGAGCAACTTCTAGGCTTCCTTCTATTTAAATTTGGGTTAAAGAAGGACAAATTACGGGTTGTGCTCTCCTGATTGGCTGTATGCTCCTCACCTGTCACTAAAGCAGAGCCCATAGAGTCTAATGGGAAAAAATCCCCATCGAAGTCTAAAGGTAGGAACTGGCGGTCTACTGCAGACCACAAAGTTAATTAAGGTCACCCACAAGAGTGACCTTAGTTAACCTTTTGGTCTGTGGTAGACCTCTACTACATGGCACTCCCTTATTGGCTGGAGTTTCTCCAAGTTGCAGATGTCATGTGGAGGTCCGCCATTCAGGAAAGGGGATCCATGTGTATACACATGGATCCCCTTACATCTGGTTGGATTGGGTTATGTGGGGTGTTTATTTTGAACCCATGCATGCCTACATGGAAAGAACAGGTCTGATCTATACCGGATTTAGGTGAAAAATATATATTTTTTAACAGGTACCCTATGGATTTCTAATTGGACAAGGGGACTGAGGGGCTGTGTGGGACGGTAGGTAAGTAAGTGTGGGTGTGAATGTGTGTGTATGTCCGCCGGTCACCTGAACCCAACCCTGTGTAAGTATGCTTTACTAAAATTATACTTTCACGGTGTGTGAGTGATGTCTTTATTGTTATATTTATTTTACAATAGAACCACAGATACTGGTACTTATGGTTCTCCAGGTAACAGCATTAGAGGGAAGTTTACTGGGACCTATAGTTCCACTGTAAAAGACAATATTAATTCTTGATTTTATACAATGAACTATGAAGTCACCACCCACAGCCCACGGGTGGTGGCTGTAGCCCTGGGCTTCAGCCCTGACCCTTGGGTGCTTGGAGGGGGCAACCCCTTTATTGGGGGCATCCGCTCTCCCCTATGGAACCCCAGCCAGGGCTGGCTAGTTGAAGTTTTAATGCTATGGCCGCAGGGATCTATATAAATGAGTTCTTCGGCTGTGGCATTATCTCCTTGACTAGTGGAGCCTGGTACTGTTGTTTTTTTATTTTTTTAACTGCAATATTTCAGCACTTTTCCTGACAGAAGCATGCACAGATCTCACAGACAATTTGAGTTTTTAAATCACTTTTTTAATTTCTTTTCATATATACTTGTACTTTTAATATTTCGCAGTTTTTTTTCTACATTTTAAAGATTCACAATAAAGGTTACATTTTATTATTAGTGAGCCAAATATAACTATACTTTTATCTTCTCTTTCACGTCATACCTTTTATTAACCACTTAACTCTCTAATATTTTTTCAAAAATGTCCTCAAAATTGCTGTTTTTATATTATGAAATTTTGTAAATAATAGCTATTTAAGCCTGAACAGGTACAATATTATTAACAAATATTCAGATTTGTAAATAAATTATAATGAATAAATGTAAAATAGCTGTAATTTACATAATTTAATCATGTAAAAATGTAACACTTTAGATAGATAGATAGATAGATAGACAGACAGACAGACAGACAGACAGACAGACAGACAGACAGACAGACAGACAGACAGACAGACAGATAGATAGATAGATAGATAGATAGATAGATAGATAGATAGATAGATAGATAGTTGAAGAACAAGAAAGAAAGACCCTGTGTTGGTGCACTTGTTTAGTTGAAGGTAAGTAATAAAATCTAACTTTTAATGAAATACATTAAAAAACTTATTCTGTTCAAAAAAACTTGTCCTCTCTGCCAACATATACCTAGTGAACAATTATATGCAAAACAATTTTTTTATATATCTACATAATTTTTCTAAAAATCCTCTGGCAAACAATGGCCTAATAAGCAGTAGGATGCCAGCTTACCCTATATTGGGAGATTAGCGTATAGCGCCCACCGTGGATTACCGTGTATCTCAAATTCTTATAAAGAGTAGATGCTAGGATAACATGCCGACCAACAAGTTATAGTGTATAGAAAAAAGTAAGAATAAGCAAATGTATGGATCTGCGTTAGGCTGGCTCATTTGCACATATGGAACTACTACACCGGATATACTGAAAGATAGATAGATAGATCGATCAAATGTATTTTATTATAGTTTAGTATGGGATCCCGGCTGGCGGGATGCCTGCAATCACATGACCGACATTGGCATCACGAAATTGAGAATACTGTCCTCTACACCTAACCTTAACCCACCTGAGATGGCGTCTAAGGCTAAGGGGGTCATTCAGACCTGATTGCACACAAGTTTTTTTTCGCTGCGATCAGGTCAGAACTGCGCATACATATGCACCGCAATACGCATCGTACGGGTACAAAGCGGATCATTGTTGAGTGATGGATTTAATGAAAATCCATTTGCATAGCCGATCACAAGGAGATTGACAGGAAGAAGGCATTTGTGGGTGGCAACTGACCAGTTTCTGGGAGTGGTTGGGAAAACACAGGCATGTCCAAGCATTTGCAGGGGTGTCTGAAGTCAATTCCGGGCCCGGACAGGCTGAAGTGATCGCAGCGGCTGAGTAAGTCCTGGGCAACACAGAAACTGCACAAAACTTTTTTTTTAACGGCCGGCAGCACATACTTTCGCACACTTGCAAAGCTAAAATACACCCCCCTATAGGCGGCGACTTTCTGATCGCAGTGCTGCAAAAAATAGCTAGTAATCGATCAGGTCTGAATTAGGCCCTAAGACTCTGGGGTGGTGGCTAGGGCTAAGACTCTGTGGGTGGTGGCTAGGGCTAATACTCTGTGGGTGGAGGCTAGTGCTAAGATTTTTTTGGGGGGCTATGGTTAACCCCCCTCTAGTCTACTGCTTCTTTCCTCCTGAAAAGTGATTACATTAAAAGCTATTGGGTCATGTATACCTACTTGCCTTTTCATAGATAGGAAAAAGCAAAGAAACAGTTAAAACATAACAATTATTGCTTATTATCCAAAGATATTCTGAAATGGCATGGACAGATCTGTTGATACCCCATTGAAAAGATAATAAAGAATTAGATTATAGTGATATTTCAAACTAATTGCTTCCCTGAAATAGCAGCACTCATGTTTTTGATCTTCCAATCAGTCATTCAGCCATTTTAATTGGAAAAAAGTAATCACTCTGCAGTTTGGTATCATTGTGTGCATCACACTGAACATGGCCAGGAAAAGCAAAGGAGAGTTATCTAAGAATATAAAAAAGATTATAGACATGTACATTAAACGTAAAGGCTGCAAGACCTTTTCCAATGTTCCTGTGACTAAAGTTGCAAATATTTTTATGAAGTTTAAGTCCATGGGATTGTAACCAACCTCTCTGGATGTGGTCACAAGAGGAAAATCAACCCCAGATTAAACTGAAGGATAGTGAGAATGGTAAAAAAAAGATCCAAAGAAATCTTCTAAAGAGATACAGCCTGAACTCCAAGGCCAAGGTATATTAGACTCTAATCGCACAATCTAACACTTTTTGTGTGACAGTGGGCTCCACTGAAGAAGACCCACTTTAAAAAAACAAAAAGTCCAGACTGGAAATTTTCAAATTGCACACTGACACAATGCTTCTGGGAGAATGTACTAATCACTGATGAGTCAAAACTGGAGCTGTTTGGCATGTCACATTAACTCTGTGTACACAGATGAAAAAAGTAAGCTATAAAAGAAAAGAAAACTATACCTACTGTGACACATGGAGGAAGCTTGGTTATGTTTTGGAGCTGCTTTTCTGTGTCTGGCTTGTATCTGTGCATCTTGTATCTGTGCAGGGCACAATGATGCCCAGTGTCAGAAAGCTATGTCTCAGTCGCAGTCTCCTCTAACAGGATAATGACCCAAATTATATAACTAAATGTATCCAAGAAGGAGTAAGAACTAGGGTTGCCACCTCATCCCTTTAATTCTGGACACATATTAATTACACATGTTCTATGGCTGATTAAAACGAGGTGAAATCGAGTCTTGAAGTCAGCCAGCCACAGAACCTGTGTAATTATTATGTGTCCAGAATTAAAGGGATGAGGTGGCAACCCTAGTAAGAACAGATCATTGGTCTGTTCTAGAGATGTGCAGCTGGCACTTTTTCGTGTTTTGTTATTTGGTTTTGGATCTGGATCTCTGCTTGTGTTTTGGATCTGAATTGGTTTTGCCAAAACCACCCTTTTGGGTTTTGGTTTTGAATCTGGATGATTTAAAAAAACAAACATAAAAACAAATAAAATCACAGAATTTGGGGGTAATTTTGAACCTACGGTATTATTAACCTCAATAACATTCATTTTCACTCATTTCCAGTCTATTCTGAACATCTCACACCTCACAATATTGTTCTAAGGCCAAAAGGCTGCACCGAGGTTGCTGGACGACTAAGCTAAGTGATACAAGTGGGCGGCACAAACACCTGGCCCATCTAGGAGTAGCACTGCAGTGGCAGATAGGATGGCAGTTTTAAAAAATAGGCCCCAAAGACCACATAATGCAAAGAAAAAAAAGAGGCGCAAGATAGAATTGGCTTGGGCCCTCCCACCCACCCATATGTTGTTTAAACAGGACAGGCACAGTTTAATAAACCCATCATTTCAGCAACAGGTGGTCCCCCTGGAACAAGGTTGCCAACGTCTCCGAGTCATAGCTAGCTACAAACATACCACCTCCTTCTTTGATGACTTTTCACATTATTTGAAGAGGCAAGAGGAAGAGGACAGTGTCAAGAAGGTGATTCAAAATTAGAGAGGCACAAGCTATCAGAAACAACACACAGGCATTCATCTCCAATCCTATATTGGTGTGGAACAGGAAGGACTTCAACCAAGCAAATATGTAATTACTGTATTAATTACCACATTACTGGACAAACTAAAAAACTAGGGGCCAAAGCCTCCAAATTTGTTCCCCCTTCTCCATGTTCAGGGATTAAAATAATCTTGTATTTAATGCTGGGATGCAAATAAACTGGTGTGTAGCACAGGATCAAGATTGGATATTTTCCCCTCCACAGAGTCTGGAGACTTATTTTGTGAAAATCTCGTGGGTTTCTTTTTTTCCATTTATTTATTGCATTTTTATTTACATATTTTGTGTCAGAGGCCTTATTTTCATTTTTATCAGCTCCCAGTTACATGCAAGTGAGCATACCTGTGTTTCTAGTTTATTTTATTCATATTTTATTTTTAAATAAAGCAGGCCCTTAGATGTTTGAGCAGCCCCTCGTGAGCCCCTACAGCAGTCCCGGATGGGGCAAGTTGAGTTCGGGTGGGTTCGGTAAAGTACTAAGCAGGACTGTACAAATAATCTTTTTGTTATTGCCCTGCCCTAGTGGAGCTTACCACTCTACAGTCGAAACTCATTTCATACTATAAGTAGGACTGTAGGAGGAAGCAATGATAACCTCTGTGCCCACAGCATGCCTCAGCCTGGCAAGCCAGACATCTTCCTGGCTGTAAGTAACCATGCGACTCTATACTGGGCCTTATTCAGTAACTGTTTGTGCATCACAGGAGCTCCTGGCCCATCTAGTACTGCAGTGCAATGGAAAGCTGATGCAATGCAAGATCACTGAAACTCTGTTCTTCTAACATCACAAGGTCTTGTGATAACCCTACGCAGCCCTTAGGAAAAGAAGATCCCTGTACAACAAATGCACATCTTCTAAATAAATAATCCCAAAATGTGGAACATCAATAATAAATCAAAAGTAAGGTTGACTAACTCGAGCCATTCATTTGAGTGAGTCCCTAACATGAAATAATTGAGTAGAACCTCTCTCTAATGCTCCGGCTGAAAATATCACTTTTACCTCCCTGGCAGTTGCGCTGGATTATGATTCAGTCTCTTCTGATAGGGCAGAGGGACAGCACCCCATATAGTGCAGAACCCCTGGAATGATGTGGCAAAGAAAATACATGCAAGATGTAATAGTCCTTGGGCCCTCCCACCCACCATTATGTTGTATAAACAGGACATGCACATTTTAACAAACCAATATTTTCAGCGACAGGGTCACTGTGGCAGAAATGATTGGTTTGTGTGGGCCCCCACCAAAATAGAACCAATTAATCTCACCTTGCACAAACTGGCTCTACAGTGGCAAGATATCATCCTCATCCTCAGATTCTCCCTCCGACTTCAGTGTTTACATAATCATTCTCACAGTAAAATAATATTCAAACAAAACCACATAATTTAGGTGTTAGTGTACTGCTTACGCTATTACCCAAAGTTTCTGAACTTGACAATGACTTATGATAAATGCGCTGCAGGTGACATATAAGGGAGAATGTTCCTAGGTGGTTAACATGCTTACTCCTACTTATTATGGATTTACAAAGGCAACAGGTGGCTTGATACCTGTTGTACGGATTTGTGGAGAAATAATTCCACACCAAAGAGGTGTCTTTTTTGGTATTTTGCCCAGGCATAACAATAGGCTTTTTCATCCCATGGCCAACAAATGTCTCAACTGGTGCCTTATTCAAACAAACCACATCACCATCAGAATCCACATCATCAACTTCCTCTGCAGCACCTGTTACACCCATATCCTCCTCATCCTGGTGTACTTCTACAGTAAATACTCAATCTCAATATCAGTAACATGACTGGCATTGCTCCTCCCAGCACTTCCAGAGGGCATGCATATGGTTATACAGTAGGAGCCTCTTATTACCATACAGTGTTGTGAAGGTTAGGCTTAGCCATCGCAACTGTGGATAGTGCCAGCACCCCTGTGTTTTCACAACACCCATTAAATTTTACAGCATACAAGACAAGGCCAGTGTACATTTTTTTCACTGCACCCTTGTATTTTTACAGCATACATGACCAGTGTGCTTTTATTTTAACAGCAGCACCACTGTATTTTTACAGCATACAGGACCAGTGTGCTTTTATTTTAACAGCGTCACCCCTGTTTTTTTACAGCATACTGGACTAGTGTGCCTTTATTTTAACAGCAGCACCCCTGTATTTTTACAGCATATAAGACATGGCCAGTGTACATTTATTTTACTGTACCCCAGAATTTTTGCAGCATACAAGACAGGGCCAGTGTACATTTATTTTCCTGCACCCCTGAATTATTACAGCATACAAGACTGGGCCAGTGTACAGTTATTTTACTGCACTCCATAATTTTTGTAGCATACAAGACAGGGCCAGTGTACATTTTTTTACTGCATACAGGATGACAGTGCCCCTGCCCCCTGTACAACACAGTGACAGCCAGGACAGCAACAACACCCATGTAGAGCTGCAGCACCCCTAACAGCACATGAAACACCAGTGACAGCCAGGACAGCACCCCTAACATCAGAGTGACAGGACAGCACCCCTAACAGCACCCCTAGAGAGCACACACTGACCCCACCCAGCGCCACCACCCAGCGAGAGACAGAGGTCTGTCTCCCTCACTCTCCAAGTCTGGAGTGAAAAAAGCGGTGACGTGTGGCTGTTTATTTTGAATCCAAAACCCATGAGAATCCGACAGCTAGATGATGATGTTTTGCCTCATTCTGGTTTCCGAATCTGGTGAAAAGTCTTGAATTGGACTCGGATTCTGGCTCGGAACAGGATGTTCGGGGGGTTTAGTTCTCTGAGAAGCTAAATTGTTCATCTCTAGTCTGTTCTGAAGTGGCCTCTATGAGCCCTGATCTGAATCCTATCCAATAAGAAAGAGATGAAACATGCAGCCTGGAGGAGGCATCCATCACACCTGAGACATCTGGAGCAAATTGCTTAAGAAGAGTGGCCCAAACTACCTGCTGACAGGTGCTGAAGTCTCACTGAGCTGCCGAGATCACATGATTGCAGTGATTGCCTATACAAGTTGTGCAACAAAATATAAGGTTCAGAGTCCCATCATATCATGTTCATTTGTTTATTTTTCATTGGTTTCATCTGTTTAATTATTTATCATATTCTGTTGAAACTAAAATCTAATGCAAAGTCTGATCTCTATTAAATATGCCAATAGTTTTATCACGTTCAAGTTATTTCAGTGAAAAACATGGGTTCTAATTTTTTTCATGTAAAGTGTGACTGGATGCAGGGCCAAAGAGAGCTTGGATGGGCACTGGTAATGAAGGGGGCATGACCTAATAGCAGAGGTGTGGTCACACCCCCTTTAGTAGAATAACTTTACAAACTACTATTCATGCACCATGAATCAACACCAACCTGCCCAGTGGATCAGATCAGGGGGGATGCTCAGTGCAATTGCACACACCCCTCAGGAGGAGGAGACTGCTACATTCAATGGCAGCAGCTTCCCTGCACCCACTGCAGCACATCACACAGCATTGTGTACTTGGCTTTGGATAGATGCTGCTGCTGGCTGACAGATAAGGTAGGAGACATGGGTGGGTTGGGCCAGGCATGAGTCTGTTAACTGTGCGGTGGGTGGGTAACTCACTGCTACCACCAAGCTCCTAAACTGGCATCAGAACCACTTCTCCCAGGCTCCTACTATCAGCACTTGAAACTGCCTTCTTCTGGGTATGTGTATATATGTAATGAGTTAGACACACCAAGTCTAAGGTAGTGAGCTCGCTATGGCGAGTCTGACTAGGGTAGTGAGCTTGCTATGGCGAGTCTGACTAGGGTTGTGAGCTACTGTAGCTATAAAACGTCTGACTAGGGTAGTGAGCTAGCCATGCCAAGTCTAACTAGGGTAGTGAGCTACTGAAGCTTTACCGAGTCTGACTAGGGTAGTGAGCTTGCTGTGCCGAGTCTGACTAGGGTAGTGAGCTATTGTAGCTATACCGAGACTGACTAGCGTAGTGAGCTTGCTATGCCAAGTCTGCCTAGGGTAGTGAGCTAGGTATGCTGAGACTAACTAGGGTAGTGAGCTAGGTATGCTGACTCTGACTAGGGTAGTGAGCTACTGTAGCAATGCCGAGTTTGACTAGGGTATTGAGCTAGCTATGATGAGTCTGACTAGGGTAGTGAGCTATTGTAGCTGTATCGAGTCTGACTAGGGTAGTGAGCTTGCAATGCCAAGTCTGACTAGGGTAGTGAGCTCGCTATGCTGAGTCTAACTAGGGTAGTGAGCTAGGTATGCTGACTCTGACTAGGTTAGTGAGCTACTGTAGCAATGCCGAGTATGACTAGGGTAGTGAGCTAGCCATGCCGAGTCTTACTAGGGTGGTGAGCTACTGTAGCTATGCTGAATATAACTAGAGTAGTGAGCTAGCTATGCTGAGTCTAACTAGGGTAGTGAGCTAGTTAGGTTGTGTCCGACTAGAGTAGTGAACTAGCTATGCCAGAAGTCTCAATGGTAAACGTTGTCATAGGGCTTAGTGACCAGAATGTAAAAAGTAACAATGTATATTTATGTTTTAATTGCTTCTAAGACTTAGGGGCTGTAATGAAGTCACCTGGTCACAATACATGGGTCCGCAAATTTGCACAAATGTGTGCTAAGAACTTCAATTATACTCCATGTTAATTGTGAGGGTTTATTTAAATTATTCTTACTATCAGTGTTCTTAGTGCTAGTAGTGTACATCTGCAACTCTCTTCCTCCAGCATAGAATTTGAAGCCTCAGCATGATAGCAACTCTTAATGTCTTTAGTAATGGGGTGAGCAGTCCAGCCCCCCCCCCCCCCTTTTCCTCTACATTTGTGTTTGAAATATGTCAGTTAGGAGCTAATTGGTTGGTAATATATCTCTATCCAATGCATCCCTCTCTAAGATGTATTACATCTGCCCCTGACAGTGTCCACAGTACAAATTACACCACATTACAGTGCCCCAGTTCATCTTATGTCATACTATAGTGCCTCCATTTGATATTGTGCCACATCAATGTGACCTATTGTGCGCACTGCTGGAGTTACCAACGGTCTTTGACCAATGTGTACATTTCGCCCGGGATGCTTGTTCACAGTGTGTCAGACCATGAACAAGCCTCCCAGATGAAACGTGCATGTTGGCCACAGACTGTTGGTAACTCCGGCAGTGCGCACACTGGAGTCCCTGCATGAGAGAAGTTAGCAGCAAAGACAGGGGTTAAGGAATCATCTTTAAAAAATATTTTTTCACATATCTGACCTCTCAGAATGGGTAGTGAGGCTGTCCTCACCTTGGGAATTATTCTCAAATGAAATATTATAGCATGCTGACACAAGGTTTAAACTGTGGATACTAGTACAGGTTGAGTATCCCTTATCCAAAATGCTTGGGACCAGACGTATTTTGGATATCGGATTTTTCGTATTTTGGAATAATTGCATACCATAATGAGATATCATGGTGATGGGACCTAAATCTAAGCACAGAATGTATTTATGTTACATATAGAAACATAGAATTTGTCGGCAGATAAGAACCACTTGGCCCATCTAGTCTGCCCCTTTTTTTTTTTTTATATATTATTTTTTTTTATCACTAACCTTATTTGATCCTTATTTCTTTGTAAGGATATCCTTATGTCTATCCCATGCATGTTTAAATTGCTCTACTGTCTTAGCCTCTACCACCTCTGATGGGAGGCTATTCCACTTGTCCACTACCCTTTCTGTGAAATAATTTTTCCGCAAATTTCCCCTGAACCTCCCCCCCTCCAGTCTCAGTGCATGTCCTCGTGTCCTATTGCTTCTCTTCATTTGGAGAATGTTTCCCTCCTGGACTTTGTTAAAACCCTTCATATATTTGAAAGTTTCTATCATGTCGCCCCTTTCTCTTCTCTGCTCCAAACTATACATATTGAGATTTCTTAGTCTTTCTGGGTATGTTTTGTGATGTAGGCCATGCACCATTTTAGTTGCCCTCCTTTGTACAGTTTCTAATGTATTAATATCCTTTTGAAGATATGGCCTCCAGAACTGAATACAGTATTCTAGATGAGGCCGTACCAATGACCTATACAGTGGCATTATTACTTCTTTCTTTCTGCTGCTGATTCCTCTCCCAATGCAGCCAAGCATCTGACTAGCCTTCCTCATTGCCTTGTTACATTGCTTACCTGCCTTTAAGTCATCTGAAATAGTGACTCCTAGATCCCTTTCCTCCTCAGTAGTTTCCAGTATAGTGCCATTAATACTGTATTTAGCTTTAGGATTTTTGAGACCCAAGTGCATGATTTTGCATTTTTTGGCATTAAACTGTAATTGCCAGACTCTTGACCATTCCTCTAGTCTACCTAGATCCTCAATCATTTGTTTTACCCCACCTGGTGTGTCTACCCTGTTGCATACCTTTGTGTCATCTGCAAAAAGGCATACTTTCCCTTTAATCCCATTTGCAATGTCACCAATAAAGATATTGAAAAGCACTGGTCCAAGTACAGATCCCTGGGGTACTCCACTGGTAACATTTCCCTCCTGTGAATGCACTCCATTTACCACAACTCTCTGTTTTCTATCCTTCAACCAAGATCTTATCCATTCAATAATCCTAATATCCAATCCCAAACTTTCAAGTTTATTTAGCAGTCTGCGATGTGGAACTGTGTCAAAAGCCTTACTAAAGTCAAGATAAGCTATATCCATGGCTCCACCTTTATCCATCACTTTAGTCACACAATCAAAAAAGTCAATAAGATTTGTTTGACATGATCTTCCCCCAGTGAATCCATGCTGTTTGGGATCCAGTAAATTGCCGGATTTGAGATGATCTACAACTCTTTCTTTTAAGAGTGTTTCCATCAATTTCCCTACTACTGATGTAAGACTCACTGGTCTGTAGTTGTTTGCCTCTTCCTTGCTTCCACTTTTGTGCAGTGGGACTACGTTTGCTCTTTTCCAGTCCCCTGGAATTTCTCCTGTAGCTAATGACTGGTTGAATAATTCTGTCAATGGTGCTACCAGCACCTCTTTAAGTTCTTTTAGTATCCTTGGATGTATCCCATCTGGCCCCATAGATTTGTCCACTTTCAGCTTTGAGAGTTCTGTTAGGACCTTCTCCTCTGTAAATGTACTTGTTTCATTTTCCTGAATATCCCTGCAACTCAACTGTGGCCCCTTCCCCTCTCTTTCAGTAGTAAATACTGAGCAAAAATAATCATTAAGATGATCTGCTATTAAATTGTCTCCCTCAACAAGATTCCCAGTGTCCGTCTTTAGTTTTATAATTCCGCCTTTTGTTTTTCTTTTTTCGCTTATATACCTAAAAAAAGTTTTGCCTCCTTTACCCACTGACTGGGCCATTTTCTCCTCAGCTTGTGCCTTTGCACATCTGATTACCTTCTTTGTCTCCTTCTGTCTAACAAGATATATCTTTTTGTCTTCATTATTTTGTGTCTGCTTATATTTCCTAAAAGCCATCTTTTTTGCTCTCACAATATTTGCTACTTCTTTTGCAAACCACACTGGCTTCCTTTTCCTTGTGTTTTTCCTAACAGTTTTGATACAAAGGTCTGTTGCCTTCAATATTGCACATTTGAATGTTTTCCACCTCTCCTGCACTGTTTCCAAGTTCCTCCACTCTGCCAAAGAATCGCTTACACATTTTCCCATCCCTACAAAATCAGCCTTCCTAAAATCCAACACCTTTGTTTTTGTATGGGACGAGTCAGTCTCTGTCTTAATGCTGAACCATACTGCTTGATGATCACTGGATCCGAGGTTTTCACCCACTTTTACGTCTGATAATCTGTCTCCATTTGTAAGTATTAAGTCTAATATTGCGTCTTTCCGAGTGGGCTCCCTCACCAATTGGTGGAGGGATGCTCCCTGAAGGGAATTTAAAATGTTCCTACTTCTAGTGGAACTAGCAACAGACACCTCCCAGTTTACATCAGGAAGATTAAAGTCTCCCATGATTATTACCTCTCCTTTTAATGCCATTTTAGTTATGTCCTGCAATAGGTTCTTGTCAAGTTCCTCTTCCTGACCTGGTGGCCTGTATATCACGCCAATACGAATAATCAACTTTTCCCCTGTTTCTATGGTCACCCAAAGGGCCTCAGTTTTTTCTTCAATACTTTGTATTAATGTAGTATTTATGGCATTTTTTACATACATTGCTACCCCTCCCCCGATTTTTCCAATTCTGTCCTTCCTAAACAAAGTATATCCCGGTATAGCTATGTCCCAGTCATGATTTTCATTGTACCATGACTCTGTAATTGCCACAATGTCTAGATCATCCCTTGTCATTATTGCAGTTAGTTCTGGGATTTTATTTCCTAAGCTCCTAGCATTTGCACACATAGCTTTTAGAGTTTTGTTTGTGCTTTTTCTGTTCCTAGCTATGTTCTTCTCTCTGCCTATTTTTATTTGGTTTTGTTCTGAATTATCTTCTGTTGCTGTGGATATGCTTCCTATTCCCTTTGCCTGCAGAAACAATACCTCTGTGTTGGGGGAGCAGATTTCTTTATTCCTATTTGGTTCACTGCCCCCCTTTGTTAGTTTAAATAGCTCTTGATGAAGCATCCAAACTGTTCAGTTAGTATTTTCGTTCCCGTTGAAGATGGGTGCAGGCCGTCACTTTTGTATAAGCTCCTATCTTGCCAGATGGTGTGACTATGGCCTATAAATCCAAATCTCTCCTCATTGCACCATGTCCTTAGCCAAACATTGAAGTTTCTGATGCAATGAGTTCTGTCTTCCCCTCTGTGTACTGGCAATACTTCTGAAAAAGATACAGTGGTTGCCACCTGCTTCAGAGCAGTCCCTAACTTCCTAAATTCATCTTTTACAGCAATGAGTTCTGCATTTGCCAGGTCATTTGTCCCTAGGTGGACAATGACATCCACCTCCCCATCTTTTCTTGCTGCCTTCACAATTCTTAGCATGCGCTCTTTATCCCTTGGAGCTGTGGCTCCAGGTAAGCACCTTACTTGTTTCTCTATATACACCTTATACACACAGCCTGAAGGCAATTTTAGCCAATATTTTTTTATAACTTTGTGCATTAAACAAAGTGTGTCATCATTCACACAATTCATTTATGTTTCATATACACCTTATGCACACAGCCTGAAGGTCATTTAATACAATATTTTAATAACTTTGTGTATTAAACAAAGTTTGTGTACATTGAGCCATCAAAAAAACAAAAGTTTCACTATCTCACTCTCATTCAAAAACGTCCGTATTTCGGAATATTCCGTATTTCTGAATATTTGGATATGGGATACTCAACCTGTATTAACTTAGAGATGTTTTGATATATACATAATTGGCATAGATAGACCTGAAATAGGTTTAAGACAAGAGAATGTGAGACCTAACAATCTCCATTCAAATTACAGAGATTGACTCAAGTGCCAATGTAATGTGCCACCTGTACATGACATACAATATTCTGGGATGTATTGAGTGGGCTAATCTTCGGCTAGTAGTTTGAAATCTGGAGATGTCATGTCATTGTTTTCTGTCGATGCTCTCACTCTTTGTGCTATTACTTGTGTTACCTTTACTACTAGGACACAGAGTATCCAGTAAAGTGTTTATAAATTGATTCATGGTAAACCACCTAATATTGATCCCTGTTGCGGTGAAAAAAGAAGGGAATATACTTCCAATGATTTAATCTATTTTTATTGAATGTGCTTTGTGACAAAAAAACAGGATAAACACAGTTTTATGAGATATACAATAAAAGTTAAGTTTTATGCATATTTGCAAACACAAGAGTGCCCCCAAACTATAGTCTTCTCTATCTCTATTCCTTATCCAAATCAGTATGAACATGATCAGGATTTATGCGTAGTGCGAATTATATGCATGTGCAGTAAAATTAAAATGCTCAACTGTGCCCAACATCAACAGAGCATGCGTCCCTGAATCAGACCTTAACACTCTATGTGGCCTGTAATAAACAAAAGTGCCTCATAGTCTGTAAGTTCACTCTCTACAGTTCTTTTGTGCACTGCACAGTGGTCAATAATAAACCCTTCATCAGTAAGAACTTTTCTTGCAAAGTTCTCATCATATTTGCACATATGTATCTTGTCCTGCCCAATCATCATATAAGTTGCATTTAAACACCCCACCAATATCAGGTATCCTTCAGGTTTCAGGAGATTTATGAAGTTCCTGAGATTCTTTATATAATCAGCTTGGTCTTTGCTGATGATATCCAGCATACATATACTGATGACACAGTCTGCTGGTGGGAGCACCTCTGGGTCTGTGATATTTTCTTTGTCAATGTTACATTTCACAGTCTTTGTTATTGCCGTCTTCAATGTCATGTCTTTGTCCTGACACAGGTCACTGAAAAATACAAACACAAAAGGTTCATTTGGATCTAGGACTAGCCATGCCACCACATTAGAAATAAGATATAGTTTTATATGGAGATTCAATGGGTAGGAAGGTATAACTTAGGTATGAATTGTTTGCTTTCTGGAAGGGTTTCTCAAAGGTGGAAGAGATTGGGCACTATGCTATACATTCAATGAGGAACTACTTTCATCTTTCAGGGGCATTTAATAGGGTAGTGGTGGGTAAAAAGTGTCCATTAGGTACCCCTATCTGGAACACTCAGTGCAATACAGATTTTTCCCATTATTCAGACTTAGGGGGCTATTTAGAGATGACCGCAGATAACTGCATACACAGCCATCTCTGCACATGCTGGGGGCCACCGAGCACAGGGCAAGGCCACTCAGCATGTGTGAGGCCGCCCTCCGATGCATCCGCAATCTGATCTTAGGTTGACTCCTGGCAGCGCAGCATGGCTGAGCTGTCAGGTGGTCAGCGGCCACACAGCTTTCCTGAAAACGCTGCTGATCCAACCCCCCTTTTCCCCAGCGTCGTCCCGCAATGATGTATCTCCGCCCTCACAATGCTGACCGCTGTCAATCACATTGCAGTCACATCCATGGGGGATGCAACCACAATGTGTATGGCCGCGCAGCTGCTGTTGCTGCTGGGTTTGAATTACCCACTTATTCTCTGCTTAAAACCCAGCTAGAATCAATTATAAAGCTAATAAGACTGAACATGATCAGAGCATCAGATTTCATCATCGTGTAACCTCTTTCATACAGTACATGTGGATCTCAGAGCATTTGTGCCACTTTTGGTTAGTGGGAGCATTTATTGGCATGTACAGTTATTGATGGCATGTGGGCAAGGGCAGTCCATGGTTTCTAGGTGCCCTATGGAAAGACTTACATTATTGCTCCTAAAACCCTAATACGCTCCTTCAGTCCAATTTACATAAAAACAAACACATGCTAAACAAAGTCTATGACAATGGGAGAGTCATTTTCAAATGCACATCAATTTATCAATTCACCCTCACAGCACCCATTAACACATTTGTCCACATTGCCCACACCCATCAACCTCCCTCCACCCAGCAGCTGCTAATCCATTCACCACGAGCACTCATTAACCGCCCTCAGCACAAATAACCCCCTTCCCCAGCACAGCACCTTTTGGTCTATTCACTTTTAGCACCAATAAACTCCCCTCCAAATGCACCAATGAACCCCTCATAGCACCTGTTAATCCATTCACCCCCAGCACTCTTTAATCCGCTCAGCACCCATTAACCTCCTTCCACCTGGAACCTATTAATACATGTATTAATAATATGTATTTATGGGAAGTCAAGGAGAAGGAACAGGGTGGGGCACCCATGCTTCTGTCTGTCTGCTGCACCTGGCTGATAACACTGATGACCAGAGGAGCAGAGTGCAGCATGTAGAAATAATAGCTGGTCACCAGCATTAAGCAAATAATGATGTCAGAGAGATCCTTTATTTTTCTCACAGGCAGCTTCAGCAGGCTGTGCCCTCAGGTCCTGGCACCCTTAGGCAGCTGCCTAAACCTGCCTAATGGAAGCGCCAACCCTGCCCTTGAAGACATTTGTGACCAGTGGTGATTTGAGGGCACGTGGGGTATTTTTAGGATCAGTGAAGAGTCGAGTGCAGAGTTGTGTATGGCAGATATGAGTAGCTGCATATGGTTGCTATGGTTGCATTTTGAAATTCAAGCGGCTGATGTGGGTGTGGAAATCATCTGGGAAGTTTGTTTTTAAAATTCTGTTTCTGTGATTAAGTGCAATAACTGCAACAAGAGCTACACATGCACAGTGTAGAGGACACCCATTCCATTTTTATAAAAATGCATAATTAAACCAACATTTTCAATAGAGAAATGGATAAAGTGAGTTATATTGACAAATTATAATTACAGCATTTTGGGAATGTTGTGCACAAAGTCTTCAAAGAAGTGTCGTAGCACACAGTAAGTGGGGAGTCCTATATGTATACCTGGGAGCAGTAATAACTGACACCAATCTATTTTTACAAATGTCACTATTAGACAGGAAGGGACAGTTAATTGTTCCAAATAAAAATCCAATTATTGGTGAATTTACGAACATTATGGGCCACATATAGTATAATAGTCTAAGAGTTGAGGAGTTTATGATATCTCAGCAATTTAACCAGTATCGGGCTGGGTCTGGGGGGGGGGGGCAGAGTGCAATTTTCCTACCAGGCTTGTACAATTATGCAACACAAGGGCCGTTGCTGCATTGTGCCTGCTTATATGCCTGACAGCCAGGAAGGATCTCTTCCTGCCTACCAGCTGTCAGTGTCATGCTGATGCTGCATTCTGCTGACAGCTAGTCCTAGAATAATGGTGCTCCATGAGGGGGTGGGGTTTAGCAGGGCTCCAAAGGGGGGTTGTGGCTGCCTTGTTAAATATGTGTTTTAGCTAGAGATGTGCGGCGGGCACTTTTCGGGTTCTGTGTTTTGGTTCTAATTCCCTGCTCATGTTTTGGTTTTGGCTTGGTTTTGCCAAAACCACTCTTTCCTGTTTTGGTTGTGGTTTTGTATCTGGATGATTTTTGAAAAAAAGCATAAAAACAGCTAACATCATAGAATTTGGGGGTAATTTTCATCCTACGGTATTACTAACCTCAATAACATTCATTTCCACTCAATTCCAGTCTATTTTGAACACCTCACAATATTGTTTTAAAGCCAAAAGGTTGCACAGAGATAGCTGTATGGCTAAGCTAAGCGACACAAGTGTGCAGCACAAACACCTGGCCCATCTAGGAGTGGCACTGCAGTGTCAAACAGGATGGCAGATTTAAAAAAAATAGTCCCCAAACAGCACATGATGCAAAGAAGAAAAAGAAGTGCACCGAGGTTGCTGTATGACTAAGCTAAGTGACACAACCACCTGGCCCATCTAGTAGTGGCATGCAGTGGCTGAATGTTGAAAGTGGACCGCAATTTTTCAGTCCACTAACAGCATCTCCTGCATGCCCCTGTCATTTTTAAAAAATTCTGCAATTGGTGGACTTATACGGCAGTACCCCTGGACTAATACAGTAGTACCCCTGGACTTATATGTCAGTGTCAGGCAGGATGGCACTTTAAAAAACCATGCCCCAATCAGCACATGATGCAAAGATGAAAAAGAGGTGCACCAAGGTTGCTGTATGACTAAGATAAGCAACACAAGTGTGCAGCACAAACACCTGGCCCATCTAGGAGTGGTACTTCAGTGTCAGATAGGAGGGCAGACATAAAAAAAAGTCACCAAGCAGCACATCATGCAAAGATGTAAAAGAGGTGCAATTAGGTAGCTTATGGCTAAGCTAAGTGACACAAACAATTGGTCCATCTAGTAGTGGCACTGCAGTGTCAGACAGGAGGGCAGTTTTAAAAAATAGGCCCCAAAGAGCACATAATACAAAGAAAAAAATAGGTTCAAGATGGAATTGGCTTGGGCCCTCCCACCCACCTATATGTTGTTTAAACAGGACATGCACAGTTGAGGCAATGTGGTAGCTGTATGACTAAGCTAAGCGACACAAACAATTGGCCCATCTAGCAGTGGCATTGCAGTGTCAGACAGGAGGGCAGATATAAAAAAGGCCCCAAACAGCACATCATGTAAAGATGTAAAAGAGGTGCAATGAGGTACTGTAGATGTATGACTAAGCTAAGCAACACAAACGATTGGCTCATCTAGGAGTGGCATTGCAGTGTCAGACAGGAGGGCACTTAAAAATAAATAGTACCCAAACAGCACATCATGCCAAGAAGTAAAAGAGGGCAGCTGTATGAAGTAAATGAAGTAGCTGTATGACTAAGCTAAGTGATATAAGTGTACGGCACAATCACCTGGCCCATCTAGGGTTTGCACTGCTGTCCCACTGTACTAATGTTGGATACCAGACGCACGTCTAACACCAGCATATTTGTAATGGAGTTCAGTAATCCACTTTGCAACCGGGTATACATACGGCAGTATCACTGGACAGGACTTAAACCCCAGTACCACTGTAATTATACGGCAGGATCACTGGATTTATACAGCAGGATCTCTGGATTTATACGGCAGGATCACTAGATTTATATGTCAGGATCAATGGAATTATACGCAAGGATCACTGGAATTATACGGCAGGATCACTGGATTTATACAGCAGTACCACTGGACATATCCAATAGAGATGAGCGGGTTCGGTTTCTCTGAAACCGAACCCGCACGAACTTCATGTTTTTTTTACGGGTCCGAGCAGACTCGGATCCTCCCGCCTTGCTCGGTTAACCCGAGCGCGCCCGAACGTCATCATGACGCTGTCGGATTCTCGCGAGACTCGGATTCTATATAAGGAGCCGCGCGTCGCCGCCATTTTCACACGTGCATTGAGATTGATAGGGAGAGGACGTGGCTGGCGTCCTCTCCATTAGAAATTAGATTAGAAGAGAGAGAGAGATTGTGCAGAGTCAGACAGAGTTTACCACAGTGACCAGTGCAGTTGTTGTTAGTTAACTTTTATTTATTTTAATATAATATATCCGTTCTCTGCTATATCCGTTCTCTGCCTGAAAAAAAACGATACACAGCAGCAGCCAGTCACACAGTGTGACTCAGTCTGTGTGCACTCAGCTCAGCCCAGTGTGCTGCACATCAATGTATAAAAGGCAAAGCTTATAATAATTGTGGGGGAGACTGGGGAGCACTGCAGGTTGTTATAGCAGGAGCCCCCAGGAGTACATAATATTATATTAATTTAAAATTAAACAGTGCACACTTTTGCTGCAGGAGTGCCACTGCCAGTGTGACTAGTGGTGACCAGTGCCTGACCACCAGTATAGTAGTATATTGTTGTATGTATTGTATACTATCTCTTTATCAACCAGTCTATATTAGCAGCAGACACAGTACAGTGCGGTAGTTCACGGCTGTGGCTACCTCTGTGTCGGCAGTCGGAACTCGGCAGGCAGTCCGTCCATCCATAATTGTATTACAATATATACCACCTAACCGTGGTATTTTTTTTTCTTTCTTTATACCGTCGTCATAGTGTCATACTAGTTGTTACGAGTATACTACTATCTCTTTATCAACCAGTGTACAGTGCGGTAGTTCACGGCTGTGGCTACCTCTGTGTCGGCAGTCGGCAGGCAGTCCGTCCATCCATAATTGTATTATTATTATAATATATACCACCTAACCGTGGTTTTTTTTTCATTCTTTATACCGTCGTCATAGTGTCATACTAGTTGTTACGAGTATACTACTATCTCTTTATCAACCAGTGTACAGTGCGGTAGTTCACGGCTGTGGCTACCTCTGTGTCGGCAGTCGGCAGGCAGTCCGTCCATCCATAATTGTATTATTATTATAATATATACCACCTAACTGTGGTATTTTTTTTTCTTTCTTTATACCGTCGTCATAGTGTCATACTAGTTGTTACGAGTATACTACTATCTCTTTATCAACCAGTGTACAGTGCGGTAGTTCACGGCTGTGGCTACCTCTGTGTCGGCAGTCGGCAGGCAGTCCGTCCATCCATAATTGTATTATTATTATAATATATACCACCTAACCGTGGTTTTTTTATACCACCTAACCGTGGCAGTCCGTCCATAATTGTATACTAGTATCCAATCCATCCATCTCCATTGTTTACCTGAGGTGCCTTTTAGTTCTGCCTATAAAATATGGAGAACAAAAAAGTTGAGGTTCCAAAATTAGGGAAAGATCAAGATCCACTTCCACCTCGTGCTGAAGCTGCTGCCACTAGTCATGGCCGAGACGATGAAATGCCAGCAACGTCGTCTGCCAAGGCCGATGCCCAATGTCATAGTACAGAGCATGTCAAATCCAAAACACCAAATATCAGAAAAAAAAGGACTCCAAAACCTAAAATAAAATTGTCGGAGGAGAAGCGTAAACTTGCCAATATGCCATTTACCACACGGAGTGGCAAGGAACGGCTGAGGCCCTGGCCTATGTTCATGGCTAGTGGTTCAGCTTCACATGAGGATGGAAGCACTCAGCCTCTCGCTAGAAAACTGAAAAGACTCAAGCTGGCAAAAGCACCGCAAAGAACTGTGTGTTCTTTGAAATCCCAAATCCACAAGGAGAGTCCAATTGTGTCGTTTGCGATGCCTGACCTTCCCAACACTGGACGTGAAGAGCATGCGCCTTCCACTATTTGCATGCCCCCTGCAAGTGCTGGAAGGAGCACCCGCAGTCCAGTTCCTGATAGTCAGATTGAAGATGTCAGTGTTGAAGTACACCAGGATGAGGAGGATATGGGTGTTGCTGGCGCTGGGGAGGAAATTGACCAGGAGGATTCTGATGGTGAGGTGGTTTGTTTAAGTCAGGCACCCGGGGAGACACCTGTTGTCCGTGGGAGGAATATGGCCGTTGACATGCCAGGTGAAAATACCAAAAAAATCAGCTCTTCGGTGTGGAGGTATTTCACCAGAAATGCGGACAACAGGTGTCAAGCCGTGTGTTCCCTTTGTCAAGCTGTAATAAGTAGGGGTAAGGACGTTAACCACCTCGGAACATCCTCCCTTATACGTCACCTGCAGCGCATTCATAATAAGTCAGTGACAAGTTCAAAAACTTTGGGTGACAGCGGAAGCAGTCCACTGACCAGTAAATCCCTTCCTCTTGTAACCAAGCTCACGCAAACCACCCCACCAACTCCCTCAGTGTCAATTTCCTCCTTCCCCAGGAATGCCAATAGTCCTGCAGGCCATGTCACTGGCAAGTCTGACGAGTCCTCTCCTGCCTGTGATTCCTCCGATGCATCCTTGCGTGTAACGCCTACTGCTGCTGGCGCTGCTGTTGTTGCCGCTGGGAGTCGATGGTCATCCCAGAGGGGAAGTCGTAAGCCCACTTGTACTACTTCCAGTAAGCAATTGACTGTTCAACAGTCCTTTGCGAGGAAGATGAAATATCACAGCAGTCATCCTACTGCAAAGCGGATAACTGAGTCCTTGACAACTATGTTGGTGTTAGACGTGCGTCCGGTATCCGCCGTTAGTTCACAGGGAACTAGACAATTTATTGAGGCAGTGTGCCCCCGTTACCAAATACCATCTAGGTTCCACTTCTCTAGGCAGGCGATACCGAGAATGTACACGGACGTCAGAAAAAGACTCACCAGTGTCCTAAAAAATGCAGTTGTACCCAATGTCCACTTAACCACGGACATGTGGACAAGTGGAGCAGGGCAGGGTCAGGACTATATGACTGTGACAGCCCACTGGGTAGATGTATGGACTCCCGCCGCAAGAACAGCAGCGGCGGCACCAGTAGCAGCATCTCGCAAACGCCAACTCTTTCCTAGGCAGGCTACGCTTTGTATCACCGCTTTCCAGAATACGCACACAGCTGAAAACCTCTTACGGCAACTGAGGAAGATCATCGCGGAATGGCTTACCCCAATTGGACTCTCCTGTGGATTTGTGGCATCGGACAACGCCAGCAATATTGTGTGTGCATTAAATATGGGCAAATTCCAGCACGTCCCATGTTTTGCACATACCTTGAATTTGGTGGTGCAGAATTTTTTAAAAAACGACAGGGGCGTGCAAGAGATGCTGTCGGTGGCCAGAAAAATTGCGGGACACTTTCGGCGTACAGGCACCACGTACAGAAGACTGGAGCACCACCAAAAACTACTGAACCTGCCCTGCCATCATCTGAAGCAAGAAGTGGTAACGAGGTGGAATTCAACCCTCTATATGCTTCAGAGGTTGGAGGAGCAGCAAAAGGCCATTCAAGCCTATACAATTGAGCACGATATAGGAGATGGAATGCACCTGTCTCAAGTGCAGTGGAGAATGATTTCAACGTTGTGCAAGGTTCTGATGCCCTTTGAACTTGCCACACGTGAAGTCAGTTCAGACACTGCCAGCCTGAGTCAGGTCATTCCCCTCATCAGGCTTTTGCAGAAGAAGCTGGAGGCATTGAAGAAGGAGCTAACACGGAGCGATTCCGCTAGGCATGTGGGACTTGTGGATGCAGCCCTTAATTCGCTTAACAAGGATTCACGGGTGGTCAATCTGTTGAAATCAGAGCACTACATTTTGGCCACCGTGCTCGATCCTAGATTTAAAGCCTACCTTGGATCTCTCTTTCCGGCAGACACAGGTCTGCTGGGGTTGAAAGACCTGCTGGTGACAAAATTGTCAAGTCAAGCGGAACGCGACCTGTCAACATCTCCTCCTTCACATTCTCCCGCAACTGGGGGTGCGAGGAAAAGGCTCAGAATTCCGAGCCCACCCGCTGGCGGTGATGCAGGGCAGTCTGGAGCGACTGCTGATGCTGACATCTGGTCCGGACTGAAGGACCTGACAACGATTACGGACATGTCGTCTACTGTCACTGCATATGATTCTCTCAACATTGATAGAATGGTGGAGGATTATATGAGTGACCGCATCCAAGTAGGCACGTCACACAGTCCGTACTTATACTGGCAGGAAAAAGAGGCAATTTGGAGGCCCTTGCACAAACTGGCTTTATTCTACCTAAGTTGCCCTCCCACAAGTGTGTACTCCGAAAGAGTGTTTAGTGCCGCCGCTCACCTTGTCAGCAATCGGCGTACGAGGTTACATCCAGAAAATGTGGAGAAGATGATGTTCATTAAAATGAATTATAATCAATTCCTCCGCGGAGACATTGACCAGCAGCAATTGCCTCCACAAAGTACACAGGGAGCTGAGATGGTGGATTCCAGTGGGGACGAATTGATAATCTGTGAGGAGGGGGATGTACACGGTGATATATCGGAGGGTGAAGATGAGGTGGACATCTTGCCTCTGTAGAGCCAGTTTGTGCAAGGAGAGATTAATTGCTTCTTTTTTGGGGGGGGTCCAAACCAACCCGTCATATCAGTCACAGTCGTGTGGCAGACCCTGTCACTGAAATGATGGGTTGGTTAAAGTGTGCATGTCCTGTTTTGTTTATACAACATAAGGGTGGGTGGGAGGGCCCAAGGATAATTCCATCTTGCACCTCTTTTTTCTTTTCTTTTTCTTTGCATCATGTGCTGATTGGGGAGGGTTTTTTGGAAGGGACATCCTGCGTGACACTGCAGTGCCACTCCTAGATGGGCCCGGTGTTTGTGTCGGCCACTAGGGTCGCTTATCTTTCTCACACAGTCAGCTACCTCATTGCGCCTCTTTTTTTCTTTGCGTCATGTGCTGTTTGGGGAGGGTTTTTTGGAAGGGACATCCTGCGTGACACTGCAGTGCCACTCCTAGATGGGCCCGGTGTTTGTGTCGGCCACTAGGGTCGCTTATCTTACTCACACAGCGACCTCGGTGCAAATTTTAGGACTAAAAATAATATTGTGAGGTGTGATGTGTTCAGAATAGGCTGAAAATGAGTGTAAATTATGTTTTTTGAGGTTAATAATACTTTGGGATCAAAATTACCCCCAAATTCTATGATTTAAGCTGTTTTTTAGGGTTTTTTGAAAAAAACACCCGAATCCAAAACACACCCGAATCCGACAAAAAAAATTCGGTGAGGTTTTGCCAAAACGCGGTCGAACCCAAAACACGGCCGCGGAACCGAACCCAAAACCAAAACACAAAACCCGAAAAATTTCAGGCGCTCATCTCTAATATCCAACAGTATCACTGGAATTATATGGCAGTACCACTGGACATACTGTATACGGAAGTGTCAGACAGGATGGCACTTTAAAAAACTAGTCCCCAAACAGCACATGATGATAAGAAGAAAAAGAGGTGCAAGATGGAATTGTCCTTGGTCCCTCCCACCCACCCTTATGTTGTATAAACAGGACATGCACACTTTAACAAACTAATCATTTCAGCGACAGGGTCTGCCACACGACTGTGGCTGAAATGAGTGGTTTGTTTGGGCCCCCACCAAAAAAGAAACAATCAATCTCTCATTGCACAAACTGGCTCTAGACAGGCATGTTGTCCTCATCCTCATCCACCGATTCCTCACCCCTTTCAGTGTGTAGATCCTCATCCTCACAGATTATTAATTCGTCCTCACTGGAATCCACCATCACAGGTCCCTGTGTACTTTCCGGAGACAATTGCTGGTCAAGGTGTTCATGTAGGAATTTATAATTCATTTTGATGAACATCATCTTCTCCACATTTTGTGGAAGTAACCTCCTACGCCGATCGCTGACAAGGTTACCGGCTACACTAAACACTCTTTCGGAGTACACACTGGAGGGGGGGCAACAAGGGTAAAATAAATCCAGATTGTGCTAGGGCCCCCAAATTGCCTCTTTTTCCTGCCAGTATACATACGGACTGTCTGACATGCCGACCTGGATGCTGTCACTCATATAATCCTCCACCATTCTTTCAATTGTGACAGAATCATTTGCAGTGGCAGTAGATATATCAGTAATTGTTGGCAGGGCCTTCAGTCTGGACCAGATGTCAGCTTTCGCTCCTGACTGCCCAGCATCACCGCCAGCGTGTAAGCTAGGAAATCTTATTCTTTTCCTCACAGCCCCAGATGCGGGAGAAAGTGTAGGAGGAGCTGTTGACGGGACACATTCCGCTTGAGTTGACAATTTACTCACCAGCAGGTCTTTGCACCTCTGTACACTTGTGTCTGCCGGAAAGAGAGATACAAAGTAGGCTTTAAACCTAGGATCGAGTATGCTGGCTCAAATGTAGTGCTCTGATTTCAACAGATTAACCACCCTTAAATCCTGGCAAAGCGAATGAAGGGCTCCATCCACAAGTCCACACATACTTAGTGGAATCACTCCTTCTTAGCTACTCCTTCAATTTCTCCAGCTGCTTCCGCAAAAGCCTGATGAGGGGAATGACCTGACTCAAGCTGGCAGTGTCTGAACTGACTTCACGTGTGGCAAATTCAAAGGGTTGGAGAACCTTGCACAAGATAAAAATCATTCTCCACTGCGCTTGAGTCAGGTGCATTCCCCCTCCTTTGCCTATATTGTAGGTGTATGTATAGGCTTTAATAGCCTTTTGTTGCTGCTCAATCCTCTGAAGCATATAGAGTTTTTAATTCCACCTCATAACCATCTCTTACTTCAGTTGATGGCAGGGCAGGTTCAGGCGTGTTTGCTGGCGCTCCCGTTTTTAGCACACAGTGGCAGAATGTCGAAAGGGGCCCACAATTTTTTGGCCACCGATAGTATCTCTTGTACGTCCCTGTCATTTTTAAAAAAAATTCTGCACCACCGAATTAATTGTATGTGCAAAACCTGGACCGTGCTGGAATTTGCCCAGTTGTAATGCATGCACAATATTGGTGGCATTGTACTATCTCACAAATCCCCAGGAGAGTGTAAGTGGGGTAAGCCAATGTGCGATGATGTCCCTCAGTTTCTGTAAGAGGTTCTCAGCGGTGTGCCTCTTACGAAAATCTGTGATACACAGTGCAGCCTGCCTAGAAACAAGTTGGCATTTGCGAGATGCTGCTACTGGTGCCACTGCTGCTGTTGTTGCTGCGGGAGGCAATACATCTATCCAGTGGGCTGTCAGTCATATATTCCTTAGTCTGCCCTGTTCCACTTGGACACTAGGTACAACCGCATTTTTTAGGACACTGTAGACACTTTTTCTGACGTCTCTATACATTCTCGGTATTGCCTGCCTAGTGAAGTGGAACCTAGATGGGATTTAATACCGGAGATACAGTACCTCAAACAATTCTCTAAGTCCCACTGAACTTATGAACTAATGGCGGATACCGGATGAACGTCAAACACCAACATAGCTGTCAAGGCCTCAGTAATCCACTTTGCAAAAGGATGACTGCTGTCATATTCCTCACAAAGGACTGTTGGACAGTCAATTGCTTAGTTGAAGTAGTACAAGTGGTCTTCCACCTTCCCCTCTGGAATGATAATCGACTCCCAGCAGAAACAACAGCAGTGGCAGCAACAGCAGCACTAGGCGTACCACTCAAGGATCCTCCGGATAAATCCCAGTTTGGAGAGGACTCCTCAGTCTTGCCAGGAATATGGCCTGCAGGACTACTGACGTTCATGGCAGAGGAGGAAGTTGATATTGAGGGAGTTGGTGGTGTGGCTTGCAGGAGCTTGGGTACAACAGGAAGAAGGGATTTAGGTGCCAGTTGACTGCTTACGTTATTACCCAAAGTTTCACAACTTGACACTGACTTCTGATGAATGCGCAGCAGGTGACGTATAAGGGAGGATGTTCCTAGGTGGTCATCATCCTTACCCCTACTTATTACAGATTGACAGAGGCAACAGATGGCTTGACACTTGTTGTCCGGATTTGTGGATAAATAATTCTACACCAAAGAGGTGGCTTTTTTGGTATTTTGTCCAGGCATCACAATGGGCTTCTTCATCCCACAGACAACAGGTGTCTCCACTTAAAAAAAACACATCACCATCAGAATCCTCATCGTCAACTTCCTCCTCAGCGCCAGCTACACCCAGGGGCGTCAGAACGTTTTTAGGTTGGGGGGGGCAAGATATAGTCTAATTTTGGCGCCCCTAAATTGCTGAATCGCTAAAGGCCAGATCCACCTGAAATACACTGAGAGGGCCAGATCCACACTAAGGGGGTCATTCAGATCTGATCGCTGCTGTATGTTTTCACACAGTGGGCAATCAGGTATTAACGGCGCAGTGGCGTTGGACAGCAACAAAGGGTGTCGCTGGTCATCGAGGGGATGATGCGAAAAATCCGTTGGCACGGGCGTTTGCAAGGTGATTGACAGGAAGTGTCAGTTTGTGGGTGGAAACTGACCGTTTACTGGGAGTGTCCGGAAAACCGCAGGTGTGCCCAAGCGTTTTCAGGGAGGGTGTCTGGTGTCAGCTCCGGCCAGATCAGCCTGATGTGATCGCACTATAGGAGTAAGTCGTAGGCTGCGCAGAGACTGCACAAAGTGGATTTTAGTGGATTTTAGCAGCTCAGCGTACACATGCAGTCGAACACTTGCACGGCAAATATACACTACCCCTGGAGGTGGCGACTATTTGAACACAGAACAGCAAAATAAGCAGCTCAGCTCTCCCATGCCACTCTAGTTTCCCACCATGTTCCCCATGTAGCAGGGAGAGTAGGTCAAGCACTAGCAGTGACCAGTGCAGTGCTGGCGTCATGGTGACTGATAGTAGTGGCCATGGGAGTTACAGGGAGGGTGAAGGCAGGGACATAGACGGGGAGTTACAGGGAGGGTGAGGGCATGGGCGCTGACAGGGAGTTAGAAGGAGCGTGAGGAGCACTGAGGGGGGAGTTACAGGGAGGATGAGGGCAGAGATGCTGACGGGGCGTTACATAACGGGTGAGGCAGGGACACTGATGGGTAGTTACATGGCGGGTGAGGGCAGGGACACAGACGGGGAGTTACAGGGAGGGTGAGGGCATGGGTGCTGACAGGGAGTTCGAAGGAGCATGAGGAGCACTGAGGGTCGAGTTACAGGAAGGATGAGGACTGGGACGCTGAGGGGAGAGTTACAGGGAGGGTGAGAGTAGGGATGCTGAGGGGGGAGTTAGAAGGAGGATGAGTGCACACTGAGGGGGGAGCTACATGGAGGGAGAGGGCAGGGATGCTGACGGGGAGTTACAGGGAGGGTGAGGGCATGGGTGCTGATGGGGTGTTAAAGGGAGGGTCAAGGCAGGGGCACTGAGGGGGGAGTTACAGGGAGGGTAAGGGCAGGGACACCGAGGATGGACATACAGGGAGTGAGGGAAGGGGCATATAAAAATAGCTTTATTAGAACAAATGAAATACTCTAAATCCAAGTGTGGATTAAACATTCACATACAGATTATAACATACGGAGAGCCACTACCCCCCCCTCCCCCGACTGCAGATTACCATATATTTGGAGTGTAAGTAGCGCCCCCTCTTTTCTTTAGGAAGAGGCAGCAGCCTGTCACACATGGGATTCTGTCTGTGTGCTACGGCTATCACTTTGATTTAGAGCAGCCCACTGGGGAGGCGGAGCTCGGGACTCGGAGAGTACCTAGAGCTGCCTGAGATAGTGTGGTCTTCCTGGGCGGGTGAGCGGCACATCTCTTCATGCCGCCATCGCCACTGCTGCTCTGCCTGTGGTAAGTGAGACAGGCTCTGGCAGCAGCGGCAGCAACAGGCAGAACTGTGCGGCTCCCTCAGTAAGGAGGCAGAGAGGGGGGAGCTGCTTTTCATGAGGCATTTCTCAGCAAGGAGGTGTGACAGGGAGATAGAAAGTGTCAGGGAAATAGTGGCTTACAAAAAGACATTGGGTGACAGAAAAATAGTGGGTGACGGTGAGGGAGACAGGGAGATACTAGGTGATGGAGACACTGGGTGAAAGGTAGAGAGGGTGACAGGGAGAGAGAGCTACAGGGAGATAATGGGTGACATGGTGAGGGTGACAGGTGGATAGTGGGTGACATGGTGTGGGTGACAGGTGGATAGTGGGTGACATAGTGAGGGTGGCAGGTGTATAGTGGGTGACAGGGGGATAGTGGGTGACATGGTGAGGATGACAGGGGGATAGTGGGTGACATGGTGAGGGTGACAGGTGGATAGTGGGTGACAGTGAGGGTGACAGTTGGATAGTGGGTGACATGGTGAGGGTGACAAGGGGATAGTGGGTGACATGGTGAGGGTGACAGGAGGATAGTGGGTGACATGGTGAGGGTGACGGGGGGATAGTGGGTGACATGGTGAGGGTGACGGGGGGATAGTGGGTGACATGAGGGTGATGGGGGGATAGTGGGTGACATGGTGAGGGTGACGGGGGGATAGAGGGTGACAGTGAGGGTGACAGGTGGATAGTGGGTGACATGGTGAGGGTGATGGGGGGATAGTGGGTGACAGGTGGATAGTGGGTGACATGGTGAGTGTGACAGGGGGATAGTGGGTGACATGGTGAGGGTGAGAGGTGGATAGTGGGTGACATGGTGAGGGTGACAGGGGAATAGTGGGTGACATGGTAAGGGTGACAAGGGGATAGTGGGTGACAGAGGGATAGTGGGTGACATGGTGAGGGTGAGAGGTGGATAGTGGGTGACTGTGAAGGTGACAGGGATAGTGGGTGACAGGGGGATAGTGGGTGACATGGTGAGGGTGAGAGGTGTATAGTGGGTGACATGCTGAGGGTGACAGGGGAATAGTGGGTGACATGGTGAGGGTGAGAGGTAGATAGTGGGTGACATGGTGAGGGTGACAGGGGGATAGTGGGTGACATGGTGAGGGTGACAGGGGGATAGTGGGTGACATGGTGAGGGTGACAGGTGGATAGTGGGTGAGAGGTGGATAGTGGGTGACATGGTGAGGCTGACAGGGGTATAGTGGGTGACAGGGGGATAGTGGGTGACATTATGAGGGTGAGAGGTGGATAGTGGGTGACATGCTGAGGGTGACAGGGGAATAGTGGGTGACATGGTGAGGGTGAGAGGTGAATAGTAGGTGACATGGTGAGGGTGACAGGGGGATAGTCGGTGACATGGTGAGGGTGATGGGGGGAAAGTGGGTGACATGGTGAGGGTGACGGGGATAGTGGGTGACATGAGGGTGACGGGGGATAGTGGGTGACATGGTGAGGGTGACGGGGGGATAGTGGGTGACATGGTGAGGGTGACAGGGGGATAGTGGGTGACATGGTGAGGGTGATGGGGGGATAGTGGGTGACATGGTGAGGGTGACGGGGATAGCGGGTGACATGAGGGTGACGGGGGATAGTGGGTGACATGGTGAGGGTGACGGGGGATAGTGGGTGACATGGTGAGGGTGACGGGGGAAAAGTGGGTGACATGGTGAGGGTGACGGGGGGATAGTGGGTGACATGGTGACGGTGAGAGGTGGAGAGTGGGTGACATAGTGAGGGTGGCAGGTGGATAGTGGGTGACATGGTGAGGGTGACAGGTGGATAGTGGGTGACATGGTGAGGGTGCTGTGGGGATAGTGGGTGACATGGTGAGGGTGACGGGGATAGTGGGTGACATGAGGGTGACGGGGGATAGTGGGTTACATGGTGAGGGTGACGGGGGGATAGTGGGTGACCTGGTGAGGGTGACGGGGGGATAGTGAGTGACATGGTGAGGGTGACGGGGGGATAGTGGGTGACATGGTGAGGGTGACAGGTGGATAGTGGGTGACATAGTGAGGGTGGCAGGTGGATAGTGGGTGACAGGAGGATAGTGGGTGACATGGTGAGGGTGACAGGGGGATAGTGGGTGACATGGTGAGGGTGACAGGTGGATAGTGGGTGACGGTGAGGGTGACAGTTGGATAGTGGGTGACATGGTGAGGGTGACAAGGGGATAGTGGGTGACATGGTGAGGGTGAGAGGTGGATAGTGGGTGACATGCTGAGGGTGACAGGGGGATAGTGGGTGACATGGTGAGGGTGACGGGGGGATAGTGGGTGACATGGTGAGGGTGACGGGGGGATAGAGGGTGACAGTGAGGGTGACAGGTGGATAGTGGGTGACATGGTGAGGGTGATGGGGGATAGTGGGTGACAGAGAGGGTGACAGGTGGATAGTGGGTGACATGGTGAGTGTGACAGGGGGATAGTGGGTGACATGGTGAGGGTGAGAGGTGGATAGTGGGTGACATGGTGAGGGTGACAGGGGAATAGTGGGTGACATGGTAAGGGTGACAAGGGGAAAGTGGGTGACAGAGGGATAGTGGGTGACATGGTGAGGGTGAGAGGTGGATAGTGGGTGACTGTGAAGGTGACAGGGATAGTGGGTGACAGGGGGATAGTGGGTGACATGGTGAGGGTGAGAGGTGTATAGTGGGTGACATGCTGAGGGTGACAGGGGAATAGTGGGTGACATGGTGAGGGTGAGAGGTGGATAGTGGGTGACATGGTGAGGGTGACAGGGGGATAGTGGGTGACATGGTGAGGGTGACAGGGGGATAGTGGGTGACATGGTGAGGGTGACGGGGGGATAATGGGTGACATGGTGAGGGTGACAGGTGGATAGTGGGTGAGAGGTGGATAGTGGGTGACATGGTGAGGCTGACAGGGGTATAGTGGGTGACAGGGGGATAGTGGGTGACATTATGAGGGTGAGAGGTGGATAGTGGGTGACATGCTGAGGGTGACAGGGGAATAGTGGGTGACATGGTGAGGGTGAGAGGTGAATAGTAGGTGACATGGTGAGGGTGACAGGGGGATAGTCGGTGACATGGTGAGGGTGATGGGGGGAAAGTGGGTGACATGGTGAGGGTGACGGGGATAGTGGGTGACATGAGGGTGACGGGGGATAGTGGGTGACATGGTGAGGGTGACAGGGGGGATAGTGGGTGACATGGTGAGGGTGACAGGGGGATAGTGGGTGACATGGTGAGGGTGATGGGGGGATAGTGGGTGACATGGTGAGGGTGACGGGGATAGCGGGTGACATGAGGGTGACGGGGGATAGTGGGTGACATGGTGAGGGTGACGGGGGGATAGTGGGTGACATGGTGAGGGTGACGGGGGGATAGTGGGTGACATGGTGACGGTGAGAGGTGGATAGTGGGTGACATAGTGAGGGTGGCAGATGGATAGTGGGTGACATGGTGAGGGTGACAGGTGGATAGTGGGTGACATGGTGAGGGTGCTGGGGGGATAGTGGGTGACATGGTGAGGGTGACGGGGATAGTGGGTGACATGAGGGTGACGGGGGAAAGTGGGTGACATGGTGAGGGTGACAGTTGGATAGTGGGTGACATGGTGAGGGTGACAAGGGGATAGTGGGTGACATGGTGAGGGTGAGAGGTGGATAGTGGGTGACATGCTGAGGGTGACAGGGGGATAGTGGGTGACATGGTGAGGGTGACGGGGGGATAGTGGGTGACATGGTGAGGGTGACGGGGGGATAGTGGGTGACATGAGGGTGACGGGGGGATAGTGGGTGACATGGTGACGGGGGACAGTGGGTGACAGTGAGGGTGACAGGTGGATAGTGGGTGACATGGTGAGGGTGACGGGGGGATAGTGGGTGACATGGTGAGGGTGACGGGGGGATAGTGGGAGACATGAGGGTGACGGGGGGATAGTGGGTGACATGGTGACGGGGGACAGTGGGTGACAGTGAGGGTGACAGGTGGATAGTGGGTGACATGGTGAGGGTGACGGGGGGATAGTGGGTGACAGTGAGGGTGACGGGGGGATAGTGGGTGACATGGTGAGGGTGACAGGTGGATAGTGGGTGACATAGTGAGGGTGGCAGGTGGATAGTGGGTGACAGGAGGATAGTGGGTGACATGGTGAGGGTGACAGGGGGATAGTGGGTGACATGGTGAGGGTGACAGGTGGATAGTGGGTGACGGTGAGGGTGACAGTTGGATAGTGGGTGACATGGTGAGGGTGACAAGGGGATAGTGGGTGACATGGTGAGGGTGAGAGGTGGATAGTGGGTGACATGCTGAGGGTGACAGGGGGATAGTGGGTGACATGGTGAGGGTGACGGGGGGATAGTGGGTGACATGGTGAGGGTGACGGGGGGATAGTGGGTGACATGAGGGTGACGGGGGGATAGTGGGTGACATGGTGACGGGGGACAGTGGGTGACAGTGAGGGTGACAGGTGGATAGTGGGTGACATGGTGAGGGTGACGGGGGGATAGTGAGTGACATGGTGAGGGTGACGGGGGGATAGTGGGTGACATGGTGAGGGTGACAGGTGGATAGTTGGTGACATAGTGAGGGTGGCAGGTGGATAGTGGGTGACAGGAGGATAGTGGGTGACATGGTGAGGGTGACAGGGGGATAGTGGGTGACATGGTGAGGGTGACAGGTGGATAGTGGGTGACGGTGAGGGTGACAGTTGGATAGTGGGTGACATGGTGAGGGTGACAAGGGGATAGTGGGTGACATGGTGAGGGTGAGAGGTGGATAGTGGGTGACATGCTGAGGGTGACAGGGGGATAGTGGGTGACATGGTGAGGGTGACGGGGGGATAGTGGGTGACATGGTGAGGGTGACGGGGGGATAGTGGGTGACATGAGGGTGACGGGGGGATAGTGGGTGACATGGTGACGGGGACAGTGGGTGACAGTGAGGGTGACAGGTGGATAGTGGGTGACATGGTGAGGGTGACGGGGGGATAGTGGGTGACAGTGAGGGTGACGGGTGGATAGTGGGTGACATGGTGAGGGTGATGGGGGGATAGTGGGTGACAGTGAGGGTGACAGGTGGATAGTGGGTGACATGGTGAGTGTGACGGGGATAATGGGTGACAGGGGGATAGTGGGTGACATGGTGAGGGTGAGAGGTGGATAGTGGGTGACATGGTGAGGGTGACAGGGGGATAGTGGGTGACATGGTAAGGGTGACATGGGGATAGTGGGTGACATGGTGAGGGTGACAGAGGGATAGTGGTTGACATGGTGAGGGTGAGAGGTGGATAGTGGGTGACAGTGAAGGTGACAGAGGGATAGTGGGTGACATGGTGAGGGTGAGAGGTGTATAGTGGGTGACATGCTGAGGGTGACAGGGGAATAGTGGGTGACATGGTGAGGGTGAGAGGTGGATAGTGGGTGACATGGTGAGGGTGACAGGGGGATAGTGGGTGACATGGTGAGGGTGACAGGGGATAGTGGGTGACATGGTGAGGGTGACGGGGGATAGTGGGTGACATGAGGGTGACGGGGGGATAGTGGGTGACATGGTGAGTTTGACGGGGGGATAGTGGGTGACATGGTGAGGGTGACGGGGATAGTGGGTGACATGGCAAGGGGGAGAGGGGTATAGTGGGTGACAGGGGGATAGTGGGTGACATTATGAGGGTGAGAGGTGGATAGTGGGTGACATGCTGAGGGTGACGGGAATAGTGGGTGACATGGTGAGGGTGAGAGGTGGATAGTAGGTGACATGGTGAGGGTGACAGGGGGATAGTCGGTGACATGGTGAGGGTGATGGGGGGATAGTGGGTGACATGGTGAGGGTGACGGGGATAGTGGGTTACATGAGGGTGACGGGGGGATAGTGGGTGACATGGGGAGGGTGACGGGGGGATAGTGGGTGACATGGTGAGGGTGACAGGTGGATAGTGGGTATAAGGTGGATAGTGGGTGACATGGTGAGGGTGACAGGGGTATAGTGGGTGACAGGGGGATAGTGGGTGACATTATGAGGGTGAGAGGTGGATAGTGGGTGACATGCTGACGGTGACAGGGGAATAGTGGGTGACATGGTGAGGGTGAGAGGTGGATAGTAGTTGACATGGTGAGGGTGACAGGGGGATAGTCGGTGACATGGTGAGGGTGATGGGGGGATAGTGGGTGACATGGTGAGGGTGACGGGGATAGTGGGTGACATGAGGGTGACGGGGGATAGTGGGTGACATGGTGAGGGTGACGGGGGGATAGTGGGTGACATGGTGAGGGTGACAGGGGGATAGTGGGTGACATGGTGAGGGTGATGGGGGGATAGTGGGTGACATGGTGAGGGTGACGGGGATAGTGGGTGAAATGAGGGTGACGGGGATAGTGGGTGACATGAGGGTGACGGGGGATAGTGGGTGACATGGTGAGGGTGACGGGGGGGATAGTGGGTGACATGGTGAGGGTGACGGGGGGATAGTGGGTGACGGGGCGATAGTGGGTGACATGGTGAGGGTGACAGGTGGATAGTGGGTGACATAGTGAGGGTGACAGGTGGATAGTGAGTGACATGGTGAGGGTGACAAGGGGATAGTGAATGATAGGGCACAGCCAGCCTCCTAACCCCCCCCCCCCCCCACTGCACGGTGACAGGGGATGCCTCCCAGCAGCACTGACAGCCTCCTCCCCCACCCCCCCTTTCACAGAGCACAGAGGATGCCTCCAGTGGCACAGCAAGCCTCCTCTACCCCTAGTCACAGGGGATGCTTCCAGCGGCGTCTAAGGCAGCTTCCTCCCCCTCCCCCGCTTTCACAGGGGATGATGCCTCCAGCCGTCTCTTCCCTCTCTCCCCCACGCTGTCCCCGGGGATGCCTCCAGCCGCACAGTCCACAGCCAGCCTCCTCACCCTCTCCGTTCCCGCTCACCTGTCCGGCTCCAGGCTCAGTAGATCCGCCATCGGCTGCATCCATCGCGCGCGGAGAGATCCCCTCCTCCCTCAAGCTGACGGCCGGGATGCTCGCACCTCGCAGAGCAGAACTCAAGGAGGCGGAGCTCCTCTGGCTGCAGGGATGCTGCTGCTGCTGCTGCTGTGTGACTAGCAGCGCAGCGGCAGCTATAACAAACAAAAAAATGCCTGAAAATGACGGGGGAGGGGTCCGCACTGGGCGCGGGACGTTCACTACACGGAGCGGAGGATGTAATGTGCGGTTTTTCACCTGACCGCATATCGCTCCTCCTCTATCCTGATCGGCGCCTCTCTATGTTTGGGGGGGGGGGGCGAGCTGCCCCCTTGCCCCCCCAGTTCCGACGCCTCTGGCTACACCCATATCCTCATCCTGGTGTACTTCAACAGTGACATCTTCACTTTGAATATCAGAAACTGGACTGTGGGTGCTCCTTCCAGCACTTGCAGGGGGCATGCAAATGGTGGAAGGATCTACCTCTTCCCATCCAGTGTTGGGAAGGTCAGGCATCGCAACTGTCGACAAACTTGGACTCTCCTTGGGGATTTGTGATACCATCTTAGAATGCACAGTTCTTTTGTGTGCTTTTTCCAGCTTAACTCTTCTCATTTTTCTAGCAGGAGGATGAGGGGCTTCCATCATCATGTGAAGCTGAACCACTAGTCATGAACTTAGGCCAGGGCCTTAGCCGTTCCTTGCCACTCCATGTCGTAAATGGCATATTGGCAAGTTTATGTTTCTACTCAGACCATTTCAATTTCTTTTTTTGGGTCTGTTTACTGAACTTTGGCTTTTTGGATTTTACTTGCCCTTTACTTTCACAATGGGCATCGGCCCTGGCAGAAGAAGTTGATGGGATTTCATCATCTATGTCATGAATAGTGGCAGCAGCTTCAGCACTAGGAGGAAGTGGTTCTTGATCTTTCCCTATTTTATCCTCCAAAGTTTTGTTCTCCGTTATTTTTCTGGAGTTATATACTAATATGTGGTACAGGGTAGCGTATCTCTACACCACACAGGGCAAACCCTGTGAAAATGATTTGGATTAAATATTAATAACCCCTTTAAATGGATTAAATAATATACAGCACAGGACAGTACCACTGGAATTATACGGCAATATCACTGTAATTAGACGCCAGTATCCCGAGAATTATACAGCAATATCACAGGAATTATACGCCAGTGTCACGGGAATTATACAGCAATATCACAGGAATTATACCTCAATATCACTGTAATTATACGGCAATATCACAGGAATTATACGCCAGTATCCTGAGAATTATATGGCTACTGTATATCACTGTAATTATACGGCAATATCACAGGAATTATACGCCAGTATCCTGAGAATTATATGGCTACTGTATATCACTGTAATTATACGCCTTTATCACAGGAATTATACGGCAATATCACTGTAATTATACGGCAATATCACAGGAATTATACGCCAGTATCCCGAGAATTATACGGCTATATCACAGGAATTATACGCCAGTGTCACGGGAATTATACAGCAATATCACAGGAATTATACAGCAATATCACTAAAAATATACAGCAGTATCACAGGAATTATACGCCAGTATAACAGGAATTATACGCCAGTATCCTGAGAATTATATGGCTACTGTATATCACTGTAATTATACGCCTTTATCACAGGAATTATATGGCAATATCACTGTAATTATACGGCAATATTACAGGAATTATACGCCAGTATCCCGAGAATTATACGGCTATATCACAGGAATTATACGCCAGTGTCACGGGAATTATACAGCAATATCACAGGAATTATACGCCAGTATCACAGGAATTATACGCAATATCACTGTAATAATACAGCAATATTACAGGAATTATAAGACAGTATCCCGAGAATTATACAGCAATATTACTGTAATTAAACGTCAGTATCACAGCAATTATACGGCAATATCACAGGAATTATACGCCAGTATCCCGAGAATTATACGGCACTATCACTATAATTATATGCCAGTATCACGGAAATTATATGGCAATATCACTGTAATTATACGGCAATATCACAGGAATTATATACCAGTATCCTGAAAATTAAAAGCCAGGATCACTGTAATTATATGCCAGTATTACGGGAATTATACGGCAATATCACAGGAATTATACGGCAAAATCACTGGTGTTCTACGCCAGTAACACTGGATATATGGCAGTAGAGGACACACCACTGGGACTGGTCACTGGACCGATGCTGCACAAGAGAGACACTACCCCTGGTCTGATGCAAGACAACACAGCAAAACTGAAAGGGACTTATACAGCAGCCAACAGCACTGGGGACATATAGCAGCAGAGGACACCAACACTGTGACTGGCTGGACTGATGCAGCACAATACACTGACTACACTGGACTGAGCAGCACAAGACAGCGCTAGAATCGCCACCCCACTTTCCCGCCCCCACACAGACACTGAGGACGGAGACACGTCCTCTCACTACACTTTCTGAGACTTTGAGTGAAAATGGCTGCGAGAATATGTCAGCGGGATGATGATGTTTTGCCTCATTCTGTTTTCCAATTTAGGTGGGAGAACCTGAGCCTGGCTCGGAACCGGGCTCAGGTTGTGAAGTTTGGGGGGGTTCAGTTCTCTGAGAACCGAACCCGCTCATCACTAGTTTAAGCACTGTCTGGATGTACTGAGTGCAGACCGCAACTTTCATGCAGCTCACTTCCATGCCCACCAAACAACAAGGAGCTGATGATAGCAATGCTACCACTGCCATGGACAGAGGGGGGCTTTCAATGACAAGGAGTGCATGCATCTGTGCCCCTTTTGTTTTTTATTACATAGCTTTTTTTGTGTGGGAGTGTTGTATGGAGGGGTGGGGGTGTAATGAGGTTTGAGCAAGGGGGTGCCTAGCAAACAGCATGGAGCCCTGCCTGTTTCTTTTGTAATGGTCCTTACAATATCTGCGGAAGTCCTGGGGGCCATTATATCAGCCTTAAAATGGATACACACCAGAGAATGTGTTTATTGATCTGGGATTACGTGAACCTGCTATGTCGCTGACAATGTGCACTACCATATGGCATCAGCAACATCCTCCATCACCCCTCCATGCAGAGCCAATGGAAGTCATTGCTAGCGAGAGCCATGCTGCCAAATGCAGCATGGCCGCCACCATCATTGCTGCCAGCATCAGCAAGTGTTTATGCACTTGCTGGTATTGCCACCCCTGACGGGTACCATTGCTGCCAATGTCATTGGTTACACACATCGTGTAGTGTGTACCCAGCTTAACTTCAAAGTTGGACCTGGCAGCTGCTGACACCACGTCTGATGGCATAATACTGGCATGTGAAGAACTCTGATAGCCTAATAGTAGCACTTGGAGGAGTCTCCATACTGTTCTTGGAGGAGTTCAGTCTGCTGTCTTTTATGCCATCTATTTTATCATGGTGTAACCGCCAACATCATTTCTCTTTGCCCTTTGTAATTTTCCTTTGTTGACCTGTGTCTCTGTTTATTCCTAAATTGTAGTATGTCAATCTATTACACTCCATCACTATATTAAAGTTATCTTGTTCTTAATCACAGCCTCCCTTTCTCCTGCAGTCTCTGCCACTGCCCCCTGCAGTGTCTCTCACTGTCTCCTTTTACCCATACACAAGCGGTGATCAAATGTGGTATAATAAGCACTATTCGACACTTACAGCAATTTTCAGCATGTATGAAAGCAGATAACGCAGAGGAAAATAACAGATTTCTACGGTATCTGCAAACATCTAACATTCACCATCACCTTACTATTTTATGGCAAAAGAAAATCATTCAGACTTTTAAAAATTGATAAGCACATTTTGTCACTTGTCCTTTTTCACATATCTGCAGGGTATGTGTGCTAGTAGAAAAACCAGGGCCACTTGCTTGAGTTTGCCTCCCAGGCTGTAAGTTACATGCCAGCCCCTGGATTTAACCACAAGGTTTTTAATTCCTTAACCAGTGACCTACTCGATTCCTTACCTGAACCCTCTGGCAGTTTCTCTTCATTTGATACCACAAATGAAGATGAAGTATCAACACTCTACTCATCCTGCTACTCTACTACCTCTCCTCTTGATCCTATACCCTTACAAATAAGTAAAGCTCTGTTTCCTGTGCTCATCCCAACCTTAACTAACATCTTTAATCTCTCTCTCTCTACTGGTATCTTTCCTTCACTGTTCAATCATGCAGTGATTACTCACATTCTGAAAAAACAAAATTCTGACCCTAACTCTCTCTCAAACTACCGCCCTATCTCTCAGCTCCCTTGTCTCTCCAAGCTACTTGAGAAACTTGACTACTCTCACCTCACACACTTTCTTAACTCATATAACTTATTGGACCCACGTCAATCAGGCTTTCGCTCCCAACACTCCACAGAGACAGCACTGAGTAAAGTAATGAATGATCTGGTCACTGCAAAGTCAAAAGGCCATTACTCATTACTTATTCTTCTAGATCTCTCTGCTGTTTTTGACACTGTTGACCACTCCCTTCTCATACAAACACTGCAATCCCTAGGTCTTCAGGACACAGCCCTCTCTTGGTTCCTATCCCACCTATCTAATCCCTCTTTCAGTGTCCGTTTCTCTGAATCCACCTCCTCTTTGATACCTCTTTCAGTTGGAGTACCGCCGGGCTCAGTCTTAGGTCCTCTGCTTTCCTCAATCTATACCTCATCTCTCAGGAAACTAATCAGCTCTTTTGGATTTCAGTATCATCTGTACGCAGATGATACTCAAATCTACCTATCCCCCCCTTATTTGTCTCTATCTGTATTGGGCCGGGTCACTGAATGCCTCTCTTCCATTTCATCTTGGATGTCATCTCGCCACCTCTTACTTAATATTTTCAAAACAGAGTTAATTAGATTTCCACCGGACAATAGCAGTTACCAACCTGATATTTCTATCACTGTTGAGAACTCTACAATCAGCCCTACATGACAAGCTCGCTGCTTAGGTCATACTTGACTCAGAATTGTCCTTTGCTCCCCACATTCAATCTGTCTCAAAATCATGTTACATGCATCTAAGAAACATATCCAAAATACGATAATTTCTTACACAAGAGATTGCTAAAACCCTAATCCATGCTTTCATTATCTCCTGCATTGATTATTGCAGTAGTCTTCTTACTGGTCTTACTAAGAAGAGACTCTCACCAGTACAATCCATTCTGAGGTTAATATTCCTTGTTAGGATGTTCATCATCCGCAGACCCACTTTGTCAGTCCCTCCATTGGCTACCTGTATGCTACAAAATTCAATATAAAATACTGTTACTTACACACAAGGCTATTAACCATACTACACCAACATAAATCTCTTCACTTATCTCAAAATATCTACCAACCCAGCCCTTTCGCTCTTCACAAGATCTACATCTCTCATCCACACATTACTTGCTCCCATGCACGATTACAGGACTTTCTTTGGACCACACCCACTCTGTGGAATGCCCTACCACGTACAATAAGACTCTCCTCTAGTCTCCAAACCTTCAAACATTCCCTGAAAATTCACCTCTTCAGGCAATTGTATCAAATTCCACAACTGCTCACATTACCATCATAGCTCTCCTATCCAATTATATCCTCACAGTACAGTACACACATCCCCCACATATTTTCTTTCTTCACTCTCCTTTCCCGTGAACCTGCTTCATCATTGCTGTGATGTGATATCATGCAGCCCACCAAGAACCTTTACAATCTTGTGAACAACTATGCAATAGCTAGCACCTATCGTTGTGTATCAATGCCTGTTTCCCCATAGATTGTAAGCTTGCAAGCAGGGACCTCCTCCCTCTATGACTGTTTGTTTTTACCCAGTTTTGTCTTCTAATTGTGACCAGTTGTAAAGCGCAACGGAATTTTCTGCGCTATAAAAGAAACTGTTAATAAATAATAAATAATAGTAAAAATTCTCCACCTGCTGCTATTACATGTGACCAGGTTCGGCGCTATCATCTTAACAAAGGGATGCAGTGCAGGGAGGCGCCAGACTGAAGAGGTGCTCTAGCCGCTCTGCTTTCCTGTGCTGAGCTGCTGCTGTGGGCTGCTGTCACACTCTATGTTATACAGCGGCGCCGGCAGCACAAAGCCTCCTGTCCCCTCGGTGCTGGCAGCACAAAGTCTCCTCTACCCCTCCCTTGTGTGATAGTTCAGTAGCTGGGCAGGATCCAAAGGGGGCGGGGCTAGATGGGAATAATGGGCGAAGCTAGATGGGACCAGGCTGCAGCAGGAGGATGAGCTGTTACAGCTCAGGCCAGCCAGACTTCCTTAGGTAAGTGTCTGGAAAGAGAGTGAGTGTATGTGTATACAGTATCTGTGTATACTGTATATATGTATATATGTGGGACTGTGTATGTGTATAATGTATGAACAGTATGTGTGTGTGTGTGTGTGTGTGTGTGTGTGTGTGTGTATATAAATGTGTATGTGGTTTGTGCATCTGTGTGTGTATGTGTGATTGTGGCATAATGTGTGTAAGCATCATGCGCGAAAGCAGAAATGCGCGTGCGAAAAGGGAGCGATACGACGCTTGTGCAAAATTACTAACTGAAAATCAGCTCGTACTACATCACCGAAAAGAGGGAGTGACGGAGGTGTGGCAGAGGCTCGGCTTCGCTATCTAACGAAATGGGCGTGAAAGTGGGCGGCTAGTGGGGGAGTATGCAACTGGCAGTAGGCGTGTTTTGTGCAGAAATGCGTAGCCAATGGTAAAAAGTACACAACAAATGTTCGCTATCTTGACGCAGCCGAGGAGTAAGTCTGCAGCTACTCAGCACTTGCGAAGTACTGTTACAAGTGTGTCTGCCCTAATTAGCAATTAATTGGCAAATTAATTCACCTGTTGACATACATAGTAACATAGTATCTAAGGTTGAAAAAAGACAACTGTCCATCGGGTTCAACCTATTTGTGGTCTCCTATGCACGATTATTTTGTATAAAATTTTGACTGAAGTTGCTGACTGCCGTTCCGAATAACCCCTCTTCTTTATAATAACCATAGTGCGTGACTATGACCCGTAACCCTGGATATCCTTATCCATTAGGAATTAATCTAACCCATTCTTAAAGGTGTTGACTGAGTTGGCCATTACAACTCCCTCAGGCAGGGAATTCCAAACACGTATCGTCCTTACCGTAAAAAAGCCTTTTACGCCGTATTGTGTGGAATCTCCTCTCCTCTAACCTGAGCGAGTGTCCATGAGTTCTCTGTGTTGATCTAACCAAAAACAGGTCCTGCGCAAGATCTGTATATTGTCCCCTTATATATTTGTAAATGTTGATCATGTCCCCTCTTAATCTCCTCTTTTCCAGTGTAAACATGCCTAGTCTTGCAAGCCTTTCCTCGTATTCCAGTGTCTCCATACCCTTAATTAATTTGGTCGCCCGCCTTTGAACCTTTTCTAGCTCCAGGATATCCTTTTTGTAGTAAGGTGCCCAGAATTGTACACAGTATTCAAGGTGTGGCCTCACAAGTGATTTATATAATGGGAGTATAATACTCTCATCCCTATTATCAATTCCCCATTTTATGCATGCTAATATCTTATTAGCCTTCTTTGCTGCAGTCCTACTTTGGGTACTACTGCTTAGTTTGCTATCTATGAGGACACCTAAGTCCTTTTCCAGTACAGAATCCCCTAATGTTACCCCATTTAGTAGGTAGGTGTTATTTTTGTTCTTGTTACCACAGTGCATTACCTTACACTTGTCTGTATTGAAGCGCATTCTCCATTTCGCTGCCCAAGCTTCTAATTTAACTAAGTCATTCTGAAGCGACTCAGCATCCCCCTCCGCATTTATAACTTTACACAATTTGGTATCATCTGCAAAAATTGACACCATGCTCTCTAGACCTTCTGTTAGGTCGTTAATGAAAATATTGAACAATAGCGGTCCTAATACTGAGCCTTGCGGCACACCACTTAGCACTTCAGTCCAAGTTGAAAAAGATCCATTAACCACAACTCGCTGCTCCTAATTATCAAACGAGTTTTTGACCCAAGTGCATATTGTGCTTCCTAGCCCTGATTCTTGTAGATTGTAGATAAGTCTCATGTGTGGTACAGTATCGAACGCTTTGGCAAAATCTAAAAAGATTACATCCACCTCTTTACCCTGATCTAGGTTTGCGCTTACTGTTTCATAAAAGCCAAGTAAGTTGGTTTGACAGGATCTGTCCTTCATAAACCCATGTTAATTCCTTTTAATGACCTTATTGACTTCAAGGAACTTCTAAATACTATCTCTTAGAATACCTTCCAATACTTTCCCCACTATAGATGTAAGACTAACTGGTCTATAATTACCTGGTTCAGCTTTACTTCCCTTTTTGAATATAGGCACTACTTCCGCTATACGGCAGTCTTTTGGAACCATACCTGATATTACTGAATCCTTAAAGAACAAAAATAGCGGTTTTGCAAGTTCAGAATGAAGCTCCATTAGAACCCTTGGGTGAATACCATCGGGACCTGGTGACTTATTAATCTTTAAATGTTTTAATCGGTCACAGACTACTTCCTCACTTCAATAAGTACCAATCAGTGGGATATTCTCATTATTGAGATTATATGTTAGTCCCTGAATTGGGTCCTCTCTAGTAAATACTGTTGAAAAAAACTAATTTAGTGTGTCTGCTATGTCATTATCATTTTTGCTTAAGACTCCCAACTTGTCTTTTGAAGGGCCTATACCCTCCTTCTTTAATCTCTTGCTATTAATGTATTTAAATATTTTTTTGGGATTCGCTTTGCTTTCCTTTGCTACTAGTTTTTCAGTTTCTACTTTAGTAGCTCTTATTTCCTTTTTGCAAATTTTGTTACATTCCTTATAGTGCTGAAATGACTCTGCTTCCCCGCCAGATTTGTATTTTTTAAATGCTTGCCTTTTCTTGCCCATAAGTTCTTTAATCTTTTTGTTAAGCCACATCGGTTTATGATTTTTATTCCTTTTTTTGCTGCTCGTAGGAATAAATTTGAGTGTATTTTTAGCTAGCAGGAATTTTAGTAACTCCCATTTCTCTGTAGTATTTTTTCCTAAAAACAAACCTTCCCATTCAATATCCCTGAAAAATACCCTCATCTTTTCAAACCAATTACTTGCCAAACACTGCAGTTACAAATGACTCCAAACAGCATTTGTATGCCCACATAACAATTGTAAATTTACCAGGTTTAAATCTGACACACTCACAATTAATGGACTGTATTTTATTTTATTTTTTAAATACTTTGATGTTAACTGCATGTTTTAATTATTTGATGAATACTTTGCAATTTAATCAAGTGTTAATAAACCAACTTATAAATTACATCAGCTAAATGTTCTCGACATAAACATCTTCCTTTGTACATACCAAATAACATGAGCTACATAATGCAGCCTACACTTAATGTTACTTAAGACCAATTTTTTATTTGTTTGTGTGAATGTGTCCATATCTAATACTATGCCATGTTGCCCCTAGTAACCCAAGTTCAAATCTAATGTTTGTATTTTTGATATGCTCAGTCAAGTGTTGTGCAAGGCATACATTTTTAAAATTATAATATTCACTGTATGAATATTCTGATTGTTCCGTTGTTCCACAAATGTCAATATGCCATGTTAAAGTTTACAGGGCACAGTTTTCCAGAGTGCATAACCTTTAAAAAAACACACAAACATTTTTTTTTTACTTAAATAAATAAAGTAAAGCAGCAACACAACATGGCTATAAATGAGCATCACATACAAAAATGGACATAGCAACAAGCAGATGCCAGTGCCAAATTTGACATAGCAGAACCCAGTACTATGGTAACCCCATCTTCTGAAAAAATATGATGTTTAATATTTACTACAGTACGTATATGTTGTGAACCCCCAGCCAGACGATACTTTTAGGGGAACTGAGGTCGATTCTGGAACCAAGACACCAACCCAAACATACACAGCACGCTAGGAAGAGGAAGATGGCTCAGGTGTACACCAAAATAACTCACAGGCTACAAATCTTTAAATAAAAAAAAATACCCTTTCACCTTGAGGGAGCTGTAAATTCTGGCCACACAAGCAAAAAAAACAAAAAACATTGAGGCAACATGTCAAACATGGGTGCTGGGCATCTGGAGAGACATCACTTTCTCTTCTTTTTCTCCGCCTGATGTTGTTCTTCACGGCTCGGTCTGTGAAGTGACCTTCGAGTGCCCTGCCCAGTGGGATGTTCTTCCTGGGAAGAGGGAGGGGAGGGAGCAGATGTGGCTGGCTCTTTGCTACTGTGGGCAAGGCAGCCAGCGATGTCCTGGGGCCCTTGCAGAATGGAATTATCAATTTGTTGGAAGGAGGAGGCGAGTTGCTCTTTGCCCTGCCTGATCTCTGCCAGACCTTGGCAGAGTGGAGCTACACCTTGCTCCACACTGGTTCTGTGCTAAGTGAGCCGGACAGGTATCTGGCTTACCTCCCAGATTATCCTGTCCTGAAAATCATTCAGGCTCTCACCATACCTGGCAATTTAAGACAGGATGTCCGGGATAGCAGAGGGTTGGGTGGGGGGGGCAGTTGGAATCTGTACGGATGGAATCTGTGGTCCCACAGTGGCAGAGACACTAGGTCCCCCCACCTCAGCCTCAGCCACATAGCCCTCCTGTGACTTTACCTGCTCACCCACCTGTGCTGTGTTATGTTAAAAGCAAATAGAAGAATGATTGGAAAAAGGGAAGAAAAAAACAACACTAGACTTTTTGAACCACTAAATTTCCTTTTTCGGAATATGTCTGTAAACTTACCTGGCAAGTCATGTGGATTCAGTATTTCAGGCAGGTCCGTGTCCATATGAGACACCCCAACCCCCTCCTCATAGCTCACACAGTCCATCACCAGCTCATCGAGATCTGTGTAGTCCACAGTGGCAGCTGGACCTCCCTCTGTTGCCCTCGAGGCATTCCACTCCGCAGACCTCTTGCCCTTCAGGCGGGATTTGAAGTCGGCCCAACTACATATGTGATGAGAATTAGGGGCAAGGGACATAAAAGTTAAGAATACCTGTTTTTCTTGATTGTACACATGTTAGGTATTTGGTTGCTATAGGCAACATCACATCTAGCTAAGTTTGTATTAATAATTTGGACAGAAAATGGTGTGTCAATATACACTTACCGTCCTCTAACTTCCTGTGATGTGCGGACAATTGAGCCGACTTCATTAACAGAATCAGTGATGTTCCTCCAGATTCTATCTTTGGATGCAGCACCCATGTTTTTGCTGCCTCAATGAATTTTTTCCATGGCTTGTGTGACCAAAACATGTAACTCCCTCTTAGTGAAGGTGGGCTGTCTTCTTTGTTTTTTTTTATGTAGCCTGTGAGCTATCGTCCTGACCCTCCTCACCATCTTCCTCTTCACTAGCTGCTTGTGTACTTTGGGTTTGGGATGGTAGTCCTGAATCTCCCTCAGTTTCCCCAGTATCTATTTCTGGCAGGGGATTCACTCCTAACTCCTGTGTATCAGAAGATGGAGTTTGTATAGTACTGGGTCCTGCAATTTCAACATCCGCGCTGGCAGCTTCCAGCATCTGCCTCCGCAGCGCTAGGCGCCTATGTGTCAAAGCGGACATCTGCTGTTGCACCATCTCCATCTCTGCTGCCATCTGCTCACGAATAGCCATGTTGCTGGTGGCATGTGTGTTTGCACAGGTGTCTAGCGATTTATAGCTGCATGTGATTTCCAGTGCGGTAATTCGCACAGGTGTCAATTATGCTAATACTTCCAGCAATTGTTGTCCTGGCTATTTAAAAGCCTTGACTGCAGCCTGTGTGAGTGGGTGTATGATGTGAATTTGTCAATCAAGACACAAGCAAGGTGGTCGTGGTGCCTAGCACATTTCAGAGTGAGTTTTTAGGGCCTAATTCCGAGTTGATTGCAGCAGAAAACTTGTTAGCAGCTGGGCAAAACCATGTGCACTGCAGGGGAGGCAGATATAACATGTGCAGAGAGAATTAGATTTGGGCGGGGCATGTTCAAACTGAAATCTAAATTGCAGTGTAAAAATAAAGCAGCCAGTATTTACCCTGCACAGAAACAAAATAACCCATCCACATTTAACTCTCTCTGCAAATATTATATCTGCACCCCTGCAGTGCACATGGTTTTGCCCAACTGCTAACAAACTTGCTGCTGCGATCAACTCAGAATAACCCCCTTAGTGCAGTATATAGCATAAAAATGAGCGTTTGTTAGCTTGCTAATTTCTTACTGTTGTGTTGCGGATGGCGTATTTAATACATCTGTTTTTTGTATTTCAAAAAAAAAAATATTACCAAACCAAGTATGTATGGGTGTGCAATGGTCCTTTGTAGTGGTTTAAATTGTTTTTGTTTTTGTTTGGTGTTTAATGTTTATTTAATTATATTTGTTTACATGTAGTATCTAATAGGTATGTTACATGTAATTTGCAGTGTTCCCGTTCTAGTGGTGAGAGTGGTTTTTTAAATTCTTATTGCCCATTTCTCTTTCTTGTAGGTGTCTCTATTGATAATTTGCTGCTTTAAATTTTTGGATAGCCAAAGTAGGCCAGTTTTTTTTTACTTCAAACCAAACAAGTGTTTCTTTATATTCTGAGCAGGTAAGTTGCCTGTCTCTGGGTAGCATGGTGTGGGTTTGTTGAGAGTGTGTATGTTAGTTCTTATTGGCCATTTCTCTCTCTTGTAGGTGTCTCTATTGTTATTTTGTTGCTTTAAATTTTTGGTTGGCCAAAGTAGGACAGTTTTTTTTTTTTACTTCAAACCAAACAAGTGTTTCTTTATATTCTGAGCAGGAAGTTGCCTGTCCCTGGGTGGCATGGTGTGGGTTTGTTGAGAGTGTGTCTGTTAGTTCTTATTGTCCATTTCTCTCTCTTGTATGTGTCTCTTTTATTATTTTGATGCTTTACATTTTTGGATAGCCAAAGTAGGCCAGTTTTTTTTTACTTCAAACCAAACAAGTGTTTCTTTATATTCTGAGCAGGTAAGTTGCCTGTCCCTGGGTGGCATGGTGTGGGTTTGTTGAGAGTGTGTATGTTAGTTCTTATTGGCCATTTCTCTCTCTTATAGGTGTCTCTATTGTTATTTTGTTGCTTTACATTTTAGGATAGCCAAAGTAGGCCAGTTTTTTTTTACTTCAAACCAAACAAGTGTTTCTTTTTATTCTGAGCAGGTAAGTTGCCTGTCCCTGGGTGGCATGGTGTGGGTTTGTTGAGAGTGTGTATGTTAGTTCTTATTGGCCATTTCTCTCTCTTGTAGGTGTCTCTATTGTTACTTTGTTGCTTTACATTTTTGGATAGCCAAAGTAGGCCAGTTTTTTTTACTTCAAACCAAACAAGTGTTTCTTTATATTCTGAGCAGGTAAGTTGCCTATTTTGTGTTTTTTTTTTTTACTTTGTGTTAAAAACAAAACATACTTAGTAGTTATTTAATATCTTGTTGCAGTAATTATATGGGTATGTTTTTTTGAAAAAATCAGTTGTTATTTCTGATGGTAACCTATGTTGTAGGTACTTAGCTAACTGTGGATTAATGTTTTTTTGAGGGGGGTTTTTCCGTATTTTCATCATGAAGATATGGAGTACGTTCCTGCAGTAAGTGACGTCCCATACTTTTTCCATTTTTTTAATTTATGTCAATGTGTTGTGTTAATTGATTGTGTGTTTTAATGATTCTTACCTTCATTTGAAGTTGGTGATGTCCATTCATGTGGCAGTGGAAGCCCTCCCACCCCAACCCATGGAACCACTCCCACCCCAACCGGCGCAAGTCCTACAACCCCAACCGGCTCCTCATCCTCCAAGTCAACGGAGGCGTGCAAGGCCACCAATTTTCCGTACCCGTGTCCTCCTTTTTGGGATGCCTGACGATGTTGTGTTGCGCAGATACAGACTGCCACCTCATCTAATCCTAGACACTCTCTCCATAATAGAGAGTGATCTAGAACAATCCATTAGGTATCCTACAGCAATACCAGCATTGACACAATTCCTTGCTGTGTTACATTTTTTGGCCACTGGTTCGTACCAGCATGTCGTAGGAGATCTGGTTGGCATGTTGCAGGGCCAGTTCAGTAAGGTCCTGCGGCATGTCAGCCAAGCTTTCCTAAACCGAATTAAGCAATTTATCTCAATGCCTTTGGTGCCCTGGCTGTGGTGAAGCGGCAATTTCAGGAAGGGGGTAGTCGCTTCCCACACGTTATTGGGATTGTGGATGGGACACATGTTGCTATTGTTGCGCCAAGACATAATGAAGAAATCTTTAGAAACAGGAAACTGTTTCATTCTCTGAATGTAATGGTTGTTTGTGGCCCATCCCTCCAGATCCTGTCCCTGAATGCTAAGTTCCCTGGGAACTCCCATGATGCCCGTGTCATTAGACAATCAGGGATATGGCAAAGATTACGAACAATGGAAGGCCAAGACATGTGGCTATTCGGTGAGTTTTGTAATTTTCATTATTGGAACAGTCATATTGTTGGAATTACATTATGTTAATTTTATTTTATCCTTTTTCTATTCTCATATTATCAAACAGGAGACCGTGGATATCCTTGCACCCCCTGGCTCATGACTCCTTACAGTAAACCCAGGCCAGGACCACAGTCGGCATTTAACTCCGCGCTTACTGCCACTAGACAGCTGGTGGAGCACACAATTGGTGTTCTTAAAGGACGTTTTCGTGTGCTCCACCGCACTGGTGGCGACATTATGTATTCGCCGGAGATGGTAAGTAAAATTGTGGTCTTGTGCGCTATCCTACATAAAATCGCTGTAAGGAGTCGCATAGAGCTTCCCCACATGGAGGAATTGCCGGATGAAGAGCCAGGGGTTGGCCGGACATTCCGTGGGGGGAGTGTGTCCCGCCAGGGGAATGCTGTAAGGGCTCGAATTGTTCGGGATTATTTCAGGTATTGTGTTTTATTTTAATTTAGTTTTGTCTCCCAAAACTGTTTTTTTTTGGGGACTGATGGCATTTAGGTAGCTTGGTAAAGTTCAGAGTGTGTTGCTTGTGTTTTGTGAGTATTTATTATTGTTTCAGTACATAATTAATCTGTAATGTTCTCCTTATCATGTTTGTTGTGTAAGATTGTTGTAGACAATTGTTTTTTATAAAAGATTTAATTTGGGATAATTGTGGTTTTTTAATGTTTTGCTTGTGCATCTGTTTAAAATAAAAATGACACAACATCTGATCCTAAAACTCAAAAACTTTGTGACTTTGTGTAGCTGATTGATCATGTAAAATGTGGTGAGTACACTTACTTTTTTTTGTTTATTTTTTTGCTCTCTCTCTCTCTCTCTCTCTCTATATATATATATATATATATTTATTTTAAATATATATATATATATATATATATATATAGAGAGAGAGAGAGAGAGAGAGAGACTTATATGTTTATGTATACCGGAAAAATATTACTGGTATATGTGTGTGTATGTTTCTATATAACTATCTAGAGACATATATATATAAACATTGTCATGGTTTTTTTTTTGCCTTTTATCCTACAAACCTACAATGATAGTAATTTAGAAGCATGACTTTGGAAAACAAATTTTATCCAATAAGTGTGTGTGTGTGTGTGTGTGTGTGTGTGTGTGTGTGTGTGTGTGTATGTGAGTGTGAATGTGTGTGTGTTTCCGCGGGTGCAAATCTCCGCTGATGCTAACTGTACACACTGTCCTGCACATTAATGTACACATATCAATAAAGTTTAATACAGATGACACCATACAATTACAACCAATCAAATGCCACCACACACTATAAATATATGCCCATGTAAGGAAAACGCCATTGGCACCATGCGCGCAGCTGCCTTTTCGCGTGGGAGCTGCGCGTGCTAATAGCTGTCATGGACCGCCGCATAGGCCGTGCAGGGCCCTTCATACCCAATAGGGTTAAGCGTGAGGCCTATGCGGAGGTCCTCCGCAAACTGCGGACACACACCTGGACACGGCGCAGCATCATACAGCTCGAAAGGCGGTGGAGTGACCTCCGCCGTCGCACGCCGGAGCTGTTGGCGGAGCTGCGCCAACAAATTAGCATCCGCCGTAGAAACAGTAAGTTAAACACATTACATAATATATAATTATTACACTGAGATTATTTGCAGAATATTTTTTAGTTAAAAATGCAAATTTTCACTAAGCAGTGCTATAGTTAGAGAATTAGCACAAACCTTACACAACATTCTACATTGTGTGTGGTTATGGCTTGCAGTACTGAGTGTGTAGCAAAGTGCTTGTGAAAAAGTTAATGTTGTTGTACTGAGTTGGGACACAGGCTGTCGGATGAACATAATAACTTGCTCTGTGTATTTAACATGGTACATAACAATGTAATTTTGAACTGCTGATGTTTTTTTTTTAAAGCCACAACCTAATTATTACATATGTCATTCTAGGGCAAGCACAACGGCGAGCATCGGCCGCAAGGCGGAGAATGGGAAGGGCAGGCCAATCCCCTTCTCCGCCCCCCTCCCCTTCTGTGTCCCAAACACCCTCTCCGCCCCCCTCCCCCTCTCTTTCCCAATCCCACACTCCGCCCCACTCCCCCTCTCTTTCCCAATCCCCTTCTCCGCCCCCCTCCCCTTCTGTGGCCCAAACACCCTCTCCACCCCCCTCCCCCTCTCTTTCCCAATCCCACTCTCCGCCCCACTCCCCCTCTCTTTCCCAATCCCCTTCTCCGCCTTCTCCCCTTCTATGGCCCAAACACCCTCTCCGCCCTCCTCCCCCTCTCTTTCCCAATCCCCCTCTGCGCCCCACTCCCTTTCTCTTTCCCAATCCCCCTCTCTGCCCCCCTCCCACTCTCTTTCCCAATCCCCCTCTCAGCCACACTCACCCTCTCTTTCCCAATCCCCCTCTATGCCCCCCTCCCCCTCTCTTTCCCAATCCCCCTCTCAGCCACCCTCCCCCTCTCTTTCCCAATCCCCCTCTCATCCACCCTCCCCCTCTCTTTCCCAATCGCCCTCTCAGCCACCCTCACCCTCTCTTTCACAATCCACCTCTCTGCCACCCTCCCCCTCTGTGGCCCATCCCACCTCTCCACCACCCTCCCCCTCTCTTTCCCAAGCCACCTCTCTGCCCCCCTCCCCCTCTGTGGCCCAACCCACCTCTCCGCAACCCTCCCCCTCTCAATCTGACCCACCCTCTGTAACCTCCTCCCCCTTCCATCCTCGTTTCCCCATCCACCCTCCTTCCCCCATCCTGCCTCCTTCCCCCATCCAGCCGACATCCCCCATCCAGCCACTATCCCTGCCTTCAGAATGGGCAGCAGAGGCCCCGGAGCCACTTCAGGGAGGTGGTAAAGTGGCAGAGGAGAGTAAGTTCAGACACATTGACATTTCATTTTGAGACTTATTTAACTTCACATTCTAATAAATGCAGTGTTGTACTGGGGCCAATCTTTTGCCAAGGTAAAATTTGTGTCTTCTTCATCATGGTTTGGATGTTGCATTTACATTTGTGTGAGAAACATTATATGTACAGTGTCTACATCTGCAATGTTGAGGATGCCCACTCTAGGTCGACACTCATTATGTCGACAGGGTTGCCTGGACAACAGGGTTTGTATGTACAACATTATCTGCAAAACTGTTAGACCTGAGTGGAGTTTAGTTTGTTGTTTGACTTTTACACTTGTGCCTGGGTATTCCAATATTTGCACATTGAAGTCGCAGGCTTTACTTTGTTAGGAAGGCTAAGGACACAGTGATTTGTGTTGTGAAAGTTGCACTCCTACAATTTAGGATTTTAACATTTTAAAAGCTGTTTGACCTTATGTAGTAAGTAGTGATGTGCACCGGACATTTTTCGGGTTTTGTGTTTTGGTTTTGGATTCGGTTCCGCGGCCGTGTTTTGGATTCGGACGCATTTTGGCAAAACCTCACCGAAATTTTTTTGTCGGATTCGGGTGTGTTTTGGATTCGGGTGTTTTTTTACAAAAAACCCTAAAAAACAGCTTAAATCATAGAAATTGGGGGTCATTTTGATCCCATAGTTTTATTAACCTCAATAACCATAATTTCCACTCATTTCCAGTCTATTCTGAACACCTCAAAATATTATTTTTAGTCCTAAAATTTGCACCGAGGTCGCTGGATGGCTAAGCTAAGCGACACAAGTGGCCGACACAAACACCTTGCCCATCTAGGAGTGGCACTGCAGTGTCAGGCAGGATGGCACTTCAAAAATATAGTCCCCAAACAGCACATGATGCAAAGAAAAAAAGAGACGCACCAAGGTCGCTGTGTGACTAAGCTAAGTGACACAAGTGGCCGACACAAACACCTGGCCCATCTAGGAGTGGCACTGCAGTGTCAGGCAGGATGGCACTTCAAAAAAATAGTCCCCAAACAGCACATGATGCAAAGAAAAAAAGAGGCGCACCAAGGTCGCTGTGTGACTAAGCTAAGCGACACAAGTGGCCGACACAAACACCTGGCCCATCTAGGAGTGGCACTGCAGTGTCAGGCAGGATGGCACTTCAAAAAAATAGTCCCCAAAAAGCACATGATGCAAAGAAAAAAAGAGGCGCACCAAGGTCGCTGTGTGACTAAGCTAAGCGACACAAGTGGCCGACACAAACACCTGGCCCATCTAGGAGTGGCACTGCAGTGTCAGGCAGGATGGCACTTCAAAAAAATAGTCCCCAAACAGCACATGATGCAAAGAAAAAAAGAGGCGCACCAAGGTCGCTGTGTGACTAAGCTAAGCGACACAAGTGGCCGACACAAACACCTGGCCCATCTAGGAGTGGCACTGCAGTGTCAGGCAGGATGGCACTTCAAAAAAACAGTCCCCAAACAGCACATGATGCAGAGAAAAAAAGAGGCGCACCAAGGTAGCTGTGTGTCTAAGCTAAGCGACACAAGTGGCTGACACAAACACCTGGCCCATCTAGGAGTGGCACTGCAGTGTCAGGCAGGATGGCACTTCAAAAAAATAGTCCCCAAACAGCACATGATGCAAAGAAAAAAAGAGGCGCACCAAGGTCGCTGTGTGACTAAGCTAAGCGACACAAGTGGCCGACACAAACACCTGGCCCATCTAGGAGTGGCACTGCAGTGTCAGGCAGGATGGCACTTCAAAAAAATTGTCCCCAAACAGCACATGATGCAAAGACAAAAAGAGGCGCACCAAGGTCACTGTGTGACTAAGCTAAGCAACACAAGTGGCCGACACAAACACCTGGCCCATCTAGGAGTGGCACTGCAGTGTCAGGCAGGATGGCACTTCAAAAAAAACAGTCCCCAAACAGCACATGATGCAAAGAAAAAAAGAGGCGCACCAAGGTCACTGTGTGACTAAGCTAAGCGACACAACTGGCTGACACAAACACCTGGCCCATCTAGGAGTGGCACTGCAGTGTCAGGCAGGATGGCACTTCAAAAAAATAGTCCCCAAAAAGCACATGAAGCAAAGAAAAAAAGAGGCGCACCAAGGTCGCTGTGTGACTAAGCTAAGCGACACAAGTGGCCGACACAAACACCTGGCCCATCTAGGAGTGGCACTGCAGTGTCAGGCAGGATGGCACTTCAAAAAAATAGTCCCCAAACAGCACATGATGCAAAGAAAAAAAGAGGCGCACCAAGGTCGCTGTGTGACTAAGCTAAGCGACACAAGTGGCCGACACAAACACCTGGCCCATCTAGGAGTGGCACTGCAGTGTCAGGCAGGATGGCACTTCAAAAAAATTGTCCCCAAACAGCACATGATGCAAAGAAAAAAAGAGGCGCACCAAGGTCGCTGTGTGACTAAGCTAAGCGACACAAGTGGCCGACACAAACACCTGGCCCATCTAGGAGTGGCACTGCAGTGTCAGGCAGGATGGCACTTCAAAAAAATTGTCCCCAAACAGCACATGATGCAAAGAAAAAAAGAGGCGCACCAAGGTCGCTGTGTGACTAAGCTAAGCGACACAAGTGGCTGACACAAACACCTGGGCCATCTAGGAGTGGCACTGCAGTGTCAGGCAGGATGGCACTTCAAAAAAATTGTCCCCAAACAGCACATGATGCAAAGAAAAAAAGAGGCGCACCACAGGTAAAGAATGTAGATGGATAGTATACTTAATGACGACACAGAGGTAGGTACAGCAGTGGCCTTCCGTACTGCTATATATAGTATACTGGTGGTCACTGTGTCAGCAAACTGCAAAACTAAAATGCACCACAGGTATAGAATGTAGATGGATAGTATACTTAATGATGACACAGAGGTAAGTACAGCAGTGGCCTTCCGTACTGCTATATAAAGTATACTGGTGGTCACTGTGTCAGCAAACTGCAAAACTAAAATGCACCACAGGTATAGAATGTAGATGGATAGTATACTTAATGAATGACGACACAGAGGTAGGTACAGCAGTGGCCTTCCGTACTGCTATATATAGTATACTGGTGGTCACTGTGTCAGCAAACTGCAAAACTAAAATGCACCACAGGTATAGAATGTAGATGGATAGTATACTTAATGACGACACAGAGGTAGGTACAGCAGTGGCCTTCCGTACCGTACTGCTATATATACTGGTGGTCACTGTGTCAGCAAACTGCAAAACTAAAATGCACCACAGGTCTAGAATGTAGATGGATATTATACTTAATGAATGACGACACAGAGGTAGGTACAGCAGTGGCCTTCCGTACTGCTATATATAGTATACTGGTGGTCACTGTGTCAGCAAACTGTAAAACTAAAATGCACCACAGGTATAGAATGTAGATGGATAGTATTCTTAATGAATGATGACACAGAGGTAGGTACAGCAGTGGCCTTCCGTACTGCTATATATAGTATACTGGTGGTCACTGTGTCAGCAAACTGCAAAACTAAAATGCACCACAGGTATAGAATGTAGATGGATAGTATACTTAATGACGACACAGAGGTAGGTACAGCAGTGGCCTTCCGTACCGTACTGCTATTATTTATAGTATACTGGTGGTCACTGTGTCAGCAAACTGCAAAACTAAAATGCACCACAGGTATAGAATGTAGATGGATAGCATACTTAATGACGACACAGAGGTAGGTACAGCAGTGGCCTTCCGTACCGTACTGCTATATATACTGGTGGTCACTGTGTCAGCAAACTGTAAAACTAAAATGCACCACAGGTATAGAATGTAGATGGATAGTATACTTAATGACGACACAGAGGTAGGTACAGCAGTGGCCTTCCGTACCGCTATATATAGTATACTGGTGGTCACTGTGTCAGCAAACTGCAAAACTAAAATGCACCACAGGTATAGAATGTAGATGGATAGTATATTTAATGAATGACGACACAGAGGTAGGTACAGCAGTGGCCTTCCGTACTACTATATATAGTATACTGGTGGTCACTGTGTCAGCAAACTGCAAAACTAAAATGCACCACAGGTATAGAATGTAGATGGATAGTATACTTAATGAATGACGACACAGAGGTAGTTACAGCAGTGGCCTTCCGTACTGCTATATATAGTATACTGGTGGTCACTGTGTCAGCAAACTGCAAAACTAAAATGCACCACAGGTATAGAATGTAGATGGATAGTATACTTAATGACGACACAGAGGTAGATACAGCAGTGGCCTACTGTACCGTAATGCTATATATAATATACTGGTGGTCACTGGTCAGCAAAACTCTGCACTATACTCCTCCTATATAATATTATACTGGTGGTCCCCAGTCCCCACAATAAAGCAGCACACTGAGCACAGATATGGAGTGTTTTTCAGGCAGACAACGTATACTGGTGGTCACTGTCAGCAAAACTCTGCACTGTACTCCTGCTATATAATACAGCTGCTCCCTAGTCCCCACAATTAAGCAGTGTGAGCACAGATATATATGCAGCACACTGAGCACAGATAAGGAGAGTTTTTTTCAGGCAGAGAACGTATACTGGTGGTCACTGATCAGCAAAACTCTGCACTGTACTCCTCCTATATTATACAGCTGCTCCCCAGCCCTCCCCATAATTAAGCAATAAAGCACAATCAAGTTCAACAACAACGGAGAGGACGCCAGCCACGTCCTCTCCCTAACATTTCCAATGCACGAGTGAAAATGGCGGCGACGCGCGGCTGCTAATATAGAATCCGAATCTCGCGAGAATCCGACAGCGGGATGATGACGTTCGGGCGCGCTCGGGTTACCCGAGCCATACGGGAGAATCCGAGTATGGCTCGGACCCGTGTAAAAAGGGTGAAGTTCGGGGGGTTAGGTTTCCGAGAAACCGAACCCGCTCATCACTAGTAGTAAGGTAGGCTTTCAGGGAGTATGGGCATGCTAGGATATGTTGTCCTTCTGAAGATGTTGATATGCAGAGTGATGATTTAGGGCCAACCCCCAAAATGATAAGTCTGCTTCACTCCAGATGTGAATGAATCCCAGCATGGTGTTACATTTACTAAGATGTTAGTTCTATTTAAGATGGGATGTTGCCCATAGCAACCAAGCAGATTCTACATGTAATTTTTTTCTCCCCTTCTACAAGATAATATGTTTAATGTTATTGGTTGCTATGGGCAACGTCCCATCTTAAATAGAACTCACATATTAGTAAATGTACCCCATGGTGTGGTACACTTTCTTAAAAAAATAATTTAAAAATAAAAAACATTGCTGAGCAGGCTTGTGTGTTTTTCTGCTACTGTTTTCTCATTAAAACATCCATGATATAGTCACTTTGCCATTAAAGCAGGCCTGTCCAAACTTCGGCCCTTCAGCTGTTGAGAAAGTACACATCCCAGCATGCCCTGACACAGCTTTAGCATTCTCTGACACCAAAACTGGGTCAAGGCATGCTGGTATATGTAGTTTCACAACAGCTGGAGGGCCACAGTTTGGACATGCCTGCATTAAAGTGTGCTTTGTGCCTTGCTTGTATAATAGGTAATGTTAGTAAGCTAGTAATGTTTTCTATGCCTCTTCATTTCAGATGTTGCAGTTGGAGATCCCACCAGTTTGCCTGCTATTGTTTCCAGGCTTAAAGGGAACCTGAGGGCCGTGCTTGAGGAACTTGAAACCTTAGAAAAAAAATTCTAAGATGAAAAATGTTAATTTTTTTGACATTCATTTAAAAAAAAATAATAATAAAAAAAACAAAAAAACAATTGTTTTTGAAGTTAAGCGGGTGTTGTGTTTATTAATGCTATTTAGGAAAAGCAGATTTGCGTGCAGAAATTGGTGACCTAAAACAGTTCACACATCTTATTTAAGAATAGTTATTTAAAATTACACAAACAAAAACAAATAAAATAGACAGTTAGGAGCTTATTGTTTTTAAAAACATGTAAACTCATTTATTCACACACTACACTTCTACGGCAAAAAAAAAAAAAAACATTAGACCAGGCACATTTACCACATCTATATTTTTTATTTATTAATTTAAATGTTGATGGACAATTATGCCTACAAAGTGTTATTCAGGTATTCTTTGAAGACTTAATTGGTCATGACCATTATCATTCATTACACTAATTGGAATCGTAATTGAGGAAGGCTTGTGGAGTTTGAACTGAAAGGTGTAATTTAACTTAAAAAAACCCCATTGCTGTGCGTTTTTTAGCAAAAGCGTGTGCAATTTTAAGAAGAATGGCCCTCATTCCGAGTTGTTCGCTCGTTCTTTTTCATCGCATCGCTGCGATTTTCCGCAAACTGCGCATGCGCAATGTTCGCACTGCGACTGCGCCAAGTAAATTTGCTAAGAAGTTTGGTATTTTACTCATGGCATTACAAGGTTTTTTCTTCGTTCTGGTGATCGTTGTGTGATTGACAGGAAGTGGGTGTTTCTGGGCGGAAACTGGCCGTTTTATGGGAGTGTGTGAAAAAACGCTGCCGTTTCTGGGAAAAACGCGGGAGTGTCTGTAGAAACGGGGGAGTGTCTGGGCGAACGCTGGGTGTGTTTGTGACGTCAAACCAGGAACGAAACTGACTGAACTGATCGCAGTGGCAGAGTAAGTGTCGAGCTACTCAGACACTGCTTAGAAATTTCTATTCGCAATTTTGAGAATCTTTCGTTCGCAATTTTGCTAAGCTAAGATTCACTCCCAGTAGGCGGCGGCTTAGCGTGTGCAATGCTGCTACAAGCAGCTTGCGAGCGAACAACTCGGAATGAGGGCCAATGTGTAAATCTACGAGAAGTTAGTATTTTTACGATGAGGTTTGTGGTAATGCGATGGGTTCGCATTAATACGATGTCATTTGGCATACGCCTACATTGTCTAATACTGCATACAAAATAGCAAAAATACGTTGGGGGCGGATATTCGCTATTGTGCAACGTATTCGCAATTTTGCGTATATGTTGTGCGAACGAAAAAAATAGCGATCAACTCGGAATCATCCCCTAACTGTGGTACAAATTAAGTCACCTGTGCCCAAACAAGGTTATCCTTAACACCTGGACCACTAGGGTGCCTTGAGGACCGCATTTGGGAACCTCTATACTGGAGTATAATAAAATACATTATAAACTAACATGTTTGATAATCCTTATCTAATGAAATGAAAGGACTACAGTATCTGCACTATTTTAACGAAATATGCGAGAATAAATTGTGTGACAATATCTCATTTTACAGCCTGTCAGCTACAGAGATAGTTTGCATAGACAATTAAATATGTTTTTGTACTGTTTCTAATCACTTATAGAGGATGGTATATTGTACTGTACTGTATATTCTACTCTCTACAGTCTACAGAAAGTATAAGTTTGTGCAAGGAATATTAGTTGCAAAACAGATTTTTAAAATGATTGCACTATCAAGTCACCAAATAGGCTGACTCTTATCATGGAGAAAGCAGGAGGATCTGACAAGACAACTGGCGCTATATTAGCTCTTACCAGGCAGTCAGTTATTACATTTATTAACATGAACATTTTTTTGTGACTATGCCTTATAAGGATAGAATATTTGATTTATGACCATATAATGGCGGTATTGAAATGATATATAACGCCCAATCTTCTTTCTAAAAGTGATCCAGGTTTTCGCGCTTATCACACCCATTGTTATCAAGTATAGCTGTGTAAAGGTTTGGGAGCCCTCGCTACCCCGGAGGGTAGAGATCTGAAATGATTATTCCATGCTTGTCAGCAGAAACAGAATAGGTGTGGAAGGGGTTGAAAAGTATTGAATACCACCCTAAGTGTCTTACAAATTATTCACCTTAGATCAATGGTTACCAAACTGGCAGCCGTGGCACCCTGGGGTTCTCGGGGCACTTGCAGGGGTGTCCTGGCTTGGTGGTCGAGGATCAGTTCAAATTATTTATGGTCAATATAATAGGCAAAATCAGTGCTTGTGGCTTCTAACAGGGCCGGATTAAGGCTTGTGTGGGTCCATGGGCAACTGAAATGTTGGGGACCACCACTAAAAAAATTGATGGCAACCCCAACCACCTTCCCTCCCCAACCTATACACACACATACATACTTTTGTTACCTGTCTGGACCCTGCCAGTCACAGTGCAACAGTGGGAGAGCAGGGATCCTGGAGAACACAGTAACAGCGCCAACATAAATGCACATGGTGTCCGTGTTCCTTAGTTATAAAGGAGAGCATAGTCTGCTGTAAGTCAGTGTGGGAAGCCAGGAGAGCACAGCATTGCAGTGGCCGGCTCCAGTACACTGTCTCACAGGATTTTCTGTCACTATCCCCTGAGATTGACTACAGTAAGGACCTCATCGGCGGCCTCTGAGCTGAGCCACTGAAGAGTGCAAATGGAGACACAGCTAAATGCTTTGTTCTGCTTTTCATAGTGCCATACTGTAGGACAATTCTGTGGGAATGTGTGTGGGGGCCCTTGGACCCTCGCACCTGTCGCCCCTCCTATTATCCAGCTTTGGCTTCCCATCATAAAATATGTGGACAAACAGAAGCAAATCCTGTCCCTCACCACACAAATGATGCTAAGGATGACACAAACACAATTTACCGCATTTAATATTTTCTGAATTTCTCACTTTTGGCCTAGGGGTGTCGTGACAAAAATTCTGATACTAAAGAGTGCCGTGATTCAAAAAAGTTTGTGAATCACTGCCCTAGATGTTTCTGCATTACTAAGCAAGAAAAAAAGGCATTTGGTTTCCCCCAGCACCCTGAATGATAACAGTAACTAGATGTAAATCCCACATAATAAAAGAATTCAGAAGATCTTCGTTACACATATTACACATATACAGAGATGCCTTGATGCGGCTTTGGGGCTTAACCACACATTTGCACAAATATGTGTAACGAAGATCTCTGAATTCTATTATTATTTGAGATTTACATCTAGTTATCGTTATCATTCAGGGTGCTGGGGGAAACCAAATGCCTTTTTTTCTTGCTCAGAAATACCCCTCCCTTTCGAGCACCTGAATGATATCTCTAAGCTAATTGAGCATCTACCTATATATATGTTTCTGCATTACTGTCTATGGTGGGATTCAACCAATGATAATAAAACCTTTTGACAAAAAGGATAGATTTCTGAATTTTTTTTAAAGATTTGGCTATAAATGAAAACATAAATCAGAGCCAAGGTAAATACAGAGTGTTTTACTTGCTATTGGCCCCAAAGATTTTTGTATAACTTTTAAAGTAATTGACATACAGACCTTGGTCTATGAGAAGCATGAGGAAGTCATAGCAAGTGTTAAAAAAGTTTTCTTCAATTACATTAAAAGTTATAAGAAAAACTTTGGGGCCATCAGCTAGTGAAACACCTCTGTACATTAGAGATGTGCTGTTTGGTTATTAAGAAATCCGAGGTCACATACATTTTGTTGATCCAAACCAATTCCTAGTTCGCTTCTCCAGAGGTTCGGAATTTGAATTTTATATCCAAATTTCAGATGTTGGAATGCAAAAATGACATGATTTTAGCAATTTTTGTCCATTTTCAGGAAACTCAAAACCTAAGATTAAGATATTTGGTGGGGTGTAATGCAGTCTGAGATCACCGGAGGTGTGTCAAAATTAGCGGCTGAGCATAACCACGACCCCTCCCCTACTCTTTTATTCTTATGGAAAATAAAAGATGAGGCCAAACTGGTCATTGGTCAGGAATACCTGTAGGGAAATGTGTTATTTGGCAAGAATCATCCAGAAGAATGTTATAAAAAGTAGGGCGATGCGTCAAATTGAGAAGAAAGGTTGGATGAACCTTGACGATGCACCATAAGTTTCAAATAACATTGACTCAGGAATAGCCCAATAGTCAATGTCCTCCAGTTTGTCTTCTACTCACGCCAAATTAATGTACAGAGGACACAGAACAGACCAATACCATGGTTTCTGATTTGAGTTCTGTGATTGCTCTGCTGATTATACACTGGAATGTCATTTGTATTTACTCTGTAGAACATTTTTTTTTTTCGTTATGGGACTTGATGGATTCACTCTGTGTCTGGGCTTGGAGGAGAGCTAAGAGTCTCAATTGCTTAAGATCAGTCTTTTTTCTGAAGCATTTGGGAAGAATCAAATAAGGAAATGTGGAGGGAGGAGTTAGAGAAAGAAGGTAAGCCAGGTCAGAAAAATGGCAGTACAGATTGCAAGACAGTTGAACTTCATTTAGATATGAAGCATTAGCATTGAGCAAGTATTACAATTGTTTATAAAATCTGAAACATTAGAACTAAAGTCAGGTAAATTTATTTCTTTGTAAAGGGGGTCATTCCAACCAGATCGCTAGCAGGCAACTTTTAGCACTGTTAGCACTGCTGCGATCAGGTAGTCGCCACCTACAGGGGAAGGTGGAATCGCTGTGCAGGGCTGCGATCCGCTGTGCAGAGACTGCACTAGCAAAACGTTTGTGCAGTCTCTGCACAGCTCAAAATGTACTCACCTGCTGAAGCTGATGTCAGGATCACTCCCTGCTGACATCCGGACACACCTGCGTTTTCTTTGGCACTCCCAGAAAATGGTCAGTTTCCGCCCCGGGCCAGCCTCTTCCTGTCAATCTTCTTGGGTTCACCACTGCAAACATGTTCTTCGGTACTCTCATCGCTGCCCGCTGACAGCCGTTGCGGGCAATGATGCAACTGTGCATTGCCACCCGCGTGCATGCGCAGTTCGGAACTGTTCACACGGCTGTGAAAAAAGCAGCGTGCGAACGTGTCAGAAATGACCCCCCATGATGGATTCGCTCTGTGTCTGGGCTTTGAGGAGAGCTAAGAGTCTCACTTGCTTAAGAGTAATAATTCTTTCTGAAGCATTAAGAGGAATCAAATAAGGGAATGTGGAGGAAAGTGCACTTGAAAGAAGGTAAGCCAGGTCAGAAAAAAGGCAGTACAGGTTGTGAGACAGTAGAGCGATCAGATAGATGAAGCATTGGCATCGGGCAGGTATTACAATTGTTAATAATATCTGAAACATTAGAACTAAAGTCAGGTACATTTTATCCTTTAAAAAGTTCCTTCTATTAAATGATTTAATTGCTCAAAAACAGAAAACAGGAAAGGGTATCAGGTGTAACCATATGCAGTAGATCACAACAACTAGTTGAGAAATTTCTAAATACTGTAGTCTACAGCTTTGACAAGACTGATAGCTGGCATGCTTTTAGGATGAAGAATGTTTAATGGTGAGGTCAGAAGATGTGGGTCCGGGATGGAATTGGAATGTTTATCCAGTACTTTGAAGCCACAAGTTATGCCAGAGACCCATCTACATGGTGCGCTACTGACTCAGGCCATGGGAGGACTCATTATGCATGCACAGTGGAATCTCTGGTGGCTCTAAAGGCTTAAAGGCTGAACATAGATTTACTGCACATGAAGAGGCACTTCTGGTATTTTCTTGTGCCAGGGAGCCAGAGGACCTTTGAGAATACTGTTTTGGTTGCTATGTGCTTTAGACATATTCTTTAGGGCACCATCCGGAAAGTATGATATTATTAAATACAAAATAAAAATAAGGAAACAGATATTTAATTCATGTTCTGTGCAGATTATATATTTTCCTCATATACTGGTCGCGCTACTGCAGAATGCTGCATCTCACCTGTAACAGTAGAGGTCAGCCCTTTAATTGATCTAACGTAATGCTATGCTCATTCATTGACCAAAAGAGGTCAATAATGATCAGCCAAGAGAATGGTTTCCCATGTTGCAGCCAAACTCATGTCCATTTGGTTATGTCCTCCAAGGCTTCTCTTAACAAATTCATGGCTGAACTCCACGAGGAGCAAGTTCATGTCCCTCATTAAAGGGTTTTTATTATTTCTACCTATGGCTCTACTTCAGGAGAGAAGAGAAGAAGAATCCATATGGATGTAGGTGATGAATGAAATTGAATCCCAGGGATTTGGGCAAGGTGTTTATTTCAATGAAAGAATCAAGCAGTAAGGGGATTAGTAATATTTAGCAAAAACTGCTGACCTACATTTTTCAAACCATGGTGTTTACTGTACAACAGAAAAAAATGAAGCCCAGACTAAATGACACCCAGTAAGAAATCTATGTTTTACTTTTGGTGTGTAGAACATTTGGAATACTTTACTGTGTACTGACACTGGGATTACTCATAATAGATGTTTTGGAAGATACATTACCTGTTTCCTTCTAGGCATTTAATATATGCCATTATGTGAGACCAATCAAATGCTCCAGTACGTGTGTTAATCCATTTGTTTAGCTCCATAATACATTGCTCAGAGCACTTCAGCACAAGGATCTGTTTGAAATATCCACTGGCTGTATAGAGATGATGAATGAGGGCTCCAGGACTGATTTCAATCAAAAGATCTCCCTTAATGTGACCTGCAGGGAAAGATTACAGTGATTACAGAGTATAATATGTTATGTAGCATCTATTCTATTTATCATGCTGTAATGTCCTGTTACAGGTAAGCAACTGCCTCACCACATGCCTGCTGCTCCTTCAGGTTATTCTATGAGGAATGTACTGTTAGTACTTATTTGAGTAGAATTTCCATTATCTGGGGCCACCTTTCCTGCCTACAGTAAATACACAGGCATTTTTAGACATCAGATTGTTCATAATGTTCAATAATGTAAACCCTTAGAAAACATGCACACCTAATTCACTAGGGGACTCATTCCGAGTTGATCACTCGCTAGCAATTTTTAGCAGCCATGTAAAAGCTATGCCGCCGCCCACTGGGGAGTGTATTTTAGCTTAGCAGAAGTACCAACGCATGTGCTGCCTAGCTCTGCAAACCAGTTTGTGCAGTTTCAGAGTAGCTCTGAACCTACTCAGGTGCTTGCGATTACTTCAGCCTATCCATGCCAGATTTGACGTCAGCGAACGTCCAGCAACGCCTGCGTTTTTTCAGACACTCCTGCGTTTTTGCAAACACTTCCTGAAATCGGTCAGTTGACACCCAAAAACGTCCCCTTCCTGTCAATCTTCTTGTGGCCGTCAGTGCGAAGAAAAACTTCACTAGAACCTGTGGACAACCACAAAGAACTTTGTACCCGTACGTCATGCGTATGCATTGCAGGGCATATGCATGCGCATAAATGCCATTTTTCACCTGACCGCTGCGCTGCAAAAATTGGCAGCAAGCTATCAACTCGGAATGACCCCCTAAGGCAGAGGTTCCCAAATGCGGTACTCAAGGCTCCCCAATGGTTCAGGTTTTAAATGTATCCATGCTTGGCCACAGGTGACTTAATTAGCACCTCAGTCAATTTGATTTAACCATCTGTGCTGAGCCGTGGATTTACCTAAATCCTGGACTGCTGGGGTGGCTTGAGGACCGCATTTGGGAACCTCTGCACTAAGGAATGTAACTGCAAAGCTGTTTGCAGAAAATTTACGATTGCAATCCTTAATGGTTCTGGTATGAATGGTCGACCATGTTAAGGTTGACAGTCATTAGATCGACCACTGTTTTTTGACATTAGCATAGTCGACATGGACAAATAGTCAACACATGAAAATGGTCAATACCGGACAGGTCGACATGGATTTTTTAACTGTTTTTGTCTCATTTTTTTCCGTAACATGACCAGGAACCCCAATTATTGTACCGCGTCCCCTTGCATGTCTCGCTTTGCTCACCTTGCTGTGGGAAAGGTTCCTCGCTCCGCTACTGCTTTGCATAGGTCAATATTCCCAATCATAGTCCATGTGGATCGTAAAGTATGAAAAAGTAAAAAAAAAAAAGCCATGTTGACCTTTTCATGTGTCGACCTGTCCTGTGTTGACCATTTGCATGTATCAACCATTTGTCCATGTCGACCATGTCAATGTCGACCAATAGTGGTCGACCTAGTGACTGTCGACATAAGACTGTTGACCTTACCATCCTTAAAAATGCAAAAGAAGAAGGAGGTGCATACTACCTCCTACCTACATTTGTAATGCAATCGCATATGGAACGAACATCACAACCATTGATCGCGATGTTTATCTGCGATGACAGGCTGGGTAATCCTGGGCTTACTCAGACTTTACATCATAGGGTAGCTTGTGAGATCAAGGAAATTGCATCTCGCAATGCAGGCCTTGACCTCGCCACTCCCAGAAAATGAGGGCAATACACCCCCATTACTGGCAACGTCGTCAGCCCCCACACCCTCCCTCCCTCCCTGTGAACTCCTCTGCCTGTCAATCAGGATGAGGCATTCACGTCCCTGCTTTGTGATCGCAGGACCTGTTCTGCACATGTGCCAAATGCACAAGACCCACCATAATAAGGCCCTTTGTGAGCTTTTATTTAGTACATACTTTACTGTTAGTGAGAAAAATAAAGAAATGTGGGGAGTAAAGGTGTTGGTAAGGATAAGGGGGTTTTATTATGATGATGATGAAGGGCAGTGCCACAGTCAGGGGCACATTTTCCATTAGGCATGTGGGGCATATGCCTAGGGGCGGCACTTGTTTGTGGGAGGCAATTGGATGCTTGTGTTAGTAATGTCAGCCCACAAAGTACTAGTACCTGCAAAATGTTTTCACTGTACTTTACCATATTCCATCTTGAATGGAGAGTAAATGGATAGGACATGCACAGGTTGCCCCTGTAAGCCACCTCACAGCTCACAATATTGTTTCCACCAATATTAGCCAAAGGTTGCAGTGAGCTGATTGGTTACTAAGCAACTAATTAGTTGTGGGAAAAACATCCATAGATTTAAAAAAAAAATTACAGAGAAAAATATATATACTGTACATGTGACTTTAAAAATTAAAGTGTTATTGGAGCATATTTGCATGTGTATAACTTTGGACTAGAAATAAAAATCTAAGGTTGATAATTTCCAATACTCTTGACACATAGAACAAATATGATCTGTGAAGATAACTATGCAAATAGCCCCGTAAATGTGCCATGAGAGAAAAATTTGTGATATACTGCTTGAATGGTTGGTCTTTATTGGTATGTTGAGATATATATATATATATATATATATATATATAGAAAAGAGAAGTGAAGAAAAAGCGCCTAATGGTGCAGTAATTTTGGACTTTGATCTCTGTCACGACAACATTCATATATAGATATTAAGCGTACCAGATGAATAAATATGGCAAGCACATCAAAAAGCTGTTGTCTTCCTTCTATTGTTCACAGCCAAGGGGTCGGAACACTTGAAAGGTGACGACACATCACGGGGGGTTTTTTATCCTCCAAAGCTCGGATAGAATCAGCTCACAGCTCAGAGATACTACAAGTAAACATAAAATGCGCCTCTCATAGTGCAATATTGTTGCTGCAATGCAAGATCGTAAATCATTTTTATAAGTAATGAATGTACCAGAAGGTGGAAGTATAACAGCACGTCACGGACGGTCTTTATCGACCAGTACTCAGCATGCGGTTGGGTCCAAAGTTTCTAAACTTGACAGTGACTACTGATGAATGTAAGTCGAACATGCGTTCCAGCGCCGGTTTGCACTCCACTAATTCCCTCCACGTTTAACTCTTACTTCCTCTCTTCCAAAGGGAAATTACATTCCCAGATGATCGTGCACTTCCCGGCGCTGGCCTGCGCTCCACGAGTGCGTTCCACCATTTAAATATATACAAACTCTTATATGAAAAGGAATGACGTGTATCACTTGAATATCACAGTTTTTTCTAAGACAGATTCAACAGTGTTCAACCACTTGTTTTGATGCCAATGGATATCCCAAATGTGCATGCACATTTGGGATCATCTGGGTACGTAATTTCCCTTTGGAAGAGAGGAAGTGAGAGTTAAATGTGGAGGGAATTAGTGGAGTGCAAACCGGCGCTGGAACTACTGGGAGCACTGGCATGGCTACAGGGGGCACAACTACTGGGGGCACTGGCACAGCTACAGGGGGCACAGCTACAGTAGGCACAGCTACTGGGGCACTGGCAAATCTACAGGGGGCACACCTACTTGGGGCACTGGCAAAGCTAAAGGGGACACAACTGCTGGGGGCACACCTACTGGGAACATAGCTACAATGGGCACAGCTAGGGGGCACAGCTACTTGGGGCAAAGCTACTAGCGGCACAACTACTGGGGGCAAAGCTACTGTGCTCACAACTATTGGGGGCACTGCTACAGGGGGCACAGGTGCTGGGGACACAACTACTGGGTGGCAAATCTGCTGGGGGTACAGCTACAGAGGGGCACAAGTACAGGGAAATAACTGTGGCCATGCCCCTTCCCTATGAATAAGCCACGCCCCTATTTTACCTGAGGGGGGCACTGCAAGAAACGTTCGCCCTGGGCGCCATAAGGTCTAGAACCGGTCCTGACAGTCACTATACTGCACAGCCACAATTAGTCTGGAGTCTCTAGATGTACACAGCAGAGTATAGCACAGCATTTCCCTATACAGTCACTATACTGCACAGCCACAATTAGTCTGGAGTCTCTGGATGTACACAGCAGAGTATAACTCAGTGTGCTCCTATATACAGTCATTAGAAAATAAAATAATGTGGGCGCACTATAGAAAATACTTTAGTGGCAGCTGCTGGTTTTGTAAACACAATTTATTCTTAGAACATACAATAATTTATAAAACTTTCAATCCTTCACAACACTACTTAAGAACAACTATAGTAGATTTGGACACGCGTCCTAAAACTAAAAACTTGCTAATTTAGCATAATATTGCTGGTTAGATAAACATAAATTGCATGCATGCACTAGGAATTAGTATCCACTGGTTAGTATTGTACTTTGAGCTCAAATAAGGTATTAGTAGGCACGGCAGTTCTTGTATTATTAAAGCCTGTTTACCATTGTAAAGCCAATCCTATAATCCAGTTACATGTAGATGCACATATATCCTCTCAATGAATAGTGTCCACGTGTATGATATAGTCCCATATGCATAGAATATGGTCACTTACTCACGGACCGATTTGTTGTGGCCCCTCAGCGGTGGTGCCCCGTTGTTGTGTCCTGGGGCTCAGCTAGCGTGTGTCCGCCACAGCCGCGAGGTGGCCACGGTTGAAAGCAAGTCCGTAGCTACAGGGGACGCTCACTCGTCACGTTCTGCGACTTCCGGGTTTGGGGCTTCCGGCTTCCGGCTGTGCTCCACTTGCGTTCCAACAGCGTGTGTGAGTCACCTGACACATTTCTCCTCCTCTAAAGGGGGCGGTTTCATTCATACCTCTGATGAAACCGTCCCCTTTAGAGGCGGAGAAACGCGTCAGCTGACATATCTTCTCATTCTATGCAATAGATAGGCATATGTACACAAGGAAAGGTGCTATTTCCCTATAGATTGTAAGCTTGCGAGCAGGGCCTTCCTACCTCTATGACTGTTATCACCAAGTTTGTTATTGTTATTTCAAATTGTAAAGAGCAACAGAATTTGCTGCGCTATATAAGAAACTGTTAATAAATAATAAATAATGGCCTGTGCATGCCCAATCCGCATGGCCAGTGAGACCTGTACTCTTTTCATAAACAGGGACACTGCAGTGATTTGTATTTTAAAGGCATCCGCCTCAGCCGACATTAAGCAGAATGAGTCTTTGTTTCTGGTGAGCTTAACCTTCAGGTCAGCAGCGTTTAAAATTAGTTTATGTTGGTGGAAAAGGTTGCAGTGAAGCGGTCCTAGCAATTCAACTGTGCGACTCTGCGCTGTTGCTCCTGCGCGTTTTCTGAACCCCATATTTGGGCCGTCAATCTTGCACGTCACGTACAGCAGAGTATTGTTCAGATTGTAGCAGTGTTCGCCGCTAGCCGCTATATAAAATTCAAGCGGACCTGTGTCGGATAATACTGATAAAGGTTGAACTTCGACGTATAGACTTGTCTCTACGCTAGTTTGTGTCAGAAGCACGTAAAAAAAACAGCTCTGTTTTTGCGCATTCAACAGACTTGGAGTGAATGAAAGACATGGGGGTAAATTTATTAAGATTCGTAATTTTCCGTTTGTGGTCAAAGTACCATCACGAATGACATCGAAAGTGTAAAGGTGCAACTTTTTAAATTTAGTACGACTAATTTACTAAGCTGTCGTATTTGTATTTTTATTTTGTTCCGATGTCGATGTCATTCGTGGTTTTGTAAGGTAGAATGCGGCCGATTTTGTGGTTTGTCGGCCGTGTTCTGAGCTTTTTGTTACGACTGCGTCACATGTCGGTTACGGCAGTGTTTGTCCGTTCCCGGCCGCATTTTTTTCCTAAGTTTTGTTTTTGTCACTCGTCCGTGATTGGTTGTATTTGTGATGGAGGAGTGTCTGTGCACATTACTATAAAAACGCCCCAAACCGTCCGCACCTCGTGGGTTTAGCTAGTGGAGAGGAGAGAGGAAGGTGTATTAGGAGTAGGTGAGTTTGGTGGAGTTTTTGGTGGATTTTGTGCGGATTATTGCGATTGTTGAGTGCTGTACTGTGTGTGTAAGTAGTCTTGTCATACTTGTTGTGTAGTTTTTTCAAAGTTTGTCTACTTTTTTGTCCTTGTTTCTTTTTTCAAAGTCTATTGTCATTGTTTGTGAGTGAGTGAGTGTGTGTGTGTGTGTGTGTGTGTGTGTGTGTGTGTGTGTGTGTGTGTTGGGTGTGTGGTGTGTAGTGGTAGTGGAGGAGTGTGTTTTCTGTTTTTTTTCTCTGTGTTATTTGTCATTTGTTTGGATTATGTCTCAGTCAGAGGTCAGTGTTGTGGAAGAGGTGAGTGAGAGGGAGGAGGTGAGTGAGGTGGAGGAGGTTAGTGAGATGGAGGAGGTGAGTGAGGTGGAGGGGGTTAGTGAGAGGGAGGAGGTGAGTGAGGTGGAGGAGGTTAGTGAGGAGGAGGGGGTGCCTGTTGCGTTTTCCAGTGATAGTGATGGTGTTGTGGCTCCGCAGCCACGCACCACTACCAAGACTGGGCGCAATGTGAAGTTCAGCTATGCTGAAAACATGGCTTTGGTGCGGGAGCTGATGAGGCATCATCGGCAATTGTTTGGGCAGGATGCTGCCAAGGTGTCCACACGTAGTAAGTCTGTGCTGTGGGGTAAAGTGATTGCGGCAGTTAATAGTGAGGGTGTGGTGAGGCGGACTGAGGACACATGTCGCAAGCGCTTTTATGACATAAAGCGCCGTGTCAAGGCCAAGATGGCCAAGGAGGCCAAATCAGCCCGCCAAACCGGGGGTGGACACCCCTTCCGTGCTTCTTATCGGGATTGGGAGGAGCCTGTGCGTTCCCTTATTCCACCCGAAGTGGTTGGTGCCACTCATTTGCGGGATTCTGACCGGCCAAGGCAGGAAGGTGAGTTTATTTTTTTTGTTTTTTTTGTTATTTTAAATTACATTTAATCCTGCCAATTGTGATTGTCATTTATTAAATTGTTACATTGTGTTGGTGATGTCGTGCAGGCCTGTGCAGCCTGGAGCTCTAAAGGTGTTGCCAAACTACAAGTCCCATCATGCATTGCCTCAGTTTTGTAAATAGTGAATGCTACATCTGTTGCAGTGCATGCTGGTATGTGTAGTTCTAATACATAATCATACTTCCTGTTTGTCCATAACTGTTTTTTTTGGATTTTTTTTTTATTTTTTTAATGCTATTTTTTAAATCAAACTTAAAACACAATATTGTGCTGATTTTGGGTTTGAATATGGATTATTTAGTGCAATACAATCTTATTTTAATAATACACACCCAATTAAGTAATCCAGAATAGCTTAAACATAAAATAGTTTACTTATCATTATGTTCCAGATGTTTACATCACAATAAGGATTTTCAGATAACAATGAGTATTCAAAGTATGTTCATTTGTTTTTGTCACATTTTTCAACAGTACGCCAGAGAAGCACCACAGCCAGGCCCCAGCCAACACTGCCAAGTGATGCAGATGCTGGCGAAGCAGGTAAGAAGTCACTGTAATCACATATTCAGCAAACACATAGAAGTTCCAAATATTAATGTTTCTCTTTTCACATAGGTTCTTCTTCTGCAAGCCGCCCTCCATTAAGGCGACCATCACAGGGCTCGGTGAGTGTGCCTAGGAGGCCAAGCAAGACACGTCGCGTTGAGCCTGAGTCTGCGGCTCCATCATCACCACCCCGGCGGCGGCGCATCTCCGCAGTGTTGCCCCAGCCACCACAGGCAATTTTGGCAAGTCCGCAAAGTGATGAGCCACAATCACCTCAGCTGTCTGGTGAGTATACAAAATGTAAAAAAAATATATAAGTTTTACACAGTGTGGTCTATGAATGAACCTGGATAAGGCATAATGCTTTTGAAATACAATTATATGTGCAAGGTGTTATATGCATAAAAAGAATAATATTAATCTTTAGAAATGTAAAACGTCTCTGTTTGTCTTGTGCCTTTATCACCTTGCACATATGATTGTCTTTTCAAATCCTTAGGTCTTCTCCTGGTTATTTCTGCTGCACCACTGTTTGTGTAGTGTCAATACAATTATATTTGTGTAATTTATTATTCCTGCCCATAATGTCAAACAACAAGCACATGTTTTTTTATAAATAAATTTGGTAAACCATTTTCAGATGTGATGTTGGCCCTAGAAACCATTTTGTGCTTTAAAAATGAAATCCACAAGAAAAAAAAATGTAATGTTTAATACAAATGTTTGCCATGGCCAACATCTCCATTTAGAAACATAGGCCACCTTAAGACATTTGCATGGTTCTTGAAGATTACTAAATTAAAATATTGTTTACTAATATTTTGTAAAAATCACTGACTGGCTTAATCAATTAATGAGTGTGTAACAAACCACATTTAATGCATTGTGTGTGTTTCTCAAAAGGAAGGGGCATACACAATCTTGAAATGCATTAATGTAAAATGGCGAAAGAAATTTGTGTTTCCCATATCATTATGGCTTAGAGTCTGTGAACAAACAAATGTAAAAAAAAAATTAAGTTTTGAAATTTAGAAGGCACACACAGGCGTGCACAGAAACTGAATTGCGGGAACCGCACAGGACTTCCCCCCCCTCCATGGCATTATAGTGTTCTCTCACCTCCCCTGTCCTGGATAAAGACTGCTCACCTGGTCCGCACCTCTGGCCCGTCCAGGTGAGCAGTCTATATCCAGGACAGGGGAGGTGAGAGAACACTATAATGCTGTGGAGGGGGGGAAGTTCGGAGCGGAACCCGCCAGTCAGTCTCTGCGCACGCCTGTGAAGGCACATATGTGTTTCTATTGGAAAGATTCCTAGTTAATTTGAACACACAAAATCGGTCACATTTTAAACAAGAGTATTATTAAGTAAGCCATGTTTAGGACAAGCAAAAATCTGTTACTTATACTAAATAGTGGCTGCTCTCAACCCCATACAGAACCACCCATCATGGTCGAGGACGCCCAGCAGGAACCTGACCAACAGCCTACCTTCACACTACACCTGCAGCCCATTGATCCTACCCAGCCAACCCCGCAGCAGGATATACCACAAGCATCCGTTAGCCCCCAATTAATTCCAACTCCACCCCAGCAACAAATGTCCCCTGACTTTTGGAACAGTTGGGCCACACAACAAGTACAAAATTCTGCCTACCTGAACACACACACACAACACCTTGCCAGTCTGCCCCATCATCTTCCTCGCATTAGTCGGAACTCGGGCAGACTGATTGTTCAGGTTGACAGAATAGCAACTTCAATGGAGCAGATCAGGGCGGACAACACTCAAATGCTCGCAAATTTGACAAGAATAATCGATGAGCAACAGCGGCAGCAACAAACCCTAATACAAGTAATACAGCATAACCAAGTGGTGAACGAAAGTTTATCGCAAATTATTGCCAGCCACACTGCCACAAATATCCAACTTAATGCGAGTATACACAACCTCAGCCAAAGTATTACTGTGATGGCAGCCCAACAAGTCAGCTCAAGCTCCGGAACGACTACCCCAAGCCAGACCCCAGTTACCTCCCCTGTTCGACGCTCAAGCAGAACACGGGCCAACGACCCTGGTCAAACCTCTGCACCCAGCACACACAAAAAAAAAAATGAAGGCTGCATGAAATGTTTGGAACACAATAAATTTTAAGCAATTGTATTCCCAGAAATCCCTGTGTCCGTGCACATCATTTTAAAAGACGCAATGTATGGTTTAATGGGGTAATGAGTGACACTGTAAGTAATTCAAATTACAGTATAAATGTGCAGACCAGTATAAAGAACAAACAGTAACGCAACAAAACAAACATTCACAAATACAATACATTTAATAAAAGTGGTTAGTCAAGGTTAGTTTAAAAAAAAAATACTTACCGGAAAAATAACGCAAAATAACTTCTGCCTTACCTGCCTCCCTACATCGGTACTCACACTGTCACCAGATGTTTCTAACTCCATTGATGTCAGCGCACTGCTTTAAAAATTTAGTTTTAGGTTGTAAACCCAGTATTCTTGTCAGCTTAGCACCGGCTGTGAGCTGATACATTGGCTTGTTGTTGAAGGATACGGCGCGTTCAAGCTGATCGTACCACAGTTTTAAACCGCCATCCAGTATATGCCGATCAATTTCGCTGGGGAGCCGCTGGGGAGAGTAAATGAACCCACCCCCTGACACCCCCCTGAATACCTGCAGGCTGTCCCGGCTGTCAAATTGAAAGCCGCGATAGTCGCAATGTTCCCGATGTTCTGATGGTCACAATGTTCCTGATCGATGTTTTGATGTTTGGAAAATATTTAAAAAATAATATTTTTTTCCTTTTTTTAACTAAAATCATTTGGGATAGGGTTAAAGTCATGTTATTCACCTAATTCACTCATAAAAAAAACGACAATTTCGGAGCGGTTTTCTGTAAAATAAATAATCAGTTAAGTGGTTAAAGGTGACATTGATTGTGTTCTGCTGCTGTTTTCTTCATAACATGTGTTTGCAACAACATCTGCCACATGTTGATGTGTAGGAGGATGAAGAAAACAGCCAGCAAGCAGAGGAGTTAGATACATCTGGCGACACTTGGAGTACAGATGTAGGGAGGCAAGCAAGGCAAGAACTTATAAATCTTCATTTTTAAGGTAAGTATATGTGTATCATAATGTTTTGTTTTGTAAATTTGTGACATAATTATTATTTGTCACAAAGTCAAACATGTTACTTCTCCTGAATGTGCATTTTTCTAAACACAAACAAACATACACTACCTTACTGGCATACAAATGCAGCATGTGTATTGTGTTTTGTTGTTTGGAGTACACATCATATTATGTGGCAGATGGATTAAGGCTGGAGAAGTCATTAAGCAATGTAAAGTGACAGGTGCTAAAGCACTAGGTAATCCTGACTGCTTTTATAAAAGCAAGTAACTATCTGAATGCCTGTTCCGTATTCAGTTTCCACTTATAACTGTTTTTTCTCTTCTCCATGCTAAATACATCTGGCCATATGTGTGGTGTTCCAGGGTGTTTAAGGGGCACAAACTTCGTTCAATCCAAAAAGTTTTTATTGTTTTGTATTGCTTGTTAAATCCAGCATGTTTTGAAATGAAAACACATGAAACAATATGTATACATTATTACACACATTACTTTTGTGGTTGCAAGGCAAACTGAGAATTGTTTGTAGCATCTTAACAAATGCTCCCACGATGCCTTTTTAGCACAGACAAATATGGCAGGACATAAATGTCAAAACAGGATAAAAACACAACTCGAAAACCTCCCACTGTCATACTGCAATATTCAGACACTTGTTCTGTGAACAATACTGTAATTGTCCTAATGATGTAAAGTATCCAACAATTTCCCATCCATACAACACCCAAAAATAGGTGGTCTGGGTCATGTGTTAATGTGCATGCCTGTGTTGTAGACAGGCTGTTTGATTGGTGTGATTCTACTGTATGATTTACTTTTCAACCATATAATAAAAAAAGATGCCTCATTAATGCATGTCACACATAATGTGTAGCACAGAGAGGATAGCAATGCAAACACATTTCCAAAGACTTGTAATAAGCGGAGTGAAGAATAACTACACCTGTGAACTAATTTATAAGTTAATTTATAATGATGATTTAATTTGTAAGCTAACAGGGCAATCTGTAGTGTCCATCAAAAACTTAGTACCTGTTTTTTTTTCTCCAAATAGGAACAACAACACCTGACATTTATTTTTTTGGTGCAGCCTGTTTGGATGCAGATTTTCCTTTTCCACTATCATGTGCCCATGTTCTGGTGGAGCGCCTTGGTGGTGAGGCCAATGGCGATACAAGTGGAGTTGTTGTACCAGAACTGGTGCTTGGTTGGTGTTGCTGTTGGGAAATGAGTGTTTGATTGAAGTTAGTTCACGTGTTGCTGCAGTGTGGTTCTCCATAATGCGGGTTATTGCTTCAAAGAGCATTTGATTTGTTTCTAAAATGTTTAGGTAGCTTTGTTGTTGTCTGTGATGTTCATCCATTAGGCATTGTAAGTTGCACATTACATGTGTCATGTCTGCCCGCATTATTTCTGTGGATTTTGCCATGCACGTTGTTTGCTCATTTTGGCAGCTGATATTGCAACTTTTGAGTTGAGATGGCAGACTAGAGAAAATGTGTGTCTGTCTATGCAGGAAATCCTGATTAGTAACCTGCTGTGTAGCCCAATTGTCCCAAAACACTTGACCTGGCCCTTCTGCAACTGGTGATTTTGGGCTATGTTGTGCTGGTGGTGTGTGTTGCAGGGGAGATGTACTCACAGGAGGTGTACTCACAGGTGGTGTGGGTGTGGCTGCTTGACATATTGGCTGCAGTTGTAAAACAATTGTCTCCTCCATTTCACTGTCTAGCTGGTATGTCGGAGAGGTGCTGGGTTTTTTAGTTGTTTCTGGAAGGACAAGGCATTTTTGATTAGCTTGTCATATATGTTTTTAATGTTTGTCAAACAAAGGTGACTCTACACATGTGAATGCATATTGCAATTGTTCTGCCTTTCAACAACATCACTACTGCCATTAAATGCTGCACATGCCTCTCTCATTGTTTATTTGTTGTGTTCATCATTGTGTAGACAACAAATATTTCATTTTACATCATATGTGCCTACTTTTAAAAAAGCATTTCAGGAATATTGTCAGTGGCGCACACAGAGGGGGTTTCTGAGTACACAGAACCCCCCCCCCCTCCCCCCCCCCTGATGGATCAGGTTCTTTATTCCAGAGACTGAGACAGCTGTGTCTCCATCTCAAAATTAACCGCAACAGTGATAGCGGCAGAGAGCTTTGACCGGTAAACAGAATGTCATGGACAGGAGAGCTGGGGAGTTGCTGCACTTGCTCATCCCACAGCTGTTCCTTCGTCCTCACAATCTGAAATGCATGGGCCACCAGGTAATTATATTTGTGTATGTGGTATGCTATGTATGAGTTTGCAAAGTGTATTATGTGTGTGGTGTATTATCTATGTGTGTGCAATGTGTGTGTGGTGTGCTATGTATATGTGTGTATGTACAGTATGTGTGTGTGGTATGCTATGTATGTATGTATGCATGTATGTGTGTGCAATGTGTACTATGTATATGCATGTGTGTGGTGTCCTATGGATACAGTGTGTGTGTGTGTAGTATGTGTGTGTGGTGTGTTATGTATACTCATGTGTATGTGTGTGTGGTGTGTCATATAATGTATGTGTGTGTGCTATTTATGTGTATGTATGCAATGTGTGTGGTGAGCTAGAGTATGTATGTATGTATGTATGTATGTATGTATGTATGTATGGTGTGCTATGTACACAGTATGTGTGCGTGTGCAATTTATATGTGTGTGTGTGCAGTGTGCTACAGTTTGCATGTGTATGCAATGCAATTGTGTGTGTGTGTGTGTGTGTGTGGTGTGGTGTGGTGTGCTATGTATATTTGTGCAATACGGAATCCCCCCTTAGTAAATCCTGCGTTTGCCCCTTATTGTGAAATTAACACATATCAACGCGGGTGCGTACTGTTACTTCTGAGAGGTGTGTCATAAAAATGATTTAAATCCAAATGTAAATAATACACAAAGTTAGCAAGATCTACTTGCTGAAGAAAAGACACTGCTATTTTGCAGCATTTCTTTGTGTATTGTGTATTACATGAGGTTCAATATACTGTAAGTCTTAGGAAAATAGATGATCACAATCAGTGCGCCCCAGCAGCCAAAACAAGGGGTGGTTAAAAGTATCACCAATACTTTAAAAACATACAATGTAGCAAATAATTTACCACCCTTTATCTAAGGCGCTTCTCAATGAACCATCAAGTGGATGTTCAATCTCTGTGATTATAGGGATGATAGCCCTTAAAAGATAGAACATAACACAGACATAGCATAATACTGTGACAGCAATGAAGCACACAACAAATGGATGAAAGATCCAGACTCGTACCAGAAGGGGTGGTCTACTAATAGTAGACAATATCGCTTTTTATGGAGCGGATCACCGACTTGGAAATGTTCTGAATCTGCTTACTGCATGGAAGATTTTTCTTTCTTGCTTCAACCAATTTTACATGTGTAAAGGAAATAATACTTGGATAGTGTATTACCATAAAAAATGTATTTCCACAAACAACATAAGATCTCTAAAAGATGGATTCTCACCAGACTGAGTGGTCTACACAAAGGTAGACAAAAGCGTTTTGTTTATGATAACTACCAGGCGTCCCCAGGAGTGATCGTCCCCAGCCAGGCGAGAGGTCCACCAAAGTCCTGCTACCTTCACCGATGCGTTTCAATAACACAGGTTATCTTCCTCAAGGTGTAGATGGTAGCAGTAGGCCCTAAGTATTTATCCTCCCAGAAACCTAATTGATCTAAAACCTAATGCCAGATATGGATCATCTAGCCACTAAAAAAGCCTAAACACCTAGTGTAATAAAATATATGAAAAGTCCATTCCATGTATTCCCGATTTTCTCCGGAAAATCTATTTCCCGCCAGAGACCGTCATCCAATGGCATATATTCGTTTCCTGCGGAAGTAGTCATAGACCTTATTAGTGCAGTCCAAAAAACTGTTCTCCTTTGAGAAAGGATTTCCCTGTCCGTCTCTCTACGTTCTCCGCAATTTTACCAGAAGTGACGTGGAACCCGTGTTGCTGGGTATTATCGTAGACACCTGCCTTATTGCGGCGTCCCGTCACCGGAAGTGATGCGGATAGCCGTAGTCACCTGACCGGAATGCGGAAGTCCCGCTGTACGTGGACATATGTGCTCATGGTCCACGTCCGCGGCGCCCATCACCGGAAATTACGGGATCATGTGCAAGTTTAGATGTCTCATTCCAAGGAGCCATTTTGTTGTAGCCAAATCATATAAAATGGTACATAAAATAAAAAGATAAAAACCAGTTAAATTCATATAATAACTTCACACTCCACTAGATTACTAAAACATAGGTAACTGCATGATTGATTGTTCTAACTCAAAGGAACCATTTGGTCTCAAAGTCTTTATTGAGGCCTCCTGGTTCTAAAGTCTTGAACTTAAAAATGGTTTGCATTTCAATTCTAGCCAGTTTCTGTGATAAGTCACCTCCTCTAATGTCAGGCTTCACTTGTTTTAGAGCATAAAAGTTCTTTATTTCTCTGAGGTCACAACCATGCATTTTTTTTTAAATGGGCTGAGAGAGCATGGGTTTCTAACCCTTTTTTGATGTTCCTAAAATGCTCTCCCAACCTTACTTTCAAAGCTCTGCTGGTACATCCAATATAAAATTTACCACACGTGCATTCAACACCATAGATTACACTGACGGAGTGACATGTGATAAACCCCTTAATGGTAAGCTTTCTTTCATTAATAATAATTTCGTTTTTTTTATTCCCAAAATTATTGGGGATGGTTTTACAAGCAATACAGGAACCGCGCCTGTAGAAACCCTCCGATGATATTCTAGGTCCCACAGGAGCTGTTTGATGGAAGCTATGTACCAATTTGGATTGCAAATTCGGTGCCTTCCTATATATACATGTCGGCCTATCTGGTAAGTCCATTCCAATAACTGGGTCTTTTTTAAGTATTGGCCAATGTTTCTTCAGGATATTTTGGACTTTCTTGTATTGGGAAGAGTAGTCAGAGATAAATGCCCACTTGAATCTGTTGTCTGTATCTTTATTTCTCTTCTTGGTGGTTAAAAGATCTGTCCTATCCAATACAGCAACTTCTTCTAATGATTTCCCTACAGATCCCTTGGCATAACCACAATTAATGAAACTCTCCTCCATAGATGAGGCCTGTGCCTTAAAAACTGATTGATCTGAACAATTACGTTGTAATCTCTTGAACTGCTCCCCTGTCAGCCAGTTCAAGAGATTACGACGTAATTGTTCAGATCAATCAGTTTTTAAGGCACAGGCCTCATCTATGGAGGAGAGTTTCATTAATTGTGGTTATGCCAAGGGATCTGTAGGGAAATCATTAGAAGAAGTTGATGTATTGGATAGGACAGATCATTTAACCACCATGAAGAGAAATAAAGATACAGATAACAGATTCAAGTGGGCATTTATCTCTGACTACTCTTCCCAATACAAGAAAGTCCAAAATATCCTGAAGAAACATTGGCCAATACTTAAAAAAGGCCCAGTTATTGGAATGGACTTACCAGATAGGCCGACATATATATATAGGAAGGCACCGAATTTGCAATCCAAATTGGTACATAGCTTCCATCAAACAGCTCCTGTGGGACCTAGAATAACATCGGAGGGTTTCTACAGGTGCGGTTCATGTATTGCTTGTAAAACCATCCCCAATAATTTTGGGAATAAAAAAAATGAAATAATTATTAATGAAAGAAAGCTTACCATTAAGGGGTTTATCACATGTCACTCCGTCAGTGTAATATATGGTGTTGAATGCACGTGTGGTAAATTTTATATTGGATGTACCAGCAGAGCTTTGAAAGTAAGGTTGGGAGAGCATTTTAGGAACATCAAAAAAGGGTTAGAAACCCATGCTCTCTCAGCCCATTTCAAAAAAATGCATGGTTGTGACCTCAGAGAAATAAAGAACTTTTATGCTCTAAAACAAGTGAAGCCTGACATTAGAGGAGGTGACTTATCACAGAAACTGGCTAGAATTGAAATGCAAACCATTTTTAAGTTCAAGACTTTAGAACCAGGAGGCCTCAATAAAGACTTTGAGACCAAATGGTTCCTTTGAGTTAGAACAATCAATCATGCAGTTACCTATGTTTTAGTAATCTAGTGGAGTGTGAAGTTATTATATGAATTTAACTGGTTTTTATCTTTTTATTTTATGTACCATTTTATATGATTTGGCTACAACAAAATGGCTCCTTGAAATGAGACATCTAAACTTGCACATGATCCCGTAATTTCCGGTGATGGGCGCCGCCGACGTGGACCATGAGCACGTATGTCCACGTACAGCGGGACTTCCGCATTCCGGTCAGGTGACTACGGCTATCCGCGTCACTTCCGGTGACGGGACGCCGCAACAAGGCAGGTGTCTACGATAATACCCAGCAACACGGGTTCCACGTCACTTCCGGTAAAATTGCGGAGAACGTAGAGAGACGGACAGGGAAATCCTCTCTCAAAGGAGAACAGTTTTTTGGACTGCACTAATAAGGTCTATGACTACTTCCGCAGGAAACGAATATATGCCATTGGATGACGGTATCTGGCGGGAAATAGATTTTCCGGAGAAAATCGGGAATACATGGAATGGACTTTTCATATATTTTATTACACTAGGTGTTTAGGCTTTTTTAGTGGCTAGATGATCCATATCTGGCATTAGGTTTTAGATCAATTAGGTTTCTGGGAGGATAAATACTTAGGGCCTACTGCTACCATCTACACCTTGAGGAAGATAACCTGTGTTATCGAAACGCGTCGGTGAAGGTAGCAGGACTTTGGTGGACCTCTCGCCTGGCTGGGGACGATCACTCCTGGGGACGCCTGGTAGTTATCATAAACAAAACGCTTTTGTCTACCTTTGTGTAGACCACTCAGTCTGGTGAGAATCCATCTTTTAGAGATCTTATGTTGTTTGTGGAAATAAATTATTTATGGTAATACACTATCCAAGTATTATTTCCTTTACACATGTAAAATTGGTTGAAGCAAGAAAGAAAAATCTTCCATGCAGTAAGCAGATTCAGAACGTTTCCAAGTCGGTGATCCGCTCCATAAAAAGCGATATTGTCTACTATTAGTAGACCACCCCTTCTGGTACGAGTCTGGATCTTTCATCCATTTGTTGTGTGCTTCATTGCTGTCACAGTATTATGCTATGTCTGTGTTATGTTCTATCTTTTAAGGGCTATCATCCCTATAATCACAGAGATTGAACATCCACTTGACGGTTCATTGAGAAGCGCCTTAGATAAAGGGTGGTAAATTATTTGCTACAATATACTGTAGGTGTCCACGATAAAACCTAATTTAAAATGCATGTATCCATGGGGATCATTGTGCCTTATAACCAAATGCAGGGAAATGACGCCGATTATCCCATTTGAATGTATGTATCGCTGATTTTTTTTTTTTTGTCAGGTAGATTGAGGGACTATTAAGGGAATCAGGGAGATTGCTACTATTTCAGGTAGTCTCCGGCAGAATGAGGAAGGGTAGTCAACTATGTTTTACACCTAATTGTTTATTATTTTTATTAAGTGTTTTGAAAATAAATAGGGAAATGCTAATATGCATGAATAATAACTAAGCCCTCTGTATGCTGAAACTGGTTATCCAAAGCTTCCAAGATAGGGCCATTCCTCTGCATCGAAACAATCAATAATGATCGCGTTCTACCAGGTACCTATTCTCCAGCCTAGAGGAGGATGAGGACACCAACTCCTAAAGTACAGCTTGTGTTGTACATATATACAGTATGTATACATATATGAATAATGTCTGGACATGCCCCAATTTGTTTTTACAGTGACAAAGCATAATCCATTGCAAAGACAATAAAGAATCTTGGTTCTATTCTAAAAATATTTACTATTTTAATTTTCTAAATGATGTTTAATTTGTAATAAAAAAAGAAAAAGGCAATGTAGTATTGCTGTTAAATATACCGCATGGTTTTGAAAAACTTATGAATGTTTGATTTCAATATGCGGCCAAGATACGAGGTAACATCTGTTTATAGACAAACAACATGTGATTATTGTAAAATTTTCACCATTGCGGTACTTGTGATTCATCACATGTTAATACATCCATACATTCTAATAGCCTGCCATGTACTTTAACAACTGTGATTGTGTAAGAGTCATATTTCTGTCTGTGTAGCCTACTATGATAATACTTTAGCTATTTACACTTTTATTGCTTCCCAACCACCATCCCCCATGAAACCACTTTCATTCATACTGCGCTCTGTATCATACTGGGACTTTTCAAACAGAGTATGAAATGCTGGTACACAGAAAAGGTTCTGCGTTCAGCTGGCTATTTTTGTACTACTATTTACATTATTTCATTGTTAATATTACATTCCCTACCTGTTGTAACCATTTTTAAATTCCTCTTTATTCGCCTTATAATATTTATCATCAACCTAATAACCGTCGGTGTTTACCACATTTCTAACGCTTTGTTCTAATACAGATTTCACATGCACTGCTATGTCTAGTCAAAGGAAATAATATAGCTAACCATTTTCGGTTAGCCGCCTGTCGTAACATTTATACTCCATTAGGCAATATCAATACAGATTAGCATCTATAAACCATCAATTAAGTATTATTCTTATTATTAGTCGGGTTAGTGCAGCGCCGTTAAATTGGGTTTCTCTCTCTTACAACTAACCGCTGCTAATTGATAATATATCATTATTTATAGCGTTTATGCCATTTTACATCCGACAACACGTCAATTACAAACTGAATTATCATAGCACTCTTGATAGACCTTAATTAATGACCAGACAAGTCTGGTCATGTCTGTTTGCCCTATGAGTTCAACTTTCGGTCACTAGCAAATTCCCCAGCCTTACAAATTATCATAACTATAGCAACAGAACTTAATTACCCTGCAACTTTCTTGTCTGTTTGCGTGGCTCAAATAGCTGTAAATATAAACAAACATAAGGACTACCTAGTTCTCAATGTCAACTACTTATTAAAACAAATTACACGTCTATGTGTACTGGTCATTAGTTTACTAATCTGTCACAAACACCATAGCTTAAAATACACAAATAGGGATCTCTTAATGCACACATTCGTCTGTGTGCCCTGCCATTAATAGTTCAACTATCTGTAGCAAATCTCAAGGCTCGAGTTCAACTATCGGTCACAGAAGGTGAACTAAAGCTATAAGGTTTATACAATTTTATTAATCAACTGGATATAACATTTACTGGTGCTACTATGACTTAACAACACACAAATCAATTGGAAATAATATACATTGCTGCAACATCTAACAGTTAATAAACAGGAGGCTTTTCAATTATTAAACTACGCTTATTACACCTTTTGTAAGCTTATTTCATATAAAACAACATCAGAAGGGGAGGAAAAGTGGGAGTGTCGGAGGAGTGATTAGGTGCGTGGTTAGGATGTGATTTGCATAATTAGAGGCGTGGGTAGGTCGTGGTTTACATAATTAGATGTGTGTCGACCTGTCAGATTGAGTTTGACGAAAAGTGGTGCTCTCTATACTTGTGTGTAACGATGCCCACTATCTCCAGGTTAGAGGTACTGCAATGGGGACTACATGTGCCCCCACCTATGCAAACCTCTACCTGGGATGGTGAGAAAAAGAACATGTGTTCACTGATGAGAATGATCTGTATACGGAGCATATTATTATATGGCTCCGTTATATAGTTGATATCCTGATAATTTGGAAAGGACACAGGAACACTTTTGAAGATTTCATCTCAAAACTTAATACCAATGCATTCAATATCAGGTTAACTTATGAGATTAGCAATAATGAGATCCATTTTTTGGACCTGAAAATCAAATTAGAAGTAGATGGAATGCTATCAACAGATTTGTACATCAAAACAACCATGACCAATAGCATCCTACATGCGAAAAGTTTGCACCTACCATCCACAATCAAGGGAGTACCAAAAGGAGAGTTCTTATGGATGAAGAGAAACTGTTCTAATCCTCAAACTTACAAGAACAGATGTAATGAACTAACCAGCAGATTCAAAACAAGGGGGTACAGCAGAAAGACAATTCAGGAAGCCTAGAGACAATCCCATCAAAGAACTAGGGATTCTCTCTTATTTACCAAGTTAGGGGGCACACACAATAAATCAGAGAATGAATGTGTCAGATTCATCGGAACTTTCAACTCCGAATGGAGATTGATTCTGCAAATTTTACAGAAACATTGGCACGTTCTGATGACTGATGCCGACCTGTGTGCAATTCTACCAGACAAAATACAGGCAAGTTGGAGGAGGTCAAGAAGTTTCAAAGACACTCTGGTTAAGAGCCATTTTACTACCACCAAGAGAAACCTTTATAACACTGCAGGCTCCTACAAATGTCGTAGCTACCAAGCATGTACATACAAGGTGGAAACCAAGTTCTTTGAAGACAAATTCCATAAAAAATGGCATATCGGAGACTACATCAACTGCAAAACCACGGGTGTCATATATCAACTGCAATGCTCCTGTGGGAAAACATTCATAGGCAAGACAATTAGACCATTGAAGAAAAGAATCCTAGAACACATGGGATCCATTAGAAATGCCTGTCAAGACCAGATGAAATGTAAGACATTAACAACAGTTGTGAGACATTTTTTGCACTTTCATGACAGTTCCCCTAAAGATCTATGAGCATTTGCCCTAGAAAGAGTTAATCTAGGCATAAGAGGTGGAAATCTAGATCAGGAACTACTTCAAAGGGAAACTAGGTGAATTTTCCTCCTTGACACAATGACACCCAAAGGGATGAATGAGAACAACAGTTATTTACCCTTCCTATGATAATGGAATGATACTCCTGAGAAAGAAGTGGACCTATGGAGTAAGGGTGAATCCACTTGTATTATTCAATCACCGACTCCCTACATCTCTCAGGAACTCTGAACCTGCTAAGATAATTCTATCTCTCTGTTTGGAAATAAATATGTATTCAAATTTTCATATTTAAGAAACAATGAAGTAATACTCCCAATATCCCTCAAATAAGTCACTTTAGGACATGAGATGAGTTACATGAGTCTTAATCTCTTATGTGAGCCTTCTCCAGTGATATACTAATCAATAATATGCTGTATTTTCACTCCTATGGATAGATTTAAAGTCAGGAACAATAAACAAAGATGAAGTAAATAAGAATCAACTATATATGATACAAATTAAAACTAAAAATAAATATTAACAAACTTACCTTAGATATGGGATGACCGATTCCCTGTTGGTATTCACGAGGAAGTCATACTGAATGTGGATCCAAACTTACCTGTATAGGATATAACCCACCTCTGTAGGATAATTGATGAGATCTCTCCCTCTTCTAATCATGATTGAAGATAGAAGGCCTTTGGAATATTTAACCATAATAAGGATGAAATATGATAATAGTTTTTGGACACTCAAATTGAAACGGGTACACTTGATTAAATTAAGGAGGTTATATCTGGGATGGAGAACACACTCCAAGATGTCCATCATATTTGAGTGAAGGACACTTTTTAAATATAGATATTTCACAATATGAATATATACTGTATACCACAGCTACACAAGATTTGTGTATATATATTTCTTTGTTTGGCTTTCAGGTTTTGTTTAGAGTTTCACATATTCATATCTCTCTGAGGAGAGATTCACTTAGTGTTAAGCATGGTTTGCAGTGCTTTTTATCCACTTTAATACACAGTTATACTGCACGTCACCTGACAATGTTACACATCAATTATTTAATACATTTTGGACACTCAGATTGAATATGTCACAAATGAATATAATAACATTCCGTAGTATTTATTTCACTATTTATATATATATATATATATATATATATATATATATATATATATTTATTTTCACTTCACCACCAACAAGGTAAACTTGCATTCCCCTCCCCTATGGTTTCACAACACAATTCAGTCTTCACATAACATTTTCCCTTTCTTTGTCTCTTTTTATTAATTTGTCATACTTCTAAATGACACCCATAGATTTGTCCTCTCTATGTAACACATTATGTTACTCAGATAATTACTAGTATGAGACATATATATAAAATGATACCTATTAATATACAATATAATTACAGTAGATTTGTTAATTATAAATACTCCAGTATATAACCAATAGAAATGCTTATTTATTATTATTATTATTATTATTAATATTAGTATCATCCGTACTCTCATCATCATATTTTTGATTAATTTAATTTTAATTTAATTTTAGTTTATTATTTTTACTAATATTTACCTTTATTATTTATTATTTATATTATTTTTGTTGTTTTTTATTTTTATTTTTTGGTATCAAACATTAAGGTACAACAAATTACTACAAGAGTAATAGAGCCTGGGGGGAGGGTTTAGCTAGAAACTACGGGTCATGCAGTGAGAATAGTGGGGATGGCGGTAGTAAACAAAATGGGGGAGAAGTTGGAGGGAGGGTAAGAGCAGGCGGTAAGGTTACTAACATGGGTACTAAAAGAGATTTTACCAAAGCACTAACCAATGACAATTACAGGTCATCATTGCTACATAAGGTGAAAGATGTACCTAACGCAAGGGAAAATACTTATCTTAGTTGTATGTATGTAAACGCAAGAAGCATTACTGGTAAAAAGGGCGAACTAGAAATACTTGCAGCAAGCAAACAGTATGATATTATAGGCATTACTGAAACTTGGTGGGACGAATCTCATGATTGGACAGTCAATCTAGAGGGCTATACACTGTTTTGGAGAGACAGACTAAATAAAAAGGGTGGAGGGGTGTGTCTTTATGTAAAGCCGTTTTTAAAACCTGATGTACGGGAAGATATTCAGGAGGGGACTGTAGACACTGTCGAGACATTATGGGTAGAAATTGCATGCGGGGAAAAAGGAATAAAAAAGTTAGTATTGGGTGTATGCTATAGGCCGCCTGGTATCAACGCATCTGATGAGGAATTGTTACTAAAGCAAATTGAAAGAGCAGCAGGAGTAGGAGACATAGTAGTGATGGGAGATTTTAACTGTCCAGAGATAAACTGGAAAAACGATTCATGTGATACTGCTAGGGGCAATATGTTTTTAAACACACTTAATGATAACTACTTAGTTCAACTAATTGAGGAACCAACTAGGTACAATGCAATCTTAGACCTGGGGCAATATTTACTAATATTCGTGTTTGAGTCGGTTTGTGTAGTGTTTAAACTCGTTTTGTATCGGGTGCATTTTCATGCAACTTTTTGAATCCGTATACGCAAAGTTACGAAGCATTCGACTTTATGGTTTTCGTGTTTTCCAATGTCGATGCCAGTCAGTTTTTTTTGCCACATTTCCGGCCGTCATTGTCGTTTGCGTAAGTGTTTTTGTTGGATTTGCTGCTTTTTTCACTAAGTTAAACGCGCAGAGTTTTTTTTTCCCGCGGCCGCATTTTCACTTTCAGTTTCGATTTTCATCCCCGTTCGTGATTGGTTGTGTTTCAGATGGTAGGAGTGTCTTTGCGCAACCATATAAATACGCCCCAAACCGTCCGCACCTCGTGGGTTTAGTTAGTGGTGAGGAGGAGGGAGGTTGTGCTGTGGAGGTAGGTGATTTTGTGGTTTGAAGAGGAGTGTTGGTAGCGATTTCTGAGTGTGGTATTGTGTTTGAAAGTCGTCTTGTCATTCTTGTTGTCTTGTATTTTGTGGTTTTGTCTCATTTTTAGTCCAAGTTATTTTTCTTTATAGTCCCTTGTCAGTGTTTGTGTGTGTGTGTGTGTGTGTGTGTGTGTGTGTGTGTGTGTGTGTGGGTGTGTGAGTTGTGTAGTGGTAGTGGAGGAGTGTGTTGTTTGTCTTTTTTTTTTCCTGTGTTAACTGTTTAGACACACAATTATGTGTGACTCAGAGGTGGAGGGTGTGAGTGAGGGGGAGGAGGTCGGTTAGGTGGAGGAGGTGAGTGTTAGTGAGGTTAGTGAGGTGGAGGAGGTGGGTGAGGTTGCTGCAGCAGCCTCAAGTGATAGTGACAGTCAGAGTGCTCCGCAGCCACGCACCACTACTAAGACTGGGCGGAATGTTAAGTTTAGTTTTGCTGAAAATGTGGCATTAGTGCGTGAGCTGATGAAGTATCAGAGGCAGCTATTTGGTCCTGAGTCCGCCAAGGTGTCAACACGGAGGAAGACGGTGTTGTGGGCGAAAGTTGTTGCTGCTGTCAATAGTGAGGGGGTGGTCAAGCGGACGGAGGACACATGCCGCAAACGGTACTATAACATAAAGTGACGTGTCAAGTCCAAAATGGCCAAGGAGGCCAAGTAGGCTCGGCAAACTGGTGGTGGGCAGCCCTATATTGCAAGATATCTGGAGTATGAGGAGCCCATGCGGAGTGTCATACCTCCTGAAGTTGTCTCTGCAACCCATGTCCGGGATTCAGATAGGCCCAGGAAGAATGGTGAGCATGTGTATTTTTTTATAAGTTTTATTTTGTAGTCTGTGTCATGTGACATTGCATATTACTCCCATCTTCAAGTGTGTGTTTGCAAATACATTGTTTTGGGTCATGTGTTAGCTAAAAGCCAATGTAACATCTTACTTTATTGTATGTCATGTGTTTTTCAGACAGATATTTAGCATGTGTAGTTTGGACTTGTTGTGTCTCTGATTTGTCCTGCAATAATGATTTCCTTTTGGGCGTTTTTTACGTTAAAAATTATGACTATGTTTTATATATAAGTGATCCATATTTTTTTAATTAAAATAAGTCGTTGTCATGTTAGAGGCTGGAGTACTGGAAAGTGGTTTGTAAACCACTTACATGTGTAATGTCATCTTTAGAGAATGTTATGTATTTTTAAAAAAATTTAAATTATAATTATTTTTGCTTGTATTTGTACCGTGACACCATACTGCATTTTTTTTTAAATCTTAACATTTGCTGTTTTTTTGTGTGGTCATATAGTGGTAATGTGTATTTGGAGTGTCACATCACAGAGCCAATTAGATATTGCATCTGTATTATTTTTAAAAACAATACAAAATGAATAAAAAAAAAAAAAAACATTCCTTTAATTTGTGGCCTATGTCAGTGTCCTGTACATGTTTGCCTGTCTTGATGTTGCCATAGTGTTTTTTTTTTTTCTTTTTTTTTGGTATTTCTGGTCCTTATGTTTTTTTGAATTAAAAACCAAGCATTTCTAAAGGAAAAAATGTTTAAAAGCATAATGGGTGGATGTATACACAATAGCATGATTTATGAATATATCTCATTTTATACAGTGTCTGAAAAAAGCAGTACTACTCGTCGGCCAGTAAATCCTAACACATCTGATGATGATGACGCTGCGGAAGCAGGTAAAGTGTCCATTGTAGTATAGGGTATTCTTGTAAAGGGATGGCCATAACAAAATTGAACTTTCATTAAAAGGTCCATCAAAAGAAGTATGGAGCAGCAGAAGTGGCTCTTCTGTTAGACATCACCACAAGAAACCTGTGGCCGAAAAGAAAGCAAGGTCGTCTGTCCCGCCACAAACACAGCAGGCTACCCCACCACGAAGATTATCGTCCGTATGTTCTGTCCCCCCACTCCAAATTTTGGACACACCTCCAAGACGTAATCCACACTCCCCTCATCTTGATTGTGAGTATCAAACTAAAAAAAAAATGTAAAATGTCTGAACATAATCATAATCAGTCATAACCGCATTAAGTCCAAACACATCCAAAACAAAAATACTTACCGCAGTAAGTAAAAGCTGAAATGGAATCCAAACTAAATGGCCTTGTCCACATCCAGTAAAGATATGTATGTCCACTTGAGTCATACAGTATGACATTGGGTCTAAGATGCTGCAACAAAAAAGCATGTTGGTTTGTTTGTAAAAAGTAAGTTTGTTTTTCAAAAAATCTCATGTGTGCTTAAGGTAACATTGCAAAATACCTACAAAAACATTACTATGTTTGTTTGAACAAAGCTATAAGGTAACACATTATGTATTACAATGTTACTTTTATGCTGGAGTATGTGAGCTACAATAAAACTAAAGTGTTTGCTTTCACAATTAAGTAACCAGACACATTTGCCACAAACAGGCATATGTATGTATTTAAGCTATGAGTGCTGATGTTGCTAGGCAGAATAGTTTAAAGCAACAGTGAATGACATGTGTTCCATGTGTAGTGTTTTTTTTTAATTTCACAACCATATGGATAGCTAACGGAGATATGTTTAACATTTCAACTTCGAGTCCTGGGAACAGCATCCCTCCGCAACAACCCCAACACAGTGACATGGAGGAGACAAACATCTTAGAAATGCAGCCATTAATGCAAGGAATGAGCCCCCCAGCACCTGTGAGTACACCACCACAGCAAAGCACACCACCCCCACCACAACACAGCCCAACAACAAAAGGAACACAAGGCCTTGATCAGGTGTTTTGGACTATTTGGGCTAGACAGCAGGCCACTAATGAAGATTGCCTGCGTCAGCAGACACAAATGTTTGCAAGCCTACCATCTCACCTCAGAAGAATCTCAAGAAATCTGAGTCGCCAAAATGAGCAAACAACCAGAATAGGCAATACCATGGAACTCATGCGTACAGACATTCCTCAGGTCATGGGCAACTTACAGCGCATAATGGAAGAACAGCACAGACTAATGGAAGAACAGCACAGACTAATGGAAGAACAGTACAGACAACAGCAAAGTTATATGAGCATTTTTCAAAACAGTCAAAAGATTAATGAAAGTTTATTCAGAATAGTAGACAATCAAAATGCTGCTACACGTGAACTCAATGCCACCCTCACTAACCTGAATGAAACACTCAGATGCATGCACCAATAGCAAACAACCAGCAGTTCTGGTACAACTACTCCAAATATCACGCCAGTCTCATCACCACCAAGACGGTCCACCAGAGCACGCCAACATTACAGTGCTAAAGGCAAAGGGCAGGACAAGCAGCCACTAAAAAAAACGTAACAAAACAAAGTTAGACATTTGTGATAAGTAACTCAAAATAGTTAGCAAGTGTTTTTGATGCTTTACAAAATATCACACTTAGCTCCTTGCCCCTTTTTTTAACATCATTATTTATAAGTGCACCAAATTAATTTAAAAAATAGTACGCACATTTATTCCTTTTCATTTTTTTTGGGTATTGGAGGAGGAAAATGTTGATGGAGCCACACATACATGTTAGCAGGAAGTAAACTGACCACTTGATTTTTTCTAATCATTACTCTTTCTAGATTCCAATCATTCTCTTTGCCTGCAGATACAATAATTGCCAGCCAGGCAGAATGTCTTTAGCAGGAAGTAAACTGACCACTTGATTTTTTTTTAATCATTACTCTTTCTAGATTCCAATCATTCTCTTTGCCTGCAGATACAATAATTGCCAGCCAGGCAGAATGTCTTTAGCAGGAAGTAAACTGACCACTTGATTTTTTTCTAATCATTACTCTTTCTAGATTCCAATCATTCTCTTTGCCTGCAGTCAATCCAAATTACAATGTTAGTGATACATATCTTAGCTATCTTATCTATACAACATTACAAGATGAACACAATTGAGTGGCGTAAAAAGATTGTAATATGTTGCCTTTGTTTTGTTTGAAAAACATTGTCCAAATGAATGACAGTATTGTTGGGACAGGTTTGTGTGTGCTAAAAATTATTAAGCATGTTTTTACACATGATGCTGAAACAAACAAATATGTACTTTTACACAAAAAAAACAACTGTTTATAATAATGTATATGTGTGGCAAACTGTGTATTTACTTACACATCATCAAGTTTACAGCATCAAACATTAGGAAATAAATTATTCCTGATTACAGTAAGTTTGTGAGTCTTAAATATGATGGTGCGTCACACATAGGGACACATGTATTCCTCAAGGCAAACATATTATATGTTGAGGAGTGTTTTTTGGGAACACAGGTTCTCAAACTCGGCCATCAGGAACCCACACAGTGCATGTTTTGCAGGTCTACTCACAGAATCACAAGTGACATAATTAGCTCCACCTGTGAACCTTTTTACATATGTCTGTGAGTAATTCATACACCTGTGCTTCTACTGGGTTACGAAAAAAACATGCACTGTGTGTGGTCCTGGGGGCCGAGTTTGTGAACCTGTGCATTAGGACATTACACACAATGATAAAGTGAAATACTAAATGGATGATGTGGGCTTGTAAGAAATTAGCACTGCAAGATTTCGAACACTTATCCAGACTTAATGCATGCCACTCATAATCTGTTGTTTTGATATTAAAAAGACACACAATACACATGCAACATTTGTTGATCATATAGCGAGGGTATGTTTGTATGTGTCAAGGAGACAGACACATTCTGAGTAATGGATTTTGACCAAAAAATCAAAACATCTATTTATGAAGACACAACAAATGAAATAAGCAAACCAAACTTACCTTAGAAATAGCGATTGATGATCTGTTGCCTAACCTGCCTCCCTACATCAGTACTCCAAGTATCACCAGATGTCTCTAATTCCTCTGCTTGCTGGCTGCTTTCTTCCTCCTCCTCCTCCTCCTCCTCAATATGTGGCAGATGTTGTTGCAAACACATGTTATGAAGAAAGCAGCAGCAGAACACAATTTGAGTCACCTTGGAGGGACTATACAACAAAAGGCCACCAGACTTATCCAGACACCGAAACCTAGATTTCAGCAGACCAAAACATCTTTCTATCACATTCCGTGTGGACTTATGTGCATTATTGTAATTGTGTTCAGCAGGGGTATCAGGTCGGGACAATGGAGTTAGAAGCCAAGAGAAACAGCCATATCCTCCATCACCTAAAAGACAGATATAGTAACGTGATTCATGTGAAGATACAGCAACACATAAGTTACACACTGTGGGGCAGATGTATTAACCTGTAGAAGGCATAAGGAAGTGAAAAACCAGTGATATGTGCAAGGTAATAAAGGCAGCAGACAATCTGATCCTAAATGTCAATTTACATATTGGAGCAGATTGGCTGGTGCCTTTATCACCTTGCACAGATCACTGGTTTCTCACTTCCTTATGCCTTCTACAGGTTAATACATCTGCACCTGTATTTGGGCAAAGTATACGCAGGCCTACACATATCAAATTACATACCCAGCAGCCATCCATCTGGCATTTGTCCATCCTCAAACTTATCAAAGAGGGATGACTGACTGAGGATGAAGGAGTCATGGCAGCCCCCAGGGTAACCAGCAACAACACTCATTATTTTGAGATTGGCATCACAAACCACCTGCACATTTGTGGAGTGTTCAAAATGGCGGTTTGTATATATGTGCTGCCTGCCCCTAGGTGGTCTCAGCTGAATGTGTGTGCAATCTATGGCTCCAAGCACATTGGGCATGCCAGCCAGCTCATAGAAATCTACCCTGACAGCATGCCACTGAGACACCTGGGTAGGGAAGCAGATTGAGGCCTCGATGTGGGGCTGCAAAACAGCCAAAACCTGTGTAAACATTTTATAGAACAATAAACTTGAGATTTTAGGACAGAACTGGCCACCGAGAAATTAAAACAAACACAAAACAGAAGAGGTTGTTAGGTATACATCACCTGGGTTAAGATTCTGGAAAATGAGGGCTGTGAGATTCCTATGACATCCCCAGACACAGCCTGAAAGCTGCCAATAGCCATAAAGTGCAACACAGCCAGGAGTTTGTGCAGGCCTGAGACAGGGCGAGAGCGTGCTGTCTCAGGGTCTAGGCCCAGTTTGACAAGGTCATACAGACAGAAAATGTTGTTACGATTTAGACGGAACATCTGTATGACCTTATCATCGGACAATGCGTTCAAGTTTAAATGCCCCCTAAAAAAACGAGGCCTGCGCAGCCTCCGCGGAACCTGTACAACCTGCTGACCATGTTCAGTTTCTTGGCCCTGGGTACTTACAGGCTGATGTCTGAGTCTAAGGAATCCCACAGCACACAAAAGATCACTGTCCCACAGTCCTGCTGCCATTTCTGAGTGTAGGTGTATTGAAATGGGCCTAACATCCTTTTATAGGCATCCTAATTCAGGTGTGAGTGATTTTTTATTTGCAACACATGTAAACACGACTGAAAAAAGCAGGTCTATTTTTTTGCCGCTTTTTTTTAACGAATCGCAAAAAAATACGACCGCATTTGAGCCCTTAAGAGACTATCACCCAAATATGAATGAATAGTGAATTCCCGTACTCTATGAAATAACAGCCGCGTTTGACCGAAGGTCTATTCATTCGTATTTGTGAACGTTGTCATTCAAACCATTACGAATAGTCCAAACACTGCCGAGATTGGTGCTTAGTGAATTCCCGGATTGGGACTTAGAAAAAAAAACACAAATCGGACAAACTCGAATTTTTAGTAAATACTGGCCCTGGTATTAACAAACAATGGGGATTTGGTATCAGGTATTATAGTAGGGGAACCCATAGGAAACAGCGACCACAATATGGTCACATTCAATATCAGTTTCCATAAACAGCCCTATACTGGCTCAACTAGGACTCTAAACTTTAGCAAAGCAAATTTTGATAAGATGATGGTATTTTTCAGGGATATTGAATGGGAAGGTTTGTTTTTAGGAAAAAATACTACGGAGAAATGGGAGGTACTAAAATTCCTGCTAGCTAAAAATACACTCAAATTTATTCCTACGAGCAGCAAAAAAAGGAATAAAAATCATAAACCGATGTGGCTTAACAAAAAGATTAAGGAACTTATGGGCAAGAAAAGACGAGCATTTAAAAAATACAAATTTGACGGGGAAGCAGAGTCATTTCAGCACTATAAGGAATGTAACAAAATATGCAAAAAGGAAATAAGAGCGGCTAAAGTAGAAACTGAAAAACTAGTAGCAAAGGAAAGCAAAGCGAATCCCAAAAAATTCTTTAAATACATTGATAGCAAGAGATTAAATAAGGAGAATATAGGCCCTTTAAAAGACAAGTTGGGAGTCTTAAGCAAAAATGATAATGACATAGCGGACACACTAAATGAGTTTATTTCAACAGTATTTACTAGAGAGGACCCAATTCAGTGACTAACATATAATCTCAATAATGAGAATATCCCACTGATAGGTACTTATTTAAGTGAGGAAGTAGTCTGTGACCGATTAAAACATTTAAAGATTAATAAGTCACCACGTCCAGATGGTATTCACCCAAGGGTTCTAATTGAGCTTCATTCTGAACTTGCTAAACCGCTATTTTTGATCTTTAAGTATTCAGTAATATCAGGTATGGTTCCAAAAGACTGGCGTATAGCTGAAGTAGAGCCTATATTCAAAAAGGGAAGTAAAGCTGAACCAGGTAATTATAGACCAGTTAGTCTTACATCTATAGTGGGGAAAGTATTGGAAGGTATTCTAAGAAATAGTATTCAGAAGTTCCTTGAAGTCAATAAGGTCATTAAAAGGAATCAACATGGGTTTATGAAGGACATATCCTGTCAAACCAACTTACTTGGCTTTTATGTAACAGTAAGCGCAAACCTAGATCAGGGTAAAGAGGTGGATGTAATCTTTTTAGATTTTGCCAAGCGTTCGATACTGTACCACACATGAGACTTATCTACAAGCTACAAGAATCAGGGCTAGGAAGCACAATATGCACTTGGGTCAAAAACTGGTTAGATAATAGGGAACAGCGCGTTGTGGTTAATGGATCTTTTTCAACTTGGACTGAAGTGCTAAATGGTGTGCCGCAAGGCTCAGTATTAGGACCGCTATTGTTCAATATTTTCATTAACGACCTAACAGAAGGTCTAGAGAGCATGGTGTCAATTTTTGCAGATGATACCAAATTGTGTAAAGTTATAAATGCGGAGGGGGATGCTGAGTCGCTTCAGAATGACTTAGTTAAATTAGAAGCTTGGGCAGCGAAATGGAGAATGCGCTTCAATACAGACAAGTGTAAGGTAATGCACTGTGGTCACAAGAACAAAAATAACACCTACCTACTAAATGGGGTAAAATTAGGGGATTTTGTACTGGAAAAGGACTTAGGTGTCCTCATAGATAGCAAACTAAGCAGTAGTACCCAAAGTAGGACTGCAGCAAAGAAGGCTAATAAGATATTAGCATGCATAAAACGGGGAATTGATGCTAGGGATGAGAGTATTATACTCCCGTTATATAAATCACTTGTGAGGCCACACCTTGAATACTGTGTACAATTCTGGGCACCTTACTACAAAAAGGATATCCTGGAGCAAGAAAAGGTTCATAGGCGGGCAACCAAACTAATTAAAGGTATGGAGACGCTGGAACACGAGGAAAGGCTTGCAAAACTAGGTATGTTTACACTGGAAAAGAGGAGATTAAGAGGGGACATGATCAACATTTACAAATATATAAGGGGACAATATACAGATCTTGGGCAGGACCTGTTTTTGGTTAGATCAACACAGAGAACTCGTGGACACTCGCTCAGGTTAGAGGAGAGGAGATTCCACACAATTCGGCGTAAAGGCTTTTTTACAGTAAGGACGATACTTGTTTCGATTTCCCTGCCTGAGGGAGTTGTAATGTCCAACTCAGTCAATACCTTTAAGAATGGGTTAGATAAATTCCTAATGGATAAGGATATACAGGGTTATGGGGCATAGTCACGAACTATGGTTATAATAAAAAAGAGGGGTTAATCGGAACGGCAGTCAGCAACTTCAGTCAAAATTTTATACAAAATAATCGTGCATAGAAGACCACAAATAGGTTGAACCCGATGGACAATTGTCTTTTTCAACCTTAGATACTATGTTACTATGTTAGATAATTAATACAGGGTACTTTTATCTAACACAACAATGGTTTATTACATATTCCCAATGTCTCTGTGATACAAGGTTGCCACTATGTAAACCAATGAATGGAACCGCTCACAACCGGCGGATGGGATCGCTACCCGACAATTAGGTCAGCTATAGTATAGTACAGCATGCTGACGGATCCACCAATAGAGTGCCAGTCGTTTGATTAAATGGAGAGTGAGATTCCAGACACAGCCAGACTTCAAACTACAACGGCTCTTGGCGCCAACTACATTTTGAAAGTCTGTGGGAAATGATGATTGAAAGCGGACCACATAACAGTATTACACTTCCCCTGTCTCGCGTTACCCTGACGAAGCTTTTGCGAAACGTACGGGACGGACCAGCTGGGCGTCCTACGTGTTTACTCAAATGTCTAACTAATGTATATTTAAATTATGTATGCTCATCTTTGAAATTCAAAGCCACGTACGGCATGGCAAATATGCTGGAATCACCAGTGCTGTGCATTCTCATACAGTCTGCATATAACTATTAATTAAATCATTTCATATTAAATACGTTTACCTGAATGCATGAGAGTGGTAATCAGTGAAATATTTCTCTGATAATCTGATGGCACCTACATATCGGTTGCCGATGTATTTATATAAGTGAGTGAGTCCTTAAGAAAATATCCACTAATAAAGTGAGTTGATGATATCCGCATATGCTCATGGCTTATTCACACTAATATGTGACAATCTAGAATGTGATGTATATATGTGCTAAAACTATTTAGGAGGTGTTTTTTGGATACAAAGCCTTTGCTAGTTACCAATATTAATTAACATATATGTATCATAGATACTGAATAGCGATTAAAGGGTACATGCACGCACCTCAGGCATATATCAAAGTTTGCTGCACACAATATTACTCCTAAGAAGTGGAAGTGACAATTAGCGGCTATACACCAATTGAACAGATTCACGGCACTAATATGACACGTACATCTTGAACGCTGCTCTCTGCTCAGCCACTCATGTGAATAGCCATACATATTTCTATAAATTAAATAAATATCCAATACGGATTACAAGTGTATACTGCCCCCCCCCCCCCCTCTCATAGGGGTGTTTTATATGTGGAGATTGCTTTATTTATATAAATATATTCCCCGATACATACAGTATAAGACAACTAACTCAGAGAGTGGGATACCAACTAATATATGGAAATGATATGATACCAACTAATATATACACACTATTATAATAGTGATCTATCTGTATATACCCCTGTTTGTTGTGGATATTGAAATTCACACTAGATGAGCACCATTAGAAATTGATAGGTCAGCTCATACTCATAATTATAACTATTTTGAGTTTAAAAGGGGTTTATCATTGAAAATTGCATAATTCCCAATTGCAGGATGTACAAATATATACTTTAATATAAGTAAGATAGGATACATACTTATATGTAAACGGAACATACCTGACACCAAAAGTGAGAGGTAAAATTATTTACATATTGGAAATCCTCTACAGTGTATTAATGTGCTAGTTATTATATTTTTTCTGGGATCTATACTGTATATGAAAGATGGATAAAACACCAACAGGATAAAATCTCTTAGAAATATTGTTAAAAAATCCTTATTTTCAAATAAAGAGCACACTGACTGCTTTGCGGTATCAATATGTCTGACACTATATGTGAGAGATAAATTTAGCATTCAAGGAATAGATGCTCTTATTATTTGGAAGAAAATGTAATTTTCCTGTCATGAGAGCATATCTACCATACTGTGGGGTGGATTAATCCTGTCTGTTTCAGAGATCTGACCATCCATCTAAAGAGGACATCTGAAACTTTATGTGAGAGATGATTATATGGGGACACCTAGGTAAAACTCATTAAACCATCAACACATATAAGTATGTACCAGTAATTCTATGTTTATTTTTTGATAAAACCAATTGAGCATACTTATATTGATGCATCACTACTAATACGGGAACACACTGTATGGGATATTATTTCCCTGTAACTCTCTGGAAGGAGACCATCAGTCATTCTTGAGTATCTAATATACTAACAATCTGGACAGTGAGCCAGAATCCCTTAGATGAGCTAATAGAACAGCATTGTAACATATTTATTTACCAGTCTGGGAGAACCAAAGAGTAACATTTGAGTCCCATTTATTAATATTTCAAGGAAACCCAGAAGTAAACATTTGTATCACATCAAAGATACTACTATAGTACTGTCAAATTAGAATATATTATAAATCAGCTATATGAGACAGTACACACTGGTAATAGACACACAAAAAAGACGCCCAGCCGAGAGTTTTTTACATTAATTTTTCTATTCTTTCTATTACACACAGTCTTTTCAATTCTCACACTACTTTATATATGTTTTTAATATTTCTCATACGTCCTAGAGGATGCTGGGGACTCCAAAAGGACCATGGGGTATAGACTGATCCGCAAGAGCTTGGGCACACTATAAAGACTTAAACTGGGTGTGAACTGGCTCCTCCCTCTATGCCCCTCCCCCAGACCTCAGTTAGACTTTGTGCCCAGGAGTGATGGGTCACACACTAGGGGAGCTCTCCTGAGTTTCTCTAAAAGACTTTATGTTAGGTTTTTATTTTCAGGAAGACCTGCTGGCTACAGGCTCCCTGCATCGTGGGACTGAGGGGAGAGAAGCAGGACCTACTTCTTCTTAGTTCAAGGGCACTGCTTCTCGGCTACTGGACACCATTAGCTCCAGAGGGTTCGATAACTTGGTGCGCCAAGCTGCTTGTTCCCGGAGCCACACCGTCACCCCCCTCACAGAAACCAGAAGAAAGAAGCCGGGTGAGTATGTGAAGAACAGAAGACTTCAGTGACGGCAGAAGACTTCAGTAACGGAGGTACAGCGGTCGCGCTGCGCTCCATGCTCCCACACACCAATGGTGCAGGGCGCTGGGGGGGGGGGGGGGGCGCCCTGGGCAGGTTGCTGATTTCTTTTTAAGGCTGGCATAAAAGCATTTTGGTGCCTGGGCACCGTGTCTCATACCCCCACCAGCATATAACTGTGCGCTGCGCGCCATTGCTTCCCCACTGCCGGCTCCCACGGGTACAGGGCGCTGGGGGGGAGAGCGCCCTGGGCAGACATTTTACAGTTCACTGTGTGAGGTCACTCTGGCGGTGCCGGGGCTCCGTGTCCCGGACGCCCGCCAGCATGTTGTAGCGCACTACGCGCCATTTCTTCCAGCCGCCGGCTCTCACGGGTGCAGGGCGCTGGGGGGAGCGCCCTGGGCAGCATATTACAGGTAATTGTGAGGACAAGGTTAAGCTGGTGGTGCCGGGTTCTGTGTCCCGGACCCCTGCCAGCGTGTTGTAGCGCACTGCGTGCCATTTCTCCACCGCCGCCGGCTCCATGGGTGCAGGGCGCTGGGGGGGAGCACCCTGGGCAGCATTTATTGAATCATCCCGGGCAGGGGAACATACCCGGACACCATGTGTCTTCACCCCGCCAGGGCACCTCAGCATGCGCAATGCGCTCCATGGCTCCCACACCGGCGGTTTCCATGGGTGTGGGGCGCGGGGGCGCCCTGGGCTGCGTTTGCACAAATAGGGATATATACAGGGGGTTAATCCCTGTATATAAGCCCCCTGCTCAATTTAAGGTTATATATGTATATATGTTTTGAGCGGGCTAAAGTGCGCTGGGAAGGGGTGGAGCTTAGCCCTCACAGAGGAGTCAGCGCCATTTTCCTCAGATCCCCGCCAGGACTTGCTGGATAGTAAGATGGAGGGAGGGCACAGGGTTTTTAATGCTATATGGTTGTCATATAGCATTATGTTTGATAATGGACGCATAATCACTCTTATTTTACATAAATTCACTGTTTCCCTGTTTGTACCCACTATTGGTTAGTCGACATATATCGGCAGGTGTGAGGGCTTTGTCATAAGCTGCTGTGGGGATAACTGTCGGCTTCGCCGGCGCATGGCGGTACTTGATTCGGAAAATTAAGTATTAGCAAATGGGTGTTTGTGTGCTTAAACAGTAAACACGATAGGGGAGATACAGTTGTTTATGGATGCCCTGTCAGCATCAACGGTATTTCCTGGGTAAAAAATGATCAGGCTGTTATGGCCTTGTACCTGTATATATATGTATATTTATAGGTATATGTGGGGGGAGTGTTATCAAAATTGTATTTTTATGCTTCCCTCAGACCCCTCGGGGTTCCGTGATTATTATTATTTTTTGCTTACTTACTATTCCTTGCTGTCGACATTTACTAAGTTCCTGTGGACCATAACGTTCCTGGTAGATCCACATCGGGGGCATGTCAGTACATGGTCATACACATTCGCAACACATTACTGTCACTTGGGACCTGACAGGTCTGGACAATCCACTTGCGTATAGGTTATATCTATATGTGTATATATGTAGATATAGGTTATATATGCATGGTTAGGATATATGTGTTTTATTGTGTATTACATGATGTATATCCATGAATGCTGAAATAATGGTACTCTTATCATGTGCTGGTCGCTCTGTTGATTAAGCTTTAGATTGGCCGTGACGAGTTGGTTTCGATCCTCTCAAGGAGTCCGAATATTATTCTCTTCACAACGCGGAGAGAAAATTATGACAGTCAACTCCTGGTCGACGCAGAGCCCGGTCGCAAAGGATCATACACAGGCAGCTAAGTGAAATTTTATTTCTATACTTTGACCTTATTTGCAATGTATGCACTTCAGGGAGTGTTGTATTTGGGTAGGCATCCGACAGAATTACCCTACCCAGAGTGGGTAGGCTTGCCTATGTTTATTCTACCTTATAACATTACAGCAGGCTGCCACGTGACAGCAGGAGGTGTGACCGGAAAAATGCGGAGGATGTCTCCGGGAGATGCTGGTGGGAGGTATACAGCTCTTTGGTGTGGCCTCTGTTCAGTCAATCTCGGCGGATTCCACTGGTAAGTCTAACTTCGTGAGTTAGCCCCCTTCGCAACGGTTTGTGACGCATTCTTTTGTGGGATGCAGTTGTTTTATCCGGTTCGATACCGTTCTTTTTTTCCTTTTCTGTGCAGACAGTGGAAGGTGAAAAGGTAAGTGTTCTGCAGCCTTGTTAGGTTCGCAGAAGTGGATGTCGTTTTCTGTTTCCACTACATCCACCACTTGTCGCTGAGTCTATCTGGCTGGTCCTCACTCCGGTGAGCACGCGTCTACTAATTTTCAGTTAGTACAGGAATAGACTAGGACCTGTGAGTTATTTATAGAATCCAAAGATGGACATTCTGAGTTACGGTTGTTTCCCCTTACTGTTTTTTCTAATAGATCTTGCAGTTCCCCTCTGGAAGGGGAGGTAGTATGCTACGCCATACAGAGGTGCGTCAGGTTCAGGAAATTGTCTGGTTGTCCCTGTATAAAGGTGCAAATCGTTGTTTCTCTCTGACTGTTCTTTGACACAAGGATTGGCTGTTGTTCCCAATGACGCAGATGTCGAAAGTGGGTTTCAGAGTAGATACTGACCGTTTAAGGTTCAGTGTTTTTCCTGTGGAAAGAGGTCTGAGGATCCAGAGTTTGATCGGTTTTGAGGTGACACCTCATCAATATGTTCCGTTAATAAAACAGATGGGTGCGGCCTAAGAGGCCTTTTTCGGTGAGCAGGTCTAATACCAGAGTGGTTTTCAAGGGACCAGTAGGAAATGTGGTCCAGGTCTCACATGCTCATGCACCGGAATATAATCCTAACGGCCAGGACATCGCTCCTGTGGTGTCTGCTTGGTTCTCTCCTTCTAGAGGAATGAAGGTTCAGGATCCAGGTTTAGATCCTGGTGTCCGTGCATACAGATCCCTGAAGCTTGGGAGCAGTCCTTTGCAAGGGACGTATTTCCAGAGGATAAGGTCAAGTTGGGAAACTTGTCTGCTATAAGCTTTCTTGAATTAAGAGCTATTTTCGATGAACGTATTCTTCGTGTTCTGCCCGTGTTAGTTCTGCCAGACGACTTGTCAGCAGTGGCGTAAGTAAGCCGCTATGGCGGAACAAAGAGCAAAGCGGCAATGGCGGAAGATGCACAGTTTGCAGTTGAGTGGGAAGTCTGGTAAACGCTATGTTAGCAGTCTTCGTTCCGGAGGTAAACTAAATAGATTTCCTCTGCTGACGCGATATCCAGCCGGGAAAAATTCAGTCATCATCGAGAAGCTTTCCCAGACATGACAAGTCTTTGAGGAGTGTCGCAATTGGACATGTTGGCGTCTCGCCTCAACGAGAGGCCTCAGAGAGATTGTTCCAGGTCAAGGGACACTCAAGATATAGCAGTGGACATCCTCGTGACACCGTGGGTGTTTTTAGTCGGTCTATGTGGCCTCTCCGCTTTCACTTTTCTGACGGTGGTAAGTGTAAGATGATCGAAGGTTCCGGTGATCCTCTTGAATCCAGTCTAGCCAGCGAGGGTTGGCTATCCAGTTTTTCATGGTTTACTCATAGAAGATTACTGCCCTCTTACTCTATGTGAGGTAATTTTACAACAAGAGCAGGGCGTGTATCATGACTTACCGCGGCTGCGTCTGACCACGGGCAGTTGAATGCCATATCCTAAGCCGAACGGGTGTTCCCAGTGAAGTCGTTTCCTCAATTCTTCAGGCTAGGAGAGAACTAAAGGCAAAGCGTTACCACCATAGTTGGAGTAATTATGTGTCTCGGTGTGTATCCAGGAAGGCTCCTATGGAAGACTTTCATTTAGGTCGTGCTTATCCATACTTTACAAGCCGGTGTGGATGCAAGCCTAATAAGTTTCTTTACAAAATTTCTCTCTTGGAAAGTGGTCATGCTATTGGCTTTGACGTCCGCAAGACAGGTGTCGAAAGTGGTGGTTTTGAGTACTCGGTTTGTAGTTCTACCAAGAGTGGTTTCTGGGTTTCGCAGAAATCGGCCTATTTTGATGCCGGTGGTTACTTAGGCATTAGCTGATTCAAATTCCCTCGATCTAGCCAGGGATTTAAGTATGTAGGTCGCCAATTTGGCTCAGTTTGGAGAAACAGAGGCTCTGTTTGTCTGGTATGTTCCCAGCATGGTTTGGGAGACTGCGTTATGCAGTCTGTTACACGCTGAATCTGTGATGCGGTTTGGCATGTTCGTTCTATGGCTGGATTGCCGTCACCGAAGTCGGTGAAGGTCCATTCTTTTGGGAAGATGGGCTTTTCTTGGGCGGATGCCCGAGGAGTCTCGGCAGTTCAACTTTGCCGAGCTGATTCTTGGTCGGGATCAAACGCTTTTGCTAAGCTCTACAAGTTTGATGCCCTGTTTTTTGGGGACCTTTTGTTTGCTCATTCGGTGCTGCAGAGTCGTCCGCACTCTCCCGCCCATTTTGGAGCTTTGGTATAAACCCCATGGTCCTTTTGGAGTCCCCAGCATCCTCTACGACGTATGAGAAAATAGGATTTTAGTACCTACCAGTAAATCCTTTTCTCTTAGTCCGTAGAGGATGCTGGGCACCCGTCCCAGTGCGTACTGTGTCTGCAGTTATTGCTTTTGGGTACACCCTGGTGGTGTGTCTTCTCTGTCAGGCGGTTGCTACCGTTGTTCATGCCATGGCATGCGGGGTCTTATTTTTGCTTATGTGGACACACGGTTTGTGTTACATATTCTCTCAGCATGTGGCTGTGTTTTGTTCATGCCGTTGGCTGGTATTCTACTGAATGCCACATTCTACAGTGTGTTTGAGGTGTGAGCTGGTATGACACTCACCGTGTTTATAACAATAAATTCTCTCCTCGAAATGTCCATCTCTCCTGGGCACAGTTTTCTAACTAAGGTCTGGGGGAGGGGCATAGAGGGAGGAGCCAGTTCACACCCAGTTTAAGTCTTTATAGTGTGCCCAAGCTCCTGCGAAAATGGTCTATACCCCATGGTCCTTTTGGAGTCCCCAGAATCCTCTACGGACTAAGAGAAAAGGATTTACCGGTAGGTACTAAAATCCTGTTTTTGCATCAGTTCATCCGAGAGAACCCGGATGAAATAGTAGAATTCTCATTATAATTTTAAGGTCATAATAAAAGTTACTTTTTAAACCTGTGTGCACCGGAAACAGATCCTTTCTTCTCTTCTATCTACTTCGTTTCCAGTTATTACATGATCTGTGGCAGCACCCCGTCTATGTATTTATATATTATATAAACTGACATTAGGTTTTTTTTGACAACTAACCAATATTTGCAATTAAAGTAGAATCTATTTAAATTTAGTCTCCTGTGCAACAATTCCTCTTTCCCTTCCCCTCTAAATGCATTCAATGGCAACAGCATCCCTGCACCCAGTGCAGCCCAACACACAGCAGTGTGTGATTGGCTTTTGAAAGAGTCTTTTGCTGACTGACAGATAAGATAGGGGTTTTGGGCCAAGCCTGAGTCTGTCCACTGTGCAGTGTGTGTGTAACTTCTCTGCCACTACAAAGCTCCTAAACTGGCATCTGGAACCACTTCTCCCAGGCTCCTACTATCAGCACTTGGAACTGCCTGCTTCTGGGTATGTGTAGATATAGTATGTAATAAGTTAGACACACCAAGTCTGACTAAGGTAGTGAGCTCTCTCTGGCAATTCTGACTAAGGTAGTGAGCTCACTCTGGTGAGTATGACTAGGGTAGAGAGCTACTGTAGCTATGCCAAGTCTGACTAGGGTAATAAGCTCACTATGCCGAGTCTGACTAGGGTAGAGAGCTATTGTTGCTACGCCAAGTTTGACTAGGGTAGTGAGCTAGCTTTGCTGAGTCTAACTAGGACAGTGAGCTAGGTATGCCAAGTCTGATTAGGGTAGTGAGCTATTGTAGCAATGCCAAGTTTTACTAGGGTAGTGAGCTAGCTCTGATGATTCTGACTACGGTAGTGAGCTAGCTATGCCGAATCTCACTAGGGTGGTGAGCTACTGCAGCAATGCTGAATCTAACTAGGGTAGTGAGCTAGCGATGCAAATCTAACTAGGGTAGTGAGCTAGTCATGTTGAGTCTGACTAGAGTAGGGAACTAGCTATGCCAGAAGTCTTAATGGTAAACTTTTTCATGAGGCTTAGAGACCAGAATGTAAAAGTAACAATGTATAGTTATGTTTTAATTGCTTCTGAGACTTAGGGGCTGATCTGAGTCACATGCTGCTATTTCTTTTTTTGTCATACTTGCATCTCGGAAAAATTCAAGATGCCAGTAAAAGTTCTTCCCATGGTGTAAAAGTGTTTTAGGACTGAGATGCTGACATCCAACATCTTTAGAAGCTGTAATACCATTTCTTTCATCTTTACACACTATCATCAGTTGCACAATAGAAATGTGACTCATCTAGCAGAAAAAGTTTCTCCATCTGTGTGTGTCCTCCAATGTGAGCAACTTAACATCTGTGTATGCAATCACTTTATGTCTGTAACACTCCCATAAATATCTCTTAAGATGGATAATCTATTCAGGTTCCTGCATTTCAAATCACACATTTCCCGCCAGACTCGGAAACCAGAATGAGGCAAAACGTCATCATCCCTCTGCCCAGTTAATGTTGGGAGTTGATCTTCATCCTAGAGGGGAAGTTGAAAGACAACTTGTACTACTTAAACTAAGCAATTGACTGTCCAACAGTCCTTTGCGAGGAAGATGAAATATGACAGCAGTCATCCTGTTGCAAAGTAGATAACTGAGGCCTTGACAGCTATTTTGGTGTTAGATGTGCTACAGTATCCACCATTGGTGCAGTGGGATTTAGACAATTGATGTAGGTAGTGTGTCCCCAGTACCAAATCCCATCTAGATTCCACTTCACTAGGACAGCGATTCCCATACTGTAAAGGGACATTAAGAAAAGTGTCCTCAGTGTCCTGAAAAATGCGGTTGTACCAAGTGTCCACTTAATAACGGACATCTGGACAAGTGGAGCAGGGCAAACTAAGGACTACATGACTGTGACAGCCCACTGGGTAGATGTATTGCCTCCAACAGCAACAACAGCAGCGGCACCAGTAGCAGCATCTCACAAATGCCAGCTCTTTCCGTAGGCAGGCTACGCTGTGAATCACCAGTTTCCGCAAAAGGCACACCACTGACAACCTTTAATAGAAACTGAGGGACATTATCACACAATGGCTTACCCCACTTAGTCTCTCCTGGGGATTTGTGATATCAGACAATGCCACCAATATTGTGCGTGCATTACATCTGTGCAAATTCCAGCATGTCACATGTTTTGCACATACAATTAATTTGGTGGTGCAGAAAGTTTTGAAAAATTACAGGGGTGTGCAGGAGATGCTGTTGGTGGCCCGAAAAATTGCAGGCTACATTTGGTATTCAGCCATTGCGTGCTGAAGACTGGAGCACCAGAAAACACTCATGAACCTTCCCTGCCATCACCTGAAGCAAGAGGTGGTAACGAGTTGAAATTCAACACTCTATATGCTTCAGAGGATGGAGGAGCAGCAAAAGGCCATTCAAACCTATACATCCACCTATGATATAGGCAAAGGAGGGGTAATGCACCTGACTTAAGTGAAGTGGAGAATGATTTACGTGTTGTGCAAGGTTCTTTAACCCTTCAAACTTGTCAGCCGTGAAGTCAGTTCAGATACTGCCTGCTTGAGTCCGGTCATTCACCTTATCAGGCTTTTGCAAAAGCATCAGGAGAAATTAAAGGAGTAGTGATTTTGCTAAGTATGTGGGACTTGTGGATGGAGCCCTTCATTCACTTTGCCAGGATTCAAGGGTGGTCAATCTGAGCACTAAGGGGCATGTCCTGACTGGCAAGGCAGGAAGAAGTGTCTGGGCTGAGCTCCTCTAGTTTTAGGTCTAAATAGACCAACTTTTCACATTTGTGGGGTGTACTTATTATACCCCTGCCAACCCTAGCAGCTCCTGCTCGCTGGGTACGTACTGTACCTTGCACTCCAGGACTGTTTCCTCCTATACATCCAGTTCCTGGCCTATCTCCCCTCCTGAAGCCAGGAGCTCAAGTTTATGGTGAGGCTGTGCCTGGATTGCGAGAGCCGTGGACCGGAAGCGAAGGCCTGGCAGCTGATATGGCATGAATGAGTAGACTCCTGCCCGCTACTGTGTCCAGTGGGACCCGGCTTCTGTGCATCAATCAGTGAAGTAGTTCCACAGAAAAGTGGCTGTGTGTGCGGGGACTGTCTGGATGTGCTCCCTGTTTGCTGGAAGGCTCCCGGTGGCCATCGTGGTGTAGGCCCCCTCTCAGCAGGATTACATAGGCTGCCTGTCCGGTGCTTAGTGCATGGCAAGATAAAGTCACCAGCTGGCCTGTGACTTATCTACCCTCCATGCAGATCATACTACCCCACTGTGCGCACTGTCAGCTATTATCCACTGAGGGGGTGAGTCCCATATACTGCCTACAGTTCCTGCTCCTTTATACCACTCAGAGATATCTATTACAAGTTATCTGACACCTGTTGATTTATGTACAGGCTCTTCTCCTCTGACACTCTTCTAAAACACATTCTCCATTCCTCTTCTCATTCTGTGCTGTGAAACCTATATCAATATACTGAGATGGGATGATTGAGCCGGGAGCTCCCTCCAGTGCCCAATTGAGAGACCTGCATGTATTCTTGGATTGCTTTTCCAAATCAGCTTATTTAGAAGATTTCTACAGCTTTCCTTATATCTCTCACATGTGTTTTCACTATTGGATATCTTGAGCTCATAATGTTTTAACCATTGTTCTGCTCTGGGCATGTATGCCTGTCTGCCCTCTGACTGCTCTCTGTACTACAAACTGTATTAACTCCTGTGATGATCTGAAGTTGCCTGCACCCATGCAATGACGCCTATCGAATACCTAAACATCCATTCAATTTCTAATACTGTCTGAGCTACCTTTTAATTAATTAAACTCTGCTCTGTATTTGCCTCTATATCAATATGCCGGTCAAACGGGGGTCAAAAACTCGACTTCCAGCTACGGTACAGTTTCCAAAGGCTGTCCCTATGGCCCATAGTCCTCCACCTCACCGTCCTTCAGATCTTTGCCCTCCTCTACATTGTTTAAACCTACGGCCCCTGCCACCACTTCTAGCATAGACATGGGCATCGATCCTCAAGCTCTTCTGACTATGCAATCCATGTTTAAAATGTTCGCCGTCTTTAAGTCCGATATTCTTTCTGGTCTGTAATCCTAGGAGGTCTTAAAATTTATCCGGACCTTTCGCAATATACTTTGGCGAAGCGGCGAGCTTTGCAACCTGCTGCAGCCGCTCTCCATGACAATGACATTCAATACAGATGGGAATTTCCTGTTAAACTTATCAGATATGATTCTTCTTCCTACGTGGTCTCAAATCTGGATGCAGGAATTAAACTCTTGGTGGATTGGGACATCACTGTATGCCAGTCTAAATCTGACTCTCCCTCCCAGACTTTGACGGAATGAAATGATGCGGTGTTGTGATATCCTTTATTAATGTTTGGTTCTTCACATGGTCCCTTTATTATTATTGTGTTACTAAAAGTTCTGTTAGTTTGTACTGTAATCACCAGTTGACCTAATAGTTATGGTCCCCATATTGTGGTTACTTAGAACTGCTAATGGCAATTCCATGGCTGTTTGGCTAATTCATTCAGTAAGAACCTGCCGCATTAGTGATATTTATATTCCTATGTAATCTATGTGCTTAGGTTTACAGTTTTACAGTTTATTGTACTATATATGTTATTGTATGGGGACACCCTGCATGGGCCACTCCCCAATGTGTTTTGTTGTGTTGCCCATGTTGTTTTTTTAGGCAACAAGCACAGGAGCCCTACCTTTAGGGCTAGTTCGGTTTTTTGCCTGTTCTATTTTTTTTGTTTTGTTTTTTCTTTCCCTATTTTTCATTTCTATCTTTCCCCTCATTGTTTTTTTTATGTTCCCCTTCCCTCTCATGGAGTCCAAATACCAGGATTAACACCTTTCTTCCAGATTATCACATTTATTGACACGTCATTGTTAAGTTTTATTCCTTAAATGCCCATGGTTTGAACTCTCCTAATAAGAGGCGATTGGCTTTAGAGACCTTCCATAAGGAAAAGGCAAAAGTGGTGGCCCTACAGGAAACCCACTTCTCTTCGATTGCCCCTCCCCTTTTACATAATTCCCGCTACTCCACAAGTTATTTTGCAAATGTGCCCTTTAAAAGACATGAGGTGGCGATCTTATTTCACAATTCTGTCCGCTTTGAGTGGTCTCAGCGAACTGCAGATAGAGATGGACGTTATTTGATCTTAGTAGGGAAGTTAGAGGAAAGAGAAATAACGATTGTGTCTTTATATGCCCCGAGTTCCCAGCAAATATCCTTCGTGAGGAAATTATTTGAAACTTTGCATGAAGTTCAGAAGGGGCACCTGGTTGTTATGGGTGATTTTGATTTGGTCCCGGATGGGAAAATCGATAAAGCTCCAGCCTCTAAGGACTATGGGGGTCATTCCGAGTTGTTCGCTCGTTATTTTTTTCTCGCAACAGAGTGATTAGTCGCTAATGCGCATGCGCAATGTCCGCAGTGCGACTGCGCCAAGTAAATTTGCTATGCAGTTAGGAATTTTACTCACGGCATTACGAGGTTTTTTCTTCGTTCTGGTGATCGTAATGTGATTGACAGGAAGTGGGTGTTTCTGGGCGGAAACTGGCCGTTTTATGGGAGTGTGTGAAAAAACGCTACCGTTTCTGGGAAAAACGCGGGAGTGGCTGGAGAAACGGAGGAGTGTCTGGGCGAACGCTGGGTGTGTTTGTGACGTCAAACCAGGAACGAAACTGACTGAACTGATCGCAGATGCCGAGTAAGTCTGGAGCTACTCAGAAACTGCTAAGAAGTGTCTATTCGCAATTCTGCTAATCTTTTGTTCGCAATTTTGATAAGCTAAGATTCACTCCCAGTAGGCGGCGGCTTAGCGAGTGCAAAGCTGCTAAAAGCAGCTTGCGAGCGAACAACTCGGAATGACCCCCAATGTTCCAACACTAGATTCCCCTAAAAAGCTGCAAATCTTTTTGGCAGAGTTTGATCTTTATGATGTTTGTCATATCCGCTCTCCCAATGTGAAAGACTACACTTTCTTTTCTCATACACATAAATCCTATTCTCATATTGATTTTATTTTACTGGATAAATGGTCATTGCAACATACTCGTAAGTCTACTATTAGTCCGGTAGTTTGGTCCGATCACACGGCAGTAACCTGGACATGGGACTGCTATACATCTAAAATACCCCCGCGCCCATGGCGATTCCCAGAATACTTATTAACCTTCCCTAAAGCACTCACAGCTATTACTGATACATTGTCTTCTTATTTGGCCACAAACTCCCCTGCTGATACCTCTGTACCCACCTGTTCTTCTCTCATTAGATGTTGAGAAAGTATTTGACCGCCTACACTGGGGATTCCTTAATGAGGTATTATAGAAGGTGGGGTTATGAGGTCCGACCTTATCATCCATATTAGCGTTATACAGCTCCCCCTCAGCCTCAGTCTTTAGTAATGGTTTCACATCCTCTCCTTTTCTAATTTCCAGACAAGGATGCCACCTGTCCCCACTTATGTATGTTCTTGCCATAGAACCTTTAACAGCCCTCTTGAGACAATCTTTACTTTTTCTGGGAGTATGTGTGAACTCCACTAAACATAAAATGAGTCTTTTTGCAGACGATGTTCTTGTCTTCATTAATGATACTGACACTTCCTTCTCTGTTCTTTTAGAGATGATTAGACATAATGGTGAAGCTTCTAATTATAAACTTAACACATCTAAAATGGAAGCTTTGCCATTTAATCTGAGCACAGCTAAACTGATTAGATTTAAATCTCAATATAAATATAATTGGAAAAATTATTACATACTCTATCTAGGTATCAATATTCCCAACACGTTGGCCACGATAGCTGATGTAAACTACACTCCCTTGCTCTCTCAAATAGATCAGTTCCAGAAAAGATGGGGGGGGGGGGCTGGAGCTATCGTGGCTTGGCAAACTAGTATCATATAAAATGACAATCCTTCCAAAATTTATGTACCTATTTTGCATGATCCTATATCTGGTCCTGCAGAAGTTTATCAGTCAAGTCCATTCAGCGATCCTTAAGTATATTTGGAAAACCAAGCCCCACGAATAGCTTATAGACGTCTAACGAGATCATGAAAATTAGGTGGTTTGGAGGTAGCTGACTTGCGGTCCTATCAAATTGCATGCCTAATATTACAAGTAAGCGATTGGTCTCTATCGGAGGGCGTAAAACAATGGGTGGATTTGGAGAAGTACTTATGATCCCATTTTAATCTTTTAGACTTTCTGTGGACTCCCGTCCAACAGAGACCCTCTTCACAATATATTCCTCGTACTATCTTAGACTCTCTCAAAGCATGGGATGCTATTTTAACTTCTTCAAAAGCTCTTTCCCTACCTTCCCGTTAATTATCCTTGAATGCTCTTTCTATCTGATCCAGGATTTAAATGTTTCAAAATGGCTGCATTGTGGTATCACTACAATTGCCGATTTGGTTGATGGATCTACCATTACCCCCTTTTCCACATTTAAAAAATATTTTTGTTTGCCTCATACTGAGATATTTACATATCATTGCATAACACAATGGATTTCTAGCTCAATTAAATCCTCAAGGCCCCTACAACTCCCACCTCCTCTTATCGAAACTGTTATACGGTAATAGTAAAGGCTCCATTCGTTTTTGGTACACTATACTCCAAGATATTTTGGCACAAGATAAGACTCCAGCTAAATCTCAGTGGGAGGTGGATTTGGGTTGCACATTTACATGACATCAATGGAAATCAATTTATCTAGATTCGCATGTTATGTCTAAGTGCAACAACCACAAGGAAAGGCATTTCAAACTACTTCATAAATTATACTTTACACCCGCCAAGTTATACTGAATCTGGCCTAGCCATTCAAAGTATTGTTGGAGGAACTGTTCAGAGATTGGAGATGTTTTAATATAGTCTGGTTGTGTGCTAAGAATCGCCAGCTCTGGAGTGATGTGTTTGCTTTCACTTCTAAAGTCCTTAAAGTTACCCTCAAACAGTCTCCGTTGTTGGCTCTTTTTCACATGTACCCAACAGAACACACTTCTGTCGATGGCTATGTATTAGGTCATATCCTCATAGCTACTAGAGCCGCAATAGCCCAAAACTGGAAATCTCCCTTGCCCCCATCGCTCATTAAAATAATCCATAACACCCACCAGGCCTTTATGATTGAGACTTAAGGTTTACCCTACATGTTTCATACAAAATCCCCTTTGGTCAGATGGTTTAGCTGGCACGACTATTCCAATACCAGAGAAGGGGCCAACTCACTGCTTGAATCATATGATTAATTGTCTCTTGGTACTTGGGCTGTTGCTATATCTTTTTTCATTATTTCTTATTTTTATGTTATTGTGTAACCTGCTTTATATATTACACTTGACCATTCCGTTTGTTTATATTCTATTATATGCTGTGTGACTATTATTTATGACTCCTTATGCCCCCTCCCTCTCTTTCTCCTCCCCTTTCTTGTTTCTGTACCCTTCCCCTTACCGTAAACATTCAATAAAATTTAATAAAAGATTATTGATGGAAAACAGAGAACTACATTTTGGCCACTGTGCTCAAGCCTAGTTTTAAAGCCTACATTGTATCTCTCAATCTTGGCATACACAAGTCTGCTGAGGTTCAAAGACCTGCTGGTGAGACAATTGTCAACTCAAGCGGAATGTGACAATCAACATCTCCTTCATTTTCTCCCGCAACTGGGGCTGTGAGGAAAAGGATAAAATTTCCGAGCCCACCCGCTGGCGGTGATGAAGGGCAGTCAGGAGCAAGTGCTGAAATCTGCTGCGAACTGAAAGATCTGCCAACGATTACTGACATGTTTAGTGTCACTGCATATGATGCTTTCACCATTGAAAGAATGGTGGAGGATTATGTGGGTGACAGCATTAAAGTAGGCATGTCAGACAGTCCTTATGTATACTGGCAAGAAAAAGAGGCAATTTGGAGGTTTTTATACAAACTTGCTTTATTTTACATAAGTTGCCCCCCCCCCCCCCCCCCATCCAGTGTGTACTCCGAAAGAGTGTTTAGTGCAGCTGGTCACCTTGTCAGCGATCTGTGTAGGAGGTTACTTCCTCAAAATGTGAAGAAAATTATGTTCATCAAAATGAATTATAAATTCCTCCAGGAAGACTTTTACCAGCAGTTGCCTCCAGAAAGTACACAGGGACCTATGATGGTGGATTCCAGTGGGGACGAATTAATACTCTGTGAGGATGAGGATGTACACACTGAAAGGGGTGAGGAGTCGGAGGATGAGGATGACATCTTGAATCTGTAAAGCCAGTTTGTGCAAGGAGAGATGAATTGCTTCTTTTTTTGGTGGGGGGAGAGTTAATTGCTTCTTTTTTTGTGGAGGCCGTGGAGGCCCAACCAAACCAATAATTTCAGACACAGTTGTGTGGCAGACCCTGTTGCTGAAATTATTGGTTTGTTAAAGTGTGAATGTCCTGTTTATACAACATAAGGGTGGGTACATGTATTTTCTTTGCATTATGTGCAGTTTGGGGCCTAGTTTAAAAAAAAGTGCCATACTGTATGACACTGCAGTGCCACTCCTAGATGGGCCAGGTGTTTGAGCCGCATGCTTGTGTCGCTTAGTTTAGTCATTCAACGACCTCATTGCACCTCTTTCTCTTCTTTGCATTATGTGCTGGTTGGGGCCTAGTTTTTGAAAAGTGCCATCCTGTCTGACACTGCAGTGCCACTCCTAGATGGGCCAGGTGTTTGTGACACCCACTTTGGTCGCTTAGCTTAGTCATCCAGCAACCTTGGTGCAACCTTTTGGCCTAACAACAATATTGTGAGGTGTGAGGTGTTCAGAATAGACTTGAAATGAGTGGGAATGAATGATATTGAGATTAATAATACCATAGGATCAAAATTTCCCCCAAATTCTGTGATTTTAGCTGTTTTTATGTTTTTTTTTAAAAATCATCAAGATCCAAAACCAAAACCCAAAAGGGTGGTTTTGGAAAAACCAATCCAGATCCAAAACACAAGCGAGGATCCAGATCCAAAACCAAAACAAAAGGTAAGACCTTGATAATTATACAGTATATAATGTGATATTATTAAAGATGTTATGTACCCATATTATGACGTCACCTGATACCAGTACATGGGCCTGCATATTTACGCAAATGTGTGCTAAGTAGTGATGAGCGGATTCGGTTTGACTCGGTTTTCAAAACGGCATCTTATTGGCTATCCAAAACATGTGACATCCGTGAGCCAATAAGATGCCGTTTTGAGAACTGTGTAAAACCGAGTAAAACTCCATGTTAATTGTGAGAGTTTATTTAAATTATTCTTATTATCAGTGTTCTTAGTGCTAGGAGTGTGCATCTGCATTTCTCTTCCTCCAGCATATTATTCGAAACCTCAGCATGATAGCACCTCATAATATATTTAGTAATAGGGTTTACAGTCCAGCACTACCCTCCCCCTTTTTCCTCTATATTTGTATTTGAAAAATGTCTGTTAGGAGCTAATTGGTTGATAGTTTATCTCTCTCCAATGTATCATTCTCCAATATGTAGTACATCTGCCCCTGACAGTGTCCCCAGTACAAATTACACCACATTACAGTGCCCCAGTTCATCTTATGTCATACTATAGTTCCTCCACTTTATTTTGTGCCACATCAAAATGCCCCATTGTGCGCACTGCTGGAGTTCCCAACAGTCTTTTATCGACATGCACATTCCACCTGGGAGGCTTGTTCACGGTCAGTGTGTCTGACACACTGACCGTAAACAAGACACTCAGGTGAAACGTGCATGTTGGAATCAAAATGTTGGTAACTCTGGCAGTGCACACTGGAGTCCCTGCATGAGAGAAGTTAGCAGCACAGACAGGGGTTAAGGTATCATCTATCAAAAATCTTTTTTCACATATCCGCTCTCTCAGAACGGGTAGTGAGGCTGTCCTCACTGTGGGAATTATTCTTAAATTAATTATAGCATGCTGACACAAGGTTTAAACTGTGTATATTAGTATTAACTCAGAGATGTTCTGATTTACTGTGCAGAATAATTGTCATAGATAGACCCAGTGCCAGATTAAGGTCCACATGGGCCTGGAGCTGAAATTTCTGAAAGGCCTATTGTGTGCCTCGAAAGGAGGTGTGACTAGTGATGTGACCAGTGTGGTATGTCTGTGATCTAAATAGGGGGTGTGGCCTGTGCCAAGAGTGTGGCTGTCTCCATATAGGTCATAGCTAGTACCTATCTTCAACCACGTAATAGTTAACTGTAACAAGAAAAAGTTTGTGACCACCATATAATACACAGCATCAGTGACCACCATATCTTATAGGAAGCATCGCAGTGACTGCCATATAATACAGATAGCTGAAAAGGTGGACAGGTCTAAAGAGGAGCAATGATGGGGCAAAACAGAGCAGATGTGGAAAGATGAGAAAAGATGGGGACAATACAGAGCAGACAAGGAACTGAGGGCTACTGGAACACACTGACACATACACTACTTGCCGACACACTGACTGACAGACACAGCTTAGCGACACATACACCCCTTACTAACACAGATTCCACTTACTGACACAAACACACTGATACAGACACACACACACACACACACCACTTATTGACACACACACACACACACACACACACACACACACACACACACACACACCACTGACACAGACTTACTGACACATACACACTTACTGACACATCTTACTGACAAACACTTACTGATACATTTAATGACACAAACACCACTTACTAACAAATACGCCTTACAGACACAGACATCACTTATAGGCACATACATACTTAATGACAGACACCCCTTACTAACACAGACACCCCGTACTAATACAGATTCCACTTACTGACACAAACACATTTACTGACACAAACAGCCCTTACTGACATACCACTGCCTGACACAGACACTTCTTACTGACAGACACTTCTTACTGACAAAGACACCGTTACTGACACAGACACACTCACTGACACACACTTACTGACACAGGCACAGTTACATAAATAGACACTCCTTACTGACACAATCATACTTACTGACACAAACACATTTACTGACATAAACACTCTTTACAGATACCACTTACTAACACAGACACCCCTTACTGACACAGATTATACTTACTAACAAACATACTTAGTCACACCTACTGATACAGGCACACTTACTGACCACACACAGTTATTGACACAGATACTACTTACTGACAGATACCCCTTACTGACACAGATACAACTTACTAACAAAGATACCCCTTACTGTCACACACACACACACACACACACACACACACACACACACACACAATCATGACAGGCACAGATACCATTTACTGACAGAGACCACATAATGATCGATACCCCTTACTGACACACACATACTGACTCACACCCCACTTTTTGACACACACAACACAGAAAAACTTACTGACACACACTTACTGACAGATGCTACTTACTGACACAGACACCACACACACACACACACACACACACACACACACACACAGAGATAAACTTACTGACACAGACATCACTTAAATACTGTATGGGAGATAAGACCCCCGAGCCTGGTGTGTGCTGCAATTCACCGGGTTTTGATTCCCAGCTCTGCTCTGACATCCATTGACGAAGGGGCGATTGGGATGGAAAACCAGCTGGGGACATTTCTGAAGCAGACCTTAATAGGGGGTGGAATCTAGGTCTGATAGCATATAAAAATGTGCTTAAGGTATGCTCACATCTATTCCAAAACAGCAACTCTTGAAACCAATACAGGATCACATATGTTATTATTAGCATTAACTACTTAACTTCAACTTTAACTGTGCTCTCCATCTTCTTCACAGTGCTGGTGACTGCTCCCTTCCAGCTCCTCTCCACTGACACTCATTCCACTCTGGCTCATCTTCTCCTACTTCATCCTGCTCCTTCTTTCACACTCCGGCCCCACCTCTCCTCCATCCCTCACACTCCAACACCTCCTTTTCTTTATCATTCTGCTCCTACCCTCACACGCTGGTTCATCCTCTCCTACATCATCCTGCTTCTTCCCTCACACTCCGGCCCCAGCTCTCCTCCATCCCTCACACTCCGGCCCCAGCTCTCCTCCATCCCTCACACTCCAACACCTCATTTTCTCCATCATCCTGCTCCTTCCCTCACACTCCGGCCCCAGCTCTCCTCCATCCCTCACACTCCAACACCTCCTTTTCTCCATCATCCTGCTTCTTCCCTCACACTCCGGCCCCAGCTCTCCTCCATCCCTCACACTCCGGCCCCAGCTCTCCTCCATCCCTCACACTCCAACACCTCATTTTCTCCATCATCCTGCTTCTTCCCTCACACTCCGGCCCAAGCTCTCCTCCATCCCTCACACTCCGGCCCCAGCTCTCCTCCATCCCTCACACTCCAACACCTCATTTTCTCCATCATCCTGCTCCTTCCCTCACACTCCGGCCCCAGCTCTCCTCCATCCCTCACACTCCAACACCTCCTTTTCTCCATCATCCTGCTTCTTCCCTCACACTCCGAACCCAGCTCTCCTCCATCCTTTACACTCCAACACCTCATTTTCTCCATCATCCTGCTCCTTCCCTCACACTCTGGCTCATCCTCTCTTACATCATCCTGCTCCTTTCCTCACACTCCGGCCTCACTTCTCCTCCGTCCCTCTCACTCCGGCCTCACCTCTCCTCCGTCCCTCACAATCTGGCACCTCCTTTTCTCCATCACTCTGCTCCTTCCCTCACAGGCTACGGGGGGGGGGGGGAGGAGAAGTTTAGGCAGTGAGGATGGGAGGTTAGTTTCAGGCACCTCTGGGGGTGATGCTTAGGGTTAGGCACTAAGAGGTGAGGTTAGGGTTAGGCTGCAGCTAGGGAGGGTTAGGAGGATGGGGAGAGGGGAGAACATCCCTTACTCACCCCTTTTGGCTTCTTAATCAGCGGGATCCCAGCGTCGGTATTTCAAACGCCGGGATCCTGTGCGCCGGGATCTCATACTGATCCCTTTAAATTATGGCTTCGCTATCCCCCTTAAATAATATTGTTCTGCCACCTGCATACTCCCCCAATTTACATTTAAGTTGTGCCTCCTATTCCCGCTTTTATATTAATTTAACTTGTTGTCGGCCCATCTTATATATTTAACTTATGCCGCTATCTCATCTTAAATAATAATTTATATTAATATTGTATGTTCTTTTATTAATTTGTGCCACATACCCCCTTACATATTTAATTATGTTGTCACCTCCCATTTTATATATATATATATATATATATAAATTTACGTTGTTACCACAGTCTCCCTTCTATATTTAAGTTGTGCCTCCTGACCTCCTTTATATTGAACGTTTGGCCCTGTTCCTCCTTTTATGTACTGTATATGTAACTTATGCCCCATATATATTTTTATAACTTGAGCTGCCTGTCCCCACCCCCCTTTTATAATAATTATTTAACTTGTACTCTCTGTTCTCTTACATACTATATGTACTTAAGTTATTATAACACCATCCCCCACCTACCTTGCTCTTCTACTGCTACATTTACTATGTGCACTGCAGCACCACACAAGACAGTGTAAACTACAGTGAAAAGGCTTACTGTGTGTGCTGCCAGTGCCACACATAGATGCGGGGGCGGAGCTTCAGGCTGGGATGGGGGCGGAGTTTCGGACAAGTACGGGGGCGGAGCCTATGGCAGATTATCATTTGGGCAGAGGCAGAAACAGTTCGGACAGCCCCCGGCATGGTTGGGACTTCGATCAATTGGGTTTCGGAGTGAAGGTGAGAGAGCTGCTGGTGATTACAGGATTTTCTTTCCTGTCAACACTGGCTGCAATGGAAGGGATCCTGTGGGCCTATTTTCAATGGGGGGGCCTGGAGCTGCAGCTCCATCCGCCCCATTGTTAATCCGGCCCTGGATAGACCTGAAATAGGTTGGATACAAGAGAATGTGAGACCTGACAATCTCCATTCAAATCACAGAGATTGACTTAAGTACCAATGTAATATGACACCTGCACATGACATACTGTACAATACTCGGGGATTTATTGAGTGGGATAATCTTTGGCTAGGAGTTTAAAGTCTGGAGATGTCATGTCATTTTTTGCTGTCAATGATCTCACTCTTCTGTGCTGTTACTTGTATTACCTTTACTACTAGGACACACAGAGTATCTAGTCAAGTGTTTAAAATAGATTCAGGGTAAACCACCTAATAATAATACCTGTTGCAATGAAAAAAGAAGGGAATATACTTCCAATGATTTAATCTTTATTTATTGAGTGTGCTTTATGACAAAAAACAGGATTAATATACAGTAGTTTCATGAGATATACAATAAAAGTTAAGTTTTATGTATATTTACTGCACATACAGAACAGTGCCCCCAGACGAGAGTCTTATATCTCTCTTCCTTTTCCAAATCAGTATGAACATGATCAGGATTCATGTGTAGTGTGATTTATATACATGTGCAGTAAAATGAAAATGCTGAACTGCGCCCAACAACATCAGCAGAGCATGCGTCCCTAAATCAGGCCTTAACACTCTCTGTGAGCTGTAATAAACAAAAGTGCCTCATAGTTACAAAGGTCACTCACTGATGTTCTTTTGTGCACTGCCCAGTGGTCAATAATAAACCCTTCACTAGTGAAAACTTTTCTTACAAAGTTCTCATCATATTTGCAGAAATGTATCTTGTCCTGCCCAACCATCGCATAAGTTGTATTTAAACACCCCACCAATATCAGGTATCCTTCAGGTTTCAGTAGCTTTATGAAGTTCCTGAGATTCTTTATATAATCAGCTTGGTCTTTGCTGATGGTATCCAGCATACATACACTGATGACACAGTCTGCTGGTGGGAGCACCTCCGGGTCTGTGAGATTTTCTTTGTCAATGTCACATTTCATGATCTTTGTTATTGCTGTCTTCAATGCCATGTCTTTGTCCTGACACAGGTCACTGAAATATACAAACACAAAAGGTTCATTTGGATCTAGTCATGCCACCACATGAGAAATAAGATATAGTTTTATATGGAGATTCATTGGATAGGAAGGTATAATTTAGAGAGGCATTGTTTGTTCTCTGGAAGGGTTCCTTGTAGGTGGAAGAGATTGGGCATTATTCTATACTTTCAATAAGGAACCTCTTTCATCTTTCAGGTGCATGTAATATGGTAGTGGTGGGGAAAAGGTGTCCATTAGGTACCCCTATCTGAAACACTCAGCACAATACAGCTTTTTTCTATTGTTCAGACTTAGGGGGCTATTAAGAGATGACCACAGATTGCTGCATACATAGCCAGAGCTGCGTTTATCTCTGCACATGCTGGGGGCTTCCCAGCACAGGGCAAGGTCACCCAGCATGTGTGAGGCCGCCTTCTGATACATCTGCAATTTGCAGAGGCATTGGGTCTTAGGTTGAACCCTAGCAGCACAGCCTGGCTGCACAGTCAGGTGGTTAGTGGCCTTTTTTTTAATCGGAGTGGTTGCATGTGTCTTCACGCAGCTGCCCCAAAAATACAGCTGATCCAGCCCCATTTTCCTGGCGTAGACCCTACAATGATGTAAATCCACCCCTGAAATGCTCACCATGGTCATTCACATTGCAGTCGCATCTATGGGGGATGCAACCACAATGTGTATGGCCGCACAGCTGCTGTTGTGTGGGTCTGAATGACTACCTTAGTGGGAATGGAAGGAGAGGGAACAGGGTGAAGCACACATGCTGCTGCCTGCCTGCTGCACCCGGCTGATAACACTGATGACCAGAGGAGCAGAGTGCAGCAGGTATAAATAATAGCTGGTCACCAGCTTTAAGCATAATAATGATTTTACCGAAAGGAGAAAAAAAGGAGGGTAGTTGTGTGGTGCACTTAGTTGATAAATTTCACATTTTTAAAAAAAAACTTTTATTAGTATCATAAAATGTATTCTCCCCATTTAACTATAAAAAGCGAAATATTAAAATATAGAGATAGAAAGAAATGAAATAATAAAATCTGGCGTTGGAGCACCAGATATTCCTCCTGTTATTATTTAAATATTTGATCCAAATATCATTAGTATTATTGTGTCTGAACCAAGATGATATATTAATTCTGATTCTCTAAATATATCATAAAGTTATCTATTCGTGATATCCTCCCTCCTCTTATACACCAGTCCAATTGTATGGTTGTGAGGTAATTATGGATAGGATGTATATAGACCACTAAGCATGAAATAGATAGTATGCAATCTTATATCAAGTACAGTTTAACTGTCCTTTCAGTTCAATAGTGTATTTCCTCATACAATGTGGTGAGGTTGATACAGTGTATTGTGCTCAATCCTACACTGTTACAAATTGACTGAGCAGATCACTGTAGCAATATTGTAACAGATGGGTTGCTCATTCACTCCTCTGTGCCTTAAATGCAGAGCATAATCCCAAATCAGTACATCTATAATAACAATGTACTGTAATATGGGGATACGGAGTTATCCCATTCACAGTTGCTGGCTCCCACTTTAGCTCATACAGGGCTGTGGAGACTTAGTTTATAGGTATGCAATTCTGCATCAAACGGTCGCAGACATAATAATACTATATGGCAGCTTGGCTATTAGATCTTTCCTCTATACAATCATGAGGTACATAATCCAAATCACCACCGCTATGTAATTACATGCAGATAAATCTATGCTGCCAGTTTATTATCAAATAGGGCTTAGGTTGATCTCTAATATTAAGCCTATTATGCCTGCTATCAGTGTACTAGATGCACGTACGTTGTGCTGAGTGGGAAGGTATCACAAAATGACAGTCTGCACGTGCTGCATACATTTAGAGCTTTCTCATGATGCAAAGAGCTTCTATTAGTGTTTGCATACTTTGATTAGATCACTTATTTAGTATTCATGACACATAACATAATTATACAATATTTGCAGGAGCAAAAAACGGGGCTACCAGCGCCTCACTCCAATGCGCATTTTGCCCGTAGCTTAATTATGGAGCCGACCCGACTGCCGGGTCTGCTGAGTTTATGTAAGGGGTATGTGTCCGTTAATTTTCAAACTGACCAGTCAGAGCGATTCCGCAAAACGAGCGCTGCTCATCCATCTAGGTTAATCATTCCCCGAGTAACCGAACAGGGCAAAGTAATCAATCTCCTGTTCTCCCCGCTCCGTGTCTAGTACTGCTAGAGTCAATGCGAGCATACACATAATTAAGGATTAATGTTCATAAATTGCGGCACAGGTAAAGGGATTACTGTCCTCACAATTGTGAAGACATTTTCCTACTGTATACCTGGCTGACTAGATTGTCACTTATTTATTTATTAAAATACTTTAATTGATTTCAATATCCTTGAGCAAGGGATATAAAAGAACAGGAGTGATTAAATAATAAATGGTACTATAAATGAAATATGACTATAACCAATTTTAGCAGTATACATGTGAACCTATTATTGTGTATTTCATAATTTTGGGATTTTTTATTAATTTTCATAATTTTATATATCTAATTTCTACACTGTGTATAATCATTACTCCATTTGATTTGTGATTAGAATAATTCAATTTAGGTTTGTGTATTAATAATATTCCTAGATTAGTTCTACTGATTTAACCATATCTTAGACTATTACACATTTAAGTTAATATCTTAGTAAGTGAATTTATTTTTACTAGTGTCTTTCTTATGTGATATCTCACAACTGTGAGTTGTGTGATAGTGTGTCTGATTATCTATAAAAAGCAAAATAACTTGTGTCCTTAACACATACAAGGTTATGTAAGGACCTAGGCTCATTGGTGATAAAATAGATGCTGGGTGATACCATAATGGGACATGTGTTCCCATTATGAGAATACTGACAAGTGTGCAATGAAGCAAAACCAGGTAAAGTGAAAAAAGTGTAAAAAAGAAATATGTAATGTAAGGGAGAGATATTAATAATCGACCAAAGACGAGAAAAAATATGTAAAATATAAACAAATGTGAGAAGGTATATAGAATGAAGAATAGTATTATGTGTGGATATCTTCCAATCCACGTGGTTTAGACAGAATAAAAATAGTGTGCATGAAATTATATAGTGTAATGTAATATGATGCGGCCTCTTCGACCAATTGATGATACTGGAGGTCACATGATCATATATTTTGGACAAATGCTCAATGTTATTTATATATATGCATTGAATTTCTAGAAACCAAATTATAAGACAGACAATAACTCTTGTCAGTTGTATAAGAGAGTTAAAGGAAAGAACTTTGTTATTAATCCATGTTATACCTGCTACAGTTTTGTATACATAACTGATGTGATTCTAAGATCTGCTAATATTCCCCCATTATATCCGTTTCTCATAAGAAGGGAGAAAAACTGATATTATCATTTAGTCCGTGTGGTTGGGTGCTCCCCATCAAAAAGATGAGGCGTGCCTCTCTCCTCAGAAGTTGGTTTGTCATATTTCCACCTCTGTTATCTGATTTGACTTTTTCCATCGCAAAGGCTTTCAGAAGTCGTGTATTACTTTGGTGATAGTTCATGAAGAGTCTAGCCACTGTGGAGAGAACTTTGCATTTACCTTGATCTTCTTCAGCTTTCCAGATGTTGCCTGCGTGTTCAAGTAGTCGCTGCTTAAACGGTCTGCCTGTCATGCCTACATAATGAAAACCACATGGGCATTTTCAAGCAGTAAATGACATTCTGTGTATTGCAATTGAGGAAATCTTGGATCTGCCACGTGTGTCCGTATTTATCTGTGAATTGCTGCGTCTTCACAGTATATTGGCATGCTTTGCAGTGACCGCAGCTGTAAAATCTTTTCAGCTGTGCTCTTATGGATGATTCTGATTGGAAGTGGCTATGTACGAGGTAGTCTCTAAGATTTCTCGCTCTCCTCCAACACATTTGGACCTTATCTACTGTCAAAGTCAGAAAAATATCTCTATGCACACTGCCATATTTGCACCTCACACAGGTCTGCGCTGCGCATGCGTGCGCTCTCCCGTGCGTGCGCATACTCGCTGTTGCGGGCACCCGCGGGCGCGCGGTATGTGCATTTACGGTAGAGTTCATGTGTTCGTAGCGTGCGACTCAATCGTTACATATTTCCACTATATAATGTATTTTGTAGATCATGGTCCCTTTGATAGAATCTGAAAGTTTGGTTAATGTAGAATGTTCATGAACAGAGAAATCCCCCTTTGTTTGATACGAAGGGTCAGACAGGAGTAATACAGTGGTGTTTAGTACCCATCGGAAGAGTATTTAATTAGCAATATTCCGGTGTTGGTTTGAAGCGGATTAATCGCTCGTGCGAATAATTATGGACATAAGAAGTTTATGTCCATTTACTATTATTTGCACTTAATTATCCATGCGGCGGGAAACCCAGTTTCCCTCCCACCTGAGCTGTTGGAAATAGTCACAGCCCACCTGTATGAATCAACCTATGACCTTTTGTTATAATGCGAGGAGGAATTCCTGTGTCCAATGAACAATGAGATTGTAGGGACCATTGAATTGTATTGTGTGTGGGGCATAAATAGACAAGCCAATCACATCCAGCTCTCACTCTTCAACGGTTATCATTGCTGAAAATCGGGAGCTGGATGTCCAGAGGCGCATGCGATCGTTTCCTTTGTGCGTAAGTTTTCTCCGCAATCATATTGTCTTTCCTGTTGTTATGGGCCATATCTCTCTCTCTCTCTCTCTTCTCCTTTTTCTCTCGTAGTCTCTTAAACGTAATAGTATTGTATTGTATTTCATGTGTAGTTATCTGGTTAGGTAGTCTATGTTATATTGTAGTGTATGACTTGTATTGTATTAATTCTTTTGCAAGTATAACATTCATAATATATATATATTAGGCGTTGGACCCTAAGCACGGTATCTGTGTATTTCTTATAGTGTTCAGTATTCTCAGAGCGTCGGTGACGCTCAAACAGCTTTTAAGTTAATAAGGTTACACTGTGTTGCATCTACACCCTATCTCTACACTAAGGTTTTACAGCATATTACATTGTTTATGGTTTAGATATAAAGGTTTAACATTGTGAGCGTCAGCGCCGCTGGTGATCTCCTCGTGGTCCCGAGCGTCCGCTACGCTATAGCGAATCATTACGTTAGTCGGCAGCCAATAGCGTGCCTGCCTGTGATCTCTTGGCCGTGAGCGAACGTGACGCTTGAGCGTCTCGACCACGGCTAAGCGATTGTTACGCAACGAGCGTACCCTTACGGTACTCCATACGTAAATAGTGTACAGTGTTCATAGACCTCATAAAGGGTTTTATATAAGATAAATATTTAGCTTTATCAATTGGCGGCTCGTCCTGTCCTTCACATATCTCTGCTAGGTAATTTCAGCAGACATTATCCATCAGCAAAGGGCGGGAGATCATATTCTTCGCAGTGCTGACGGGATAAGCGTCTGCTTCGCTTAGTAAAGGGTGCTGAAGGAATCCGGAACCGGAGGTAAGAACAACACGCTAGTGTCTTTTAAAACTGTTTATTTCTGTCTTGCGTACACACGCACATATCTGCATTTCTTTTTCATTTGTGTATTTTCATATATCACTCTCCTGTTTGCCATTTTATAATTGATAAAACGTGCTAAGAGAGATTTGTCGCTATTTCATAGTTAAAGTGTAAAAGTAATGCGTTAAGGGATAAAGTATAAAGCACACACAGCTCTACCTAAAGGTAAAAGGAGAGATTGGTGTGTTGCGCAGTAGACGATCGAGGATCATCTACATTGATAAAACGTGTTAGTTGTGTTACGGTGGACATTGGCTTTGTGTACACGTGTCTCTAACAAAGGACTGAGACTCGCGTACGCAAAGGCCGACGCACGCAGCGTAAATTACGCAACGGAGTGTCTGGGTACGCCCACGTAACTCAAGTTGCACGATAGTGTTGATTTTTAAGTAGCGCAAAAGGCGATAAGTAACGCAACAGGCGATAAGTAACGTAGCGCAACAGGCGATAAGTAACGCAACAGGCGATAAGTAACGCAACAGGCGATAAATAGCGCATCAGGCGATAAGTAGCGCAAATCTATTTTAAATCCGAAATTTAAATTAACAGATCCTTCTCCAAATTTACAACACATCTGGTCTAAAGAAAAAAAAAATTTCTGCGCAGAAATAGAAATAGAAACAAAAGTGTGTATGTGATGAGTGAGTGTTTTTAAGTTTTACAATTTTGGGGATTGAACCAGAGAAATCATCGAGTTCTCGTGAAGGTACATACGTGTAAGTGACATACATGGTGGCTAGGGAGGCATCTCTGGTTAAACATATATAAAATTTGAGCATTAGAGTGTAGCAGACCAGGAGGTCATACTGTAACAGACCAGGAGGTCAGACCAGGAGGTCGCATAACAGACCAGGAGGTCCAGGTACAGCAGACAAGGAAGTCCGCTATAGAAACAAGGCACAACACCAAAGAAGGGTTGGTGCGACACCCATATAGGAAAACAAAGCTCAGGCTGAAGGAATTCGCAGCTGCTGAATGTCGATTCCACTGGTCGCTCCGTACATAAGATTAGTTGCTTATGTACTGAACGATTGTACCGCACGTAATTGTGTGCATTAGTTAGTAACCTGACCAGTACCATTTGTGTACAAACCGGGTCATAAACGCTATTTGTACATTCTAACGTGATTTGTGTAATTTTTTATTTTAACCAAAAAGGGAAATTCTCTGGTCACTCAGGAATTATCCGACAACCCCACCTTTACTGGAAAGGGTTAATGCTCTTCGGATCACACCCACATGTTCCAGTAAACTCAGGTTAATAGGGGCCCTGGGTCGAGTACGCCAGCACTATATCAGTGTGTGGGCATATTGGTCGGCGTGGGCGAGTGAGTGAGGTGCTCGGTAAACTTCACCGTCAACCTATCTTTGAATATTTTGGTTTTTTTAAGGGTTAGCAACACCTGCAAATTATGGGGGCCAGTTGTTCAAGAAGGGGGCGATCAACCTCGGTTCGGGTTGATTCTGTAAACCGACCAGTCGGGTCGGCAAGGTACGTAATGTGTGAAAAATACGGAAGGCACACAGAAATTTTATGTGATGAATGGGAAAGAATGACAATGCATGACGGGGAGAAATTCCCAAGAGTAGGTAGCTTCAGCCCAGAAGTGTTAACGAATTTAAGGAGAAGGATATGTCTCATTAAATCAGCAAAGAGACGAATCCAACATTATGATTATTTGCAGCTATGGCAACAGGAGGGTGAAATACAGAGAGGATTGGCTCAGGCGGCGGGATCTGGCCCTAACAGAAAACTGATAGCCACGGCCCCGCCGCCACCATACATACCAGGAGAGAAATTGGTTGCGGAGAATGACGCATTAGGGGGTAACAAACAGGCACTTAGCAACTGTATAAATGTTAAGGATAATGTTAATAAGTTAACCCATGCAAGTATTAACCCGTGCAAGTTGTACCCTGTTTTGAACTTTCCCCAGGAGTGTGATCAGGAAGACGAATCGGCAACAATATCGGCGCTCTCTCTAGCAGCCACCATATCAGAAACGACAGTAGGCACGGCCCAACCCATAAGATTAGTAACAAAGCCCCCTAGCGGAGGGACAGGTGAGGTCGTATCAACGGGTAAGTACGGCACCATACACTATGCTGAGACTATTTCACCACAGGCTGTAGAACCTACACAGAATGATGTTGTTAGAATTAATCCTGTTAAGGTAATAGTAGTGCCAAATGGGAAAACGGACACTTCAGGAGTCACTCCTGTTAGGAACATTGCCATGTACAGCCCGTTTTCCCGAATGGAATTAAGGACCACAGTGTCTGAATTCCCTGACCCCAGAAAAGACTTAGTTGCTAGCCAAAAATACATCAGAGACCTAGGAAACACTTTAGAGCCCAATAACAAAGATTGGCAGGTATTGCTGAGGGCATGTTTACCCTCCAATGTCGACGCAGCTCAATTTTTAGCTGACTGTGGACTGGATCAGGATGTACCTCTTACAGATGTGTACAACAAAGATAACGTAAAAAGAATAAATTCACAGTTAAAGGAGTATTTCCCAGCTGTTGCCAAATGGAATAGAATTTTTTCCATTAAACAAAAAGAGTCAGAAACAGCTGCTGATTATTTTCACCGGGCATTATTAGAAATGGCAAAGTACACTGGCATAGAGGACATTAGGACCAGTGCAAACCATCAAGAAGTAGCAGTATCTGTGCTAATGGATGGTTTAAAAGAGGCATTAAAGACTAGGGTACAGACCACACAACCATGTTGGCGAGGTCTGTCGGTGGCTACTTTGAGAGAGGCTGCTATTGATCACGACCGGAATATCACCAGACACAGGGAGTCGCAAGGTGATAAGTTAATGTCAGTAAGTATACAGGCCCTGACCACAAAACAGCCTGTGTTTATATCACCAAACCCTGTGGGTAAGTCAAAGGTGGTAACATGTTATTTTTGTCATAAACAGGGACACATAGCACTAGACTGTAGAGCGAAAAATTCGCAAAGATCATACCAACCCCCTAGACAACGACACGACACACGACATTGGGAGCAAGGTCCGCAGAGACGGAGTTATGAGCCACATACAGGGGAAACAAAAAGATACCCCCCGAACAGAGACTGGCAAGCCACTGGTAGTTCCCATTTCACCCCTTCACAAGTAGTTGCTGCCAGCGGGATTCAGGAGGGTCACCATACCCAATAGGGGTGTGGCCATACCTGTAATCTGCAGCCAGAAAAATTGATTGCAAGTCTTGGGAGTGAACCAGAAATTGCAATCAATGTAGCTGGTAAATCATTAAACTTTCTTGTAGACACAGGGGCGGCCAAATCAGTGATACATTCGACAGTGGGCATGAGAACCACTGGTAAGACAATTCCAGCCATAGGAGTAACAGGAGTAGTCCAGCACTACCCTGTTAGCAAACCAGCCGAGATTACAGTAGGGCAGTTACATACCAAGCATTCCTTTTTGCTGGCTGCATCGGCACCGACTAATCTCCTGGGAAGAGACTTATTGTGCAAAATGGGGTGCGTCATTTATTGTACTCCTGAAGGTGTATTCTTGGACATACCTGAGAATCACGCTCAGGAAGTGCGAGACATGTTAGACTCCCCGTCAAAATTAATGTCACATACCATTATGACAAATAGGACTCCATCCCAAGTAGAGGAAATGACATTCCAGATACCAGAGTCACTTTGGACTAAAGATGGACAGGACACTGGATTAATGGCAAACGTAGCTCCGGTAGTTGTACAAGTAAAAGATGGTAGGATAGCTCCAAAAATCCCACAGTACCCTCTGAAGCCAGAGGTGGAGTTAGGAGTGTACCCCGTAATAGAGCGCTTGCTACAACAGGGCATTCTGGTAAGAACGTCCAGCACTGCCAATAGTCCCATCTTCCCTGTTAAAAAGAGTGGGGGGAGGGGTTACCGGCTAGTGCAGGATCTAAGGGGGATTAACAAAATAGTTGAGAGTCAGTTCCCCGTAGTGCCAAATCCAGCTGTCATCCTTATGCAAATCCCTCCCACTGCGAAATTTTTCACTGTTATTGACCTCTGCTCCGCTTTCTTTTCGGTACCTCTGCACCCTGACAGTCAATATTTGTTTGCATTCACATACAGAGGAGTCCAATACACATGGACTCGATTACCACAAGGTTTCATAGACAGTCGAAGTATCTTTTCCCAGGCTTTGCATGATTGTTTACAGTCTTTCCAACCAGAGAGTGGATCAGTATTAATACAGTACGTGGATGATCTACTACTGTGTTCTGATTCATTGGAAGCATCCCTGAAGGATACGAAACAGCTCCTGTTTCATCTTTCAGACACAGGACACAAGGTTTCCAAAGACAAGTTGCAATTATGCCAAACTAAGGTAAAATATTTGGGACACTGTCTAACACAAGGACTGAGACACCTTACCGCTGATAGAATTCAAGCAATTAGAGACATGACTCTGCCACAAACCCAGCAACAGATCAGAACATTTTTAGGAATGTGTGGGTATTGCCGTAACTGGATCCCAGGATTTTCCATTCTAGCGTTACCTTTGCAGGAGATGGTTTCCTCAAACAAACCTGATCGGATTTCGCATACAGACGAGTCCGAGATGGCATTTGAGAGACTTAAACAGTGCCTAACGCAGGCACCAGCATTAGGTATGCCAGACTATGGGAAACCCTTTGAGCTGTACGGAACAGAAAGTGCGGGTTGCGCGGCAGGCGTCTTAACCCAAAAGCACGGTGATGCCAGCAGGCCAGTAGCATACTACAGCGCTCAGCTAGATACGGTAGCGCGATCCCTCCCCACATGCTTGCGAAGCGTTGCTGCGATAGCATTGCTAGTAACGAAAAGCGAAGATGTAGTGCTAGGTCACAACCTCACAATTCATACACCACATGCAGTGTCAGCCTTGCTAAATTCTGCCCAAACCAGGCACGTCTCATCAGCGCGGTTTACAAGATGGGAATTGACACTAATGGCCCCCGTAAACATCACCATAAGGAGATGCAGTGCATTAAATCCTGCAACATATCTCCCAGGTGTGCCTGGACAGGCACAAAGGGTGGAGGATGAGAGTGGTGGGGAAGGAGAATTTAACACAAAGGAAGACACACATGATTGTATGGAATATTTGACCCAAAATTTTACCGCAAGGCCTGACATCAGTGACAACCCACTGGAAGATGTAGATCTAACTTTCTACACGGACGGTAGTTGTCACAGACAGTCAGACTCGGGAGACTTGTGTACTGGATACGCAGTCGTAGATGACCAAGGCACCATAGAAGCGGAACCGCTAGGCCCACCTCACTCAGCCCAGGTTGCTGAACTGGTCGCCCTAACCAGAGCATGTGAATTGGCTAAGGGCAAATCAGCCAATATCTACGGGTGGTCTTCTGTTTGCCGGCGGTCGGGCTCCCGGCGCTCAGTATACCGGCGCCGGAAGCCCGACCGCCGGCTTACCGACACTTATTTTCCCTCGTGGGGGTCCACGACCCCCATAGAGGGAGAATAAAATAGTGTGGCGCGCGTAGCGCGCCACCGTGCCCGTAGCGTGGCGAGCGCAGCGAGCCCGCAAGGGGCTCATTTGCGCTCGCCAAGCTGTCGGTAAGCCGGCGGTCGGGCTCCCGGCGCCGGGATGCTGGTCGCCGGGAGCCCGACCGCCGGCCACCCGTAGTGAACCCAATATCTACACCGACTCTAGATACGCATTCGGGGTAGTCCATGATTTCGGAGCCCTATGGCGCCTCAGAAATTTCATGACGGCAGCTGGTACACCGATAGCGCATGCAGCTCACATCAAAAGGGTTCTAACAGCGATACAGGAACCCGACAGAGTGGCTGTTATCAAGTGTAAAGCACACACATATAGCCAAGACCCAGTATCACTTGGTAACAGCCGAGCAGATGAAGCTGCTAAGTTAGCAGCTGGTACACCCAGACAGACAGACACCACACAACTGATGGTATTTAATACCATCAACACACAGATGTTGTGTGAGATGCAAAATTTGTGTTCCACACAGGAAAAGGCAGTCTGGAAGGCAAAGGGATATGGCCAGGAGTCCTCAGGACTCTGGACGGATGGACAAGGTAAACCGGTGGCCCCCAGAGCATATCTCCCATGTTTAGCTGAGGCAGCTCACGGGCTGACTCATCTGGGCAAGGAGGGAATGTGCAAGTTGGTAAGAGCATATTGGTGCGCCCCAGGATTTTCATCTCATGCAAGTAAGAGAGCAATGTCATGCCTTACCTGTTTGAGAAAGAACATCGGAAAGGCAATACCAACAGAACCATCTCATATCCCACCTACAGGCGGCCCTTTCCAAGTAATACAGATTGACTTCATTCAATTACCCCCTTGTCGAAATTTGAAATATGTACTTGTTTGTATAGATGTTTTCTCAAATTGGGTCGAAGCATTTCCTGCGGCCACAAATACCGCTATGTTTACTGCTAAGAAAATTGTGCAGGAATTTGTATGTAGATATGGTATCCCTAGAATAATTGAAAGTGATAGGGGTACTCATTTTACAGGTGATGTCTTTCAAGGAATGTGTAAGTTGATGGGAATTGATAGCAAGCTGCACACTCCATACCGTCCACAGGCGAGTGCAAAGGTGGAAAGAGTGAACAGCACTATTAAAAATAAACTGAGCAAAGTTATGGCAGAAACAGGATTGACATGGCCAGAAGCTCTACCCATTGTACTGTACAGCATCAGAACCACTCCCAGGTCCCCTCTTAATCTGTCTCCCTTTGAAATCTTGTTTGGTCGACAACCGCATGTTATGATTAACCCTCAGGATGATTTGAAGTGTAACAATGAAGTGACTGTAAAGTACTTGATTAACATGAGTAAACAGCTAAGGAATCAAAATGATAATTTGAAGTTGGTGATTCCTGATTTACCAGATAGTAATTGTCATGACATTGAACCTGGGGATTATGTAATGATACGGAATTTTCTACGCTCAGGTTGCCTTATTGACAGATGGGAAGGACCATACCAAGTCTTATTGACTAGCACTACAGCATTGAAAGTTGCAGAGAGAGAGACTTGGGTTCATTCGTCCCATTGTAAGAAGGTTGCTGATCCAGAGAGGTCCCGTGATAAGGAACAGACGGTAGAGGACGTTGTATCACTGGAGTGTCTGTTCCAGGAGGACTGAGGCGGCACCTGAGCATCGAGAATCACAAGATCAAAAGCAGTTGTCGATCCCCCGTTTCCCTTTTATTGTTTTTCTCCACTTCTCATTCCCTCTCCCTCAAATTATTTTTTCCCCCTTCTCATTCTTCTTCGTTTCCTCCTAAGATGGACTTGCCTCAAGAGACTGTGATCCGGATTTTCCTGTTGACCATGATGTTGACCAGAGCAGACTGTTCCGGCGAGAGTACCATGGAGTTCGAGAGAGGTTCTGGAATGGGTTCTGATGACAGAGATGGAGGCGTAGTTTTCCGAGAACAACATAATCAACAAGCAAAGGCGAGTATCAGAAAACGATCCGATAGCATTGACCATAGAAGGAATTGTGAAGGATTGTTAGCTGAAGAAAACTGTATCTGTAGGCTCTGTGACAACGTAGTTGAGGATGGGTGCATTAAGAAATGCCAATCCAGTTTTAATATCCACATGGACCGGCATCCCTTGAGTGACTATCACTCTTTAGTGGGTAGTGTGTTAAATCCAACAGATTGTTGGGTATGCTCTCAAGTACCTCAAGGTCATAGCAAATCAGGACTAGTACCATTTCCTTTAACGATAGGGGAGGTACTTGAGCTAAGTGGTGGGAGGCCGGTGGACAGGAGGTTTAATATCTCCAGTCCTCCTAGTTTGAAGCTCCACCAATATCATGTGGATAGATCCCTCATATGTTTTAACATTTCCAATCCCCGAAAGCCGGGAAATTGGGAAGTGTCATGGAGTAACCAAACCATGACCTTTTCATATAGAGCAGATAGAATGCCGACAGATACAGAACTTATACGCCACATAGCCAGTAGAGGAAAATCTTTCCGATATAGGTATACTCTAGGAAATAGGATTACGAGAGTTGGAGAGGTATCACCAGGATACTGTGCACATATCGTACAAGCTGATACGTGTACTAGACAGATGGGAGAATTAGGGTTAGGAGATTTCACATGGAAGATGTGTAATATGGTTATGTCCTACTCCGTCCCATATGTTCTCCCCGATGATGCATATTTCATATGCGGGAGGAAGGCGTATAAGTGGCTTGCCCCAAACTCTGAAGGATTGTGTTATATTGGAAAAGTACTGCCTGAAGTAATGACTGTATCACATGCCAAAATGAAAGATATACACCGTGTTGCCCAAGCTCCTTATACTCACACCCATTACGAGCACGTAGTTAAACGGCACCTGATAGAAAGAACAGAGCATCCGGCCTCTGACATGATCCATGAATCCACCGGGATTCAGTTTCTAATCGCGTTAGACATCACTCACACCGCCAGAGGAGTGTTGAATTATAAATACATATCTGCGCTTGCAAATTTGTTAGATAATATCACAGAAATGTATGATGACACGTTTAGGTATACTGGAAGAGAACTTCAAGCTTATAAAACAGAACTAGTTCAGCATAGAATGATTCTCAATTATCTCACAGCAGTAACAGGTGGATATTGTGTCACACTGGCAATGCAGTACGGCGTGAAATGTTGCACATATATTACAAATAGTACCGAGGACCCGGTCGAGGTCATAGACCAAAAGATGGACGATATTCTCCAATTGAAGTGGGAATTTCGCAGGAGACACAATCTCACCCTTGCTGCTGTGAGTAATGAGCTGACTGGTTGGGTGTCATGGTTGAACCCGCGAAATTGGTTCTCCGGTTTAGGAGAATGGGCTCAAGGAGTCATAATGGATGTAGGGAAGTTTCTCCTATGTATCTTAGGTGTTATCATAACGATTGGCTTGATATTTAGATGCGGTCAGGCTTTAACGAAGTGTAAACGAAGTACCAGGGTGATGAGTTTAAGGAGTGAGGAAATTGTAATTCCAATGGATTTGATTTATGACCCAAATGTAGAAACAATGATGTGATGAAAATGCGATTTCTACGGTCCGTTTCTTTCACCTGTTTTTCCGTTTTCCCCAAGGTAAAAAGACCCACTTGGACGAGGAATTTGATGAGCCGATATACAGACAACGGATGGATTAAAGAAGAAGTTTTGACAACCTGATACACAGATTTTTGATGAACTTTGCCATAGATCCCCAGTTTCCCTAGAAATTTTAAAATTACGCTAGCCCAACACTTTTGTAAATCTATGGACATTGACAAAGCTTTTGCTCGCACCTTATGGGCAAAAGCACAAAGAAGACTGCATTCAACAGACACCGAACAAGACTTCAACCGACAAATGTTCATTTATCTGACATAGAATACCACTGCATTTACCGTAATTATGTCTTTTCTTCATTTCTACAACCCTCAGGTAATTACACACATAGTCGATAGGGAATACAGGCACAGATATCAGCAATCACATATTCCCCCATTCATGTATCATCAACTAAAATGTGCTCCCCATTTTTGTTACAACCACAGCCGAAAAGAGCTCGGTAAAGTTTGACAGCCCATCCATAGACCCGTACCGCGGGATAAGAAGGAATTCAAATGTATACTTCGCAATGCCTCGAAGCTGGATTTAAAACACGTACGGCACGATGATACATGACCCCCAAGCACGGATTCATTCACACATGCTTCTGCTATCACACTAGGTCATACCCTTTTCCTACCTTCTCCTCTCCTCCCCTACCCAACCATGTAAATGTATTAACCCCTGACATATATTTTTCTCGTTTTGAAATGTTTTAGGAAGTGGCAGTTATTGTTGACTGCCAAAGGGTGGACTGTCAAAGTCAGAAAAATATCTCTATGCACACTGCCATATTTGCACCTCACACAGGTCTGCGCTGCGCATGCGTGCGCTCTCCCGTGCGTGCGCATACTCGCTGTTGCGGGCACCCGCGGGCGCGCGGTATGTGCATTTACGGTAGAGTTCATGTGTTCGTAGCGTGCGACTCAATCGTTACATATTTCCACTATATAATGTATTTTGTAGATCATGGTCCCTTTGATAGAATCTGAAAGTTTGGTTAATGTAGAATGTTCATGAACAGAGAAATCCCCCTTTGTTTGATACGAAGGGTCAGACAGGAGTAATACAGTGGTGTTTAGTACCCATCGGAAGAGTATTTAATTAGCAATATTCCGGTGTTGGTTTGAAGCGGATTAATCGCTCGTGCGAATAATTATGGACATAAGAAGTTTATGTCCATTTACTATTATTTGCACTTAATTATCCATGCGGCGGGAAACCCAGTTTCCCTCCCACCTGAGCTGTTGGAAATAGTCACAGCCCACCTGTATGAATCAACCTATGACCTTTTGTTATAATGCGAGGAGGAATTCCTGTGTCCAATGAACAATGAGATTGTAGGGACCATTGAATTGTATTGTGTGTGGGGCATAAATAGACAAGCCGATCACATCCAGCTCTCACTCTTCAACGGTTATCATTGCTGAAAATCGGGAGCTGGATGTCCAGAGGCGCATGCGATCGTTTCCTTTGTGCGTAAGTTTTCTCCGCAATCATATTGTCTTTCCTGTTGTTATGGGCCATATCTCTCTCTCTCTCTCTTCTCCTTTTTCTCTCGTAGTCTCTTAAACATAATAGTATTGTATTGTATTTCATGTGTAGTTATCTGGTTAGGTAGTCTATGTTATATTGTAGTGTATGACTTGTATTGTATTAATTCTTTTGCAAGTATAACATTCATAATATATATATATTAGGCGTTGGACCCTAAGCACGGTATCTGTGTATTTCTTATAGTGTTCAGTATTCTCAGAGCGTCGGTGACACTCAAACAGCTTTTAAGTTAATAAGGTTACACTGTGTTGCATCTACACCCTATCTCTACACTAAGGTTTTACAGCATATTACATTGTTTATGGTTTAGATATAAAGGTTTTACATTGTGAGCGTCAGCGCCGCTGGTGATCTCCTCGTGGTCCCGAGCGTCCGCTACGCTATAGCGAATCATTACGTTAGTCGGCAGCCAATAGCGTGCCTGCCTGTGATCTCTTGGCCGTGAGCGAACGTGACGCTTGAGCGTCTCGACCACGGCTAAGCGATCGTTACGCAACGAGCGTACCCTTACGGTACTCCATACGTAAATAGCGTACAGTGTTCATAGACCTCATAAAGGGTTTTATATAAGATAAATATTTAGCTTTATCACTACCTAAATTCTGGAGAGGTCAGGATCTGCTTTCAGTACATGCCAGTGTTTCTGGATGGTTTGTCTAATTAATTGGTTCTCCTGACAAAAAGTACCGATGAATCTGATGGGTTGCTGGTCTGAATTTTGTTTCCCATATTCTTTCTGAGGGTAAATAAGAGTATTTCTGGATTTCCTACTAGCTTGGTTGTATGCTTTACGTGTGGATCTCCTGCTATACCCTCTCGCAGTTAATCTGCCTTCCAATTCCTTGGCTCTTTTCTCAAAAGTTTGTTGATTTGTGCAATTCCTGCGTGTCCTGAGGTATTCCCCCTAGGGTACCCCTCTGATAACTGCCTTCAGATGAAAACTAGTGGCATGGAGGATGCTATTCGTTGCTGTTTCTTTCCTGAACATGTCTGCTGTCAACCGTCCATCTTCTTCTACTGTGATTGTCAGGTCCAGGAAATTCACAGCTTTCTGGCTCATCTCTGTTGTCAATGTCAAATTGAAGGGGTTAGTGTTCAAGATCACAATAAATTCTTGAAATAGTTATTTTTCTCCTTCCCAGATGACAAACAGGTCATCTATGTAGCGTAGCCACAAGAGGACATGTTGTGGAAAGGTCTCATGAGCTTCCGTGAAGACATGTTCTCTCTCCCACCAACCCATATACAAATTTGCGTAGGTTGGTGCACACGCTGTGCCCATAGCTGATCCCCTCTGTTGGAGGTAAAAACTGCCATTAAAGATGAAATAGTTTTTAGTGAGCACAAACTCAAGAAGTTGGAGTAGGAAGCCATTAAGTTCATTATGGGGTTCCATGTTAAGGAAGAATTCCGTTGCATGTAGGCCTCTGGTATGTTGTATACTTGTGTATAACGATTCCACATCACATGTGGCTATTCAAGTTCCTGGGCCTACATGCAAATTTTCTATCCTAGCAAGCACATCCATCGTATCTCTCACATAGGATGGGAGGGTGACTACTATTCCTCTCAGATGTTTATCCACGAAGTAACTGGCTTTTTCGGTTAGGTTGTTAATGCCCGAAACGATGGGTCTTCCCGGGAGCTTGTTGCGATCCTTATGTACTTTGGGTAGCATATAGAAAGTAGCTACCCTCGGTTCTTTAGTCTCCAGATATTCTAATTGATTCTTGTCTAGAATCCCCTCGTCCCATGCTTGTTGAAGAAGGCAATTGTATTGTTTCAGAAATTCTTCTGTTGGATTACCTGGGAGTTTTTTTTATAACAGGTAGGATCGTGAAGTTGCCTTAATGCTTCCTGGATGTACATTTGTTTAGGCCACAAAACTATGTTGCCGCCTTTATCAGACGGTTTGACCAGTACATCTTGCCATTTTTGTATTTCCCGAATTGCCTGATCCTCTTCTTTACTCAGAATGCATTCACGGACTGATCTTCTTTGTTTAATCTGATCTAGATCACGGGATGCTAGTTCTGTAAAGATCCTGATATGTGCATTGGTATTGATATCTGGGAAGAATGTTGACTTTTTCTTTAAGATTAGTACTGTGGGAATGTCAGAGACATCCTTCATTTTTCTCACAAGCAGCTTCAGCAGGCTGTGTCCTCAGGCCCTGGTACCCTTAGGCAGCTGCCTAAATATGCTTAATGGATACGCCAGCCATGCCCGTGGGGACATTTGTTACCAGTGGTGATTTGAGAGCACGTGGGGCATTTTTAGGATCAGTGAAGAATCGAGTGCATATGGAAGATATGAGTAGTTGCATATGGTTGCTATGGTTGCATTTTGAAATGGGGGTGTGGAAATCATCTGGAAAGTTTGTTTTTAAAATTCTGTTTCTGTGATTAAGTGCAATAACTGCAACAAGAGCTGCACATGCACAATGAAGAGGGCACTCATTCAATTTTTTTACAAAAATGCATCATTTTATAGTAAATCAAACTAATGATGTCAAAGTTTTAAACAGAGAAATGGATTAAGTGAGTTATATTGCCAAATTATAATGACAGCATTTTGGGAATGTTGTGCACAACATCTTCAAATAAGAAGTGTTGTAGCACACAGTAAGTTGGGAGTCCTATATGAACACCTGGGGGCAGTAATAACTCACACCAATCTATTGTTAAAAATGTCACATTAGATAGGAAGGGACAGTTAATTGTTCCAAATTAAAATTCAATTATTGGTGAATTTACAAACATTACGGGTCACATGTAATAGCCTAAGGGTTGGAGAATTTGTGATATCTCCGCGGTTTTACCAGTGGTGGGCTGAGCAAGGGGGGCACAGTGCCATTTGCCCACCGGGCTAGTACAATTATGTAGCACAAGGCCCATTGCTGCGTTGTGCCTTCTCATTTTCCTGACAACCAGGAAGGATCTCTCCCTGCCTTCCAGCTGTCAGTGTCAGGTTGCTGCAGTACACTGCTGACTGCTGTATTTGGACTTCTCACCGATGGCTATCACTAGAATGAAGGGGCTTAATGAGGGGGTGGGTGTTAGCAGGACTCATATGGTGGGGGGCTGCCCAGTATGTGTTTTAGCACTGTCTGGCTGTATTGAGTGCAGGCAGCAACTTTCATGCAGCTAACTTCCCACTCCCTCCCACAGGCATGACTCATACAAAGATAAACTTTATGCCTACCAGACAATGAGTAGCTGATGATGGCAATGCTGCTGCTGCCCTGGACATAGGGGGGCTTTCAATGACAAAGATTGCTGGCAGCTGTACCTCTAATGTAATTTATTAGAGAGCCTTTTTGGATTGGGGGGTTGCATGGAGGGGTGGGGTTGTAACGTGGTCTGAGCCATGGGGGTGCCTAGCAAACAGCAGGGAACCCTGCCTGTTTCATTTGTAATGGTCCTTACAAAAATCTTCGGAATTCCCTGGGGCCATTCTGTCAGCCTTAAGATGGGTATACACTAGACAATAAGTATGTCATCCAATCTGGGATTATGTGAACCCGCTATAGTATGTCACTGACGATGTGCACTACCATGTGGCATCAGCAACATCTTCCATTGCCCCTACATGCATGGCAAATGGAAGACATTGCTAGTGAGAACCATGCTGCCAATTGCAGCATAGCCGCCCCATCATTGCTGCCAGCATCAGCAATTCTTTATGCACTTGCCAGTGCCTGCACCCCTGCCAGCTCACATTGCTGCAGTTGTCACTGGTTACATACATCATGTAGTGTGTACCCAGCTTATCTTCAAAGATGGACCTGGCAGCTGCTGACACTACATCTGATTGCATAATAGTGGTATGCATAGAACTCTGATGGCATAATAGTGGCATGCAGAGGAGTCTAATGGCATAATAGTGGCATGCACAGGAGTCTGATGGCATAATAGTGGCATGAGGAGGAATCTGGTGGCATAATAATGGCATGCAGTGGAGCCTGATGGCATAACAGTGGCATGCAGAGGAGTCTGATGGCATAGTAGTGGCATGCAGAGTAGTCTTATGGCCTAATAGTAGGACTTGGAGGAGTCTGTATACTGTCCTTGGAGGAGTCTGCTCTCTTTTATGCCATCTATTTTATCATGGTATCACTGTCAACATCATTTCTTTTTGCCCTTTGTAATTTTCCTATGTTGACCTGTGTCTCTGTTTATTCCTGAATTGTAATATGTCAATCTTTTACGCTCCATCACTATAATAAAGTTATCTTCTACTTAATCACTGCCTTCCTTACTCCTGCAGTGTCTCTCACTGTCTCTTTTTCCCCTACACAAGCGGTGATCAAATGTGCTATAACCTGCACTATTTAACAGTGAATAGAGGTTATAGAAATGACTCAGTGCACAATATCAGCAGCCAGTTAGTGTAAGAAACTCCTAAGAGGTTTCCTTCATCTCTCACCACAAGTGCAAAATATAGAAAATTGTAGCAAACACTAAACCGGTGCTTGGTTAGGTTCTCTTGGTCTGATGTACTCTTAGGCCTCTGCCATATATCAGATTACCATAGAAAACAATAAAAATAGGTATATAAAGTGTGATACTGTTTAATACATAGATATAAAAACATAAAACTCCAAACAAAATGAATCAACTTCGACACAAATCCTAAGGAAGCATGCTAAGCAGGTAATTACTGAATATTATCAGAACTGGGCCAAACAGTTCCTAAAAGTGCATAAGGTCAATTTAGGGATTCCGAATAGTCCCAAAAAAACCCTGGATCGAATCCGCTGATAATCGGTTATCCACTCCTCCAAACTCCACTGCCACAGGAACACCGACGAGGTCAGAAGATTTGGTTCCAGAATGGAAGTGGAATGCTTTTCCAATACTTTGAAGCCACAAGTTATGCTCGAGACCCATCTCCATGATGGACTACTGACTCAGGCCATGGGAGGACTCATTATACATGCACAGTGGAATCTCTGTTGGCTCCAAAGGCTTAGAGGCTGAACATAATTTACTGCACTTGAAGAATACTGTTTTTGTTGCTATATGCTTTAGACATACTCTTTAGGGCACCAGCCGGAAAGTATATTATTAAATACAAAAATAAATAGGGAAACAGACATTTAATTTATGTTCTGTGCAGATTATATCCCTTCCTCATATAATGGTCCCACTAATGCAGAATGATGCATCCCACCTGTAATAGTAGATGTCAGTCCTTTAATTGAACTGACTTAATAATATGCTCATTCATTGACCAAAAGAGGTCAATAATGATCAGCCAACAGAATGGTTTCCCATGTTGCAGCCAGGCTCACGCCCGGTTGGATATGTGCTACATGGCTCCTCTTGAAAACTTCCTGGCTGTACTCCACGAGGAGCAAGTTCATGTTATTATTTCTACCTATGGCTCTACTTCAAGAGAGAATAGAAGAAGAATGCACATGGATTTAGGTGATGAATGAAATTGAATTTGGGCAAGATGTTTATTTCGTTGAAAGAATCAAGCAGTAAGAGGTTTAATAATATTTAGCAAAAACTGCTTTACTACATGTACCGAACCATGGTGTGTACTGTACAACAGAGAAAAAACAAAAATTAATCAAAGACTAAATGACAACCCGTAAGACCTCTATGTTTTATTTTTGGTGGGTAGAGCATTTGAAATAGTTTATTGTGTACTGACACTGGAATTACTCATGATATATGTTTTGGGAAATATGTTACCTGTTTCCTTCTAGGCATTTCATATATGTCATTATGTGAGACCAATCAAACGCTCCAGTGCGTGTGTTAATCCATCTGTTCAGCTCCATAATACATTGCTCAGAGCACTTCAGCACAAGGATCTGTTTGAAAAAGCCACTGGCTGTATACAGATGATGAATGAGGGATCCAACACTGATGTCAATCAGAAGATCTCCCTTAATGTGTCCTGCAGGTAAAGATTACAGTGATTACAGAATATAATATCTTATGTAGCATCTGTTCTATTTATCATTCTGTAATGTCCTGTTACAGGTAAGCAACTGCCTCACCACACATCATTTTCTCCTTCAATTTAATGTATGAGGAATGTACTGTAAGTATTTATTTGAGCAGAATTTCTAGTATCTGGGGCCACCTATCCTGCCTACAATAAATACACAGACAATGGAAACCCTTAGAAATCATGCACATATCGAGCTTTATTCACTAAGGAATGCAATTACAAAGCTGTTTGCAGCAAATTTGCGATTGCTATCCTTAGCAATGCAAAATAAGGTGGAGGTGCATACTATCTCCTTCCTACAATTGCGATGCAATTGCATATGGGATGAACATCACAATCATCGATAGCGATGTTTATCTACGATGACAGGCTTTGTAATCCTGGGCTTACTCAGGCTTTCCGTCATAGAGCAGCTTGTGAGAGCAAAAAAATTGCATCTCATGTTGCAGTCCTTGGCCTCGCCACTCCTAGAAAATGAGGGCAATACACCCCCATTACTGGCAACGTCAGCCACCCCACCCCCTCCCTCCCTGTGAATGCCTCTGCCTGTCAATCAGGCAGAGGGATTCGCATCCCTGCTTTGTGATTGCAGGACCCGTTCTGCACATGTGCCGAATGGGGTGTGGTTCATAGGGCCGACAGTGTCTAGGTTTACCATGTTTGGGTCAACTACATATTTGGGTCAACTACTATTGGTCGACATTAACTAGGTCGACAGGGATGGTTGGCCGACAGTCTCTAGTTGACATGGTCTAAGTCGACAGGTCAAAAGGTCGACATGAGTTTTTAATTTTTTTTGGGTTTTGTTTTCTTTGTAGTGACCGGGAACCCCAATTAGTGCACCATGTTTGCTCGCCAGGCTTTTGGCAAGGAGCTTCACTCCACTACCACTGCGCTTGGCATAGGTTACTAATCCCAATTGTAGTCAGCGTGGGTAGTTAAGTAAGAAAAAGTTCAAAAAAAGAAAAATATGTGACAAACTCATGTCGACCTATTGACCTGTTGACATAGAACATGTCGACCAAGAGACCCTGTTGACCTTGACACCCTGTCGACCTAGTTACTGTTGACCTAGAGACCGGATCCCTGTCTAATGAGCAGGACCCCACCATAATAAGGCCCTTTGTGAGCTTTTATTCAGTACATACTTTACTGTTACTGGAAAAAAAAATGAAATGTGGGGAGTAAAAGTGTTGGTTAGAATGAGGGGGTTTTATTATGATGGTGAAGGACAGTGGCATATCTATAATGGGTGCATTGTTTGTGGTGCACCTGGGGCCCTTGATCCAACAGAGCCAAAGCACACACCTTGTACACATTTCTTTAACATTTACTACTCCGGAATCTTACTCTGGCAGCAGCAGCTCTGCATAAATCAATCATGCCAAATTTTCCATTAGGCAGGTGAGGCACATGCCTAGGGGTGGAACTTGTTTGTTGGAGGCAATTGGATGCTTGTGTTAGTAATGTCAGCCCAAAAAGTACTAGTATTCGCAAAATGTTTTCACTGAACTTTACCATATTCCATCTTGAATGGAGTGTAAACAGGCAGGACATGTACAGATTGCCCCTGTAAGCCACCTCATAGCTCACAATACAGGTGAAACTCAGAAAATTTGAATATCGTGCAAAAGTTCATTTATTTCAGTAATTCAACTTAAAAGGTGAAACTAATATATTATAAAGACTCATTACATGCAAAGTGAGATATTTCAAGACTTTATTTGTTTTAATTTTGATGATAAAGAAGAATTTGTGATATATTGTATGTATATTTTAGCTTGTATGGTTGGTCTTTATTGGTATATTGAGAGATAGATATCTATATACACATTGGAAGGATAGAAATATTTTACATTTATTTTTATTTTTTTAACTGAATTCCAGCGCTTTCAATTTTCTTTTTTCTTTTTGGCTAATTTAAGGGAGATGATTAACTGTGTGCTGCATGAACTCAGTTTTAACAAATATTCAATCTTGCCAGGTATATAAGAGTCTAGTCTCTTTTTTATTTTTAAACTTGCAGTCCGGTTTGAACTGCATGAATCACCGGGCTTATAGATGCACGTGAAGGAAGTGCACTAGGGTAAAGCGCACCAAACAGTACAAACAATAAATATATTGTTTGTTATTTTTAAAGTTACAGCTCTGTTCAAACTGTATGTAACACATGGCTTCTCCATGCATGTGAACTAATGCACAAGGTAATGCACACCAAACAGTACAAACAATAAATATATATATTTTTTCTATTTTAAACTTGCAGCTCTTTTCAAACTGCATGGATCACAAGGCTTATAGATGCATGTGACCAAAGTTCACTCGAGTAAAGCGAACCAACCAATCAGTACAAAAATAATAAAAATATATATTTTTTTTATATTTTTAAACTTGCAGTTCAGTTCAAACTGCACAGATCACAGGGCTAAAGTAAAGCACAGACAATACAGGAGAGTACAGCGCAACACACACCAGTATGCAGCATGCCTCTATATACACAGTCATTACACTGCACAGCCACAATGAGTCTGAAGTTTCTGTATGGACACAGCCAGCTAAAACAGCAGCATATGGTGCAGTGTGCCCCTATATACAGTCACTATACTGCACATCCACAAGTAGTCTGGAGACTCTGAATGGACACTGCAGACTATAGTGCAGTGTGTCCCTATACACAGTCACTATACTGCACAGCCACAATTAGTCTGGAGTGTCTGGATGGACACAGCGGAGTATAGTTCAGCATGCCCCTATATACAGTCACTATACTGCACAGCCACAGTTAGTCTGGAGTCTCTAGATGGACACTGCAGAGTATAGCGCTGTGTGCCCCTGTATACAGTCACTATACTGCACATCCACAAGTAGTCTGGAGACTCTGAATGGACACTGCAGACTATAGTGCAGTGTGTCCCTATACACAGTCACTATATTGCACAGCCACAATTAGTCTGGAGTGTCTGGATGGACACAGCGGAGTATAGTTCAGCATGCCCCTATATACAGTCACTATACTGCACAGCCACAGTTAGTCTGGAGTCTCTGGATGGACACTGCAGAGTATAGCGCTGTGTGCCCCTGTATACAGTCACTATACTGCACAGACACAATTAGTCTGGAGTCTCTGGATGGACACAGCAGAGTATAGCGCAGCATGCCCCTATATACAGTCATTGTACTGCACAGCCACAATTAGTCTGGAGTTTCTGGATGTACACAGCAGAGTATAGCGTAGTGTGCCCCTATATATAGTCATTTCACTGTGCAGCCAAAATTAGTCTGTGGTCTTATTGAATGGTATTTTTTCCCTCTAAATATTATCAATCTCCAAGCAATGATGCTTCCAGCTCTGAGTATATTGATGGGTTCAATTATTAATACTATTTCAAACTTCAAAATATTTTGCAATTAAAAATAACCATTAACTTTCATATACACATATGTACCAATATCCAGTGGCATCACAAGGGGGTGCATCCCGCACACGGGTGTCACCTGCTGAGGGGTGACACCAAAGTGCCCTCTCCTGCTCAGTGACAAGAGCCTGGTGCTACACTGTAATATTATGTGCAGCAAACTGGCACCAGTCATCATGCAGAAGCAGTCACTCAAGAAATATCAGTTTCCAGGGCCAGGCTACATCTCCAGGACACCTGAGGTGACAAAAACAGGGGTTGGGATGATTAGCCACACCCCTCTCTTGTGAATCCATGCCCCATCTCACACAGCCATGCCCATCCCATGAAGCTGTGCCCCTTTTGCGACCGGCCGCACCGGGTGTTTTAGAGGTGAAGAGTTTCACAAATGCATCTAAAAATACAAATATATAATCTTAGTTCCATCATAAAGTATCAACATTATTATATATTTTTATAGTCTGTGTATTTTATGCATCGCCATAAAGAGAATATATTTGTCATGTGCAGTATATAAGTCCCTATCCCATTGGAGAATAGAGTCTAACACAACTGCGCACATGCATGCACCTACCCTTAGTGTAGCTTTGTTACTGTACATACCCTCACTGAAAGCACGGTATAAACATTCCATTGGAAATTTCATTGTATCTTCTCCAAAGACCATGTCTGGTCTGTTAGAAAAATATGTTTCCAGATGTTCTCTAGAATCAAAGCCGTGTTCAGGATAGAATTTATGTGAGCTGGAATCCATCTTGTATTACTGTATCACAGACTGGCTGACTCTCACGTCTTCCCTCTTACTGTATATGTGACTGGTCCAGGATATCTGTATACAGTATACTCACCAGGACCCATGTTATTTATATACATCAGTAACCAGGATATCAGTGTTATCACATGATGGGGTATCAGCCTCAGGAGCTGTCATGGGAATGCAGGTGACAGTGTGATCATCTCCTGAAAGAATAAATTATCATAATATTCATTTTTTAATTACATATTTAAATAGTGCACAATATTTCAGTGATTTAATTAAAAGTAATTACATTTGATAATTAATTTTTTTTTTTAAATGTTTCTGGTGCAAACACACACTGTATACAAATATTGGCCCTGATTCAGATGCAGATGCAATGCCAATATTAACACAGTGGAGTGATTATTAGTGCACCAAGGTACTTTTGCATGGACGCTCACAGTGAGGACTCAATCTCAAATAACTGACAGCAGGAGGGTGTTTTGCGGGAGGCAGTGCCATTCCATCAGCACACGAGTCATGCGACTACACAGGGCTCCCACCACAGCACATTTCCCTGTCCCTAGATTGCTCCCACTCCTCCCTGTCATAGTACCCCAATCGGGGGTGAGGTTTTGCAGAATGGCGTGTTTGCGTTGTGATGTCATGACACAATGCATCATTTCATGAAACTCCAACACCCGAGTGCAGTACTATGGTGAGGAGGAGGGGGAGCTGGCATACAGGCGCTGGTGTCGGCTCTACACACCGCTGACAACAAGCATTACACACCCCTGGCAATGACATTACCACTGAAAATAAGCATTACCTCTGGCAATGAGCATTACACACCCCTGACAACAACATTAAACCTGGCAATGAACATTACTCCTGGCAATTAGAATTACACACCCCTGGCAATAATAATGACACCCACACCAGAGCTTGAAAACCCTGGCAACAAGCAAGACACCCAGTCCATGAAACCCCTGGAAATGAGCATGACATCCAGTTCATGAAACCATTGGCAATGAACATGACACCCAGTGTGTGAAACCCTTAAATAGGTGTCGACCGAAGCCATTACAAAGTCCAAAACAACTGAGTACACATACTGAGGCAGCATCTCCACAATAACTAGGAACATCTACTCCTAGAGTGAGTTTATGATTACACAGACTGTGGCAGTAGTGATGCTGGTGCCATGTTGCTCTACATCAGGGGTGGGAAACATCCAACATGTGGGAATTATATGGCCCAGAAATACATTTGGTCTGGTCCGGGGCCCTGCCAAGGCAGTTGCAGAGTGTTCAGAGCCATCCACCGTGCACTATTTACAGTGTGAGAAAACGACATCTCCCATGATGCAGTGCATGGCAGATGGCTCCTGGTGGGGATGTGAGGCAGACTTGGAGAAGGATCTCAGTGGAGGTCTGCTATGATGGCTTCATGTGGGTGGAAGTAATGGCTGTGATGCAGTGCGGAGTGGATCCAGGACCTGGACTGGTGGTGAGCAGGACTCTGGATAGGACCTGTCCTGCAGTGGTGGTGAGTGCCCTACTGGCACTATACCGGTGGCATTATGTATATCTGTCAATACTGTTTGCATTACTGTGGCCATCATTTGTTAGGAGCTCTAATGTTGCCATTATGTGTAAGGCCATGTTGGCTCACCCCACTTATATTTATGTGAGGGGGTGGTGCATTTTGAATGTCAATGGGTGGGCACATTTTTAAATTTTACACTGGGAGCCAAATTGTCTAGAAACAGCCCTGGTGGGAGGTAACAGGGGGTGGTGGAAAAACGCTGGCATATCAAAGCCGCTGTGAGTCAGTGTGGCTGCAAAATTCAAAGCCTTATTCATTTGTTTGAAATTAAAATTGAAGATTAAACAGTAAAAGTAGAACAGTAAAAATACATTTATGCCAACCAGCATATAATTGCGAGAGAGTGAAAGAAGGTGGGGAAAGAAAGAGGAAAACAATTTTCGGAGCAGCGTGGACATTGTTGCTGAAAAGAGACTATCCCCATGCTTGTGAGTAGTCGAAATGGGCAAGATGTGCCTCCTTCAGCATCAGCTGTGGATACACAACCATGGGTTTGTAAGATACAATGCATGCACAGTTGCAGCAGAAAATCTTTAGGCTATGAAATTGCCAATTATTGCAAGTGAGGCTGTTGACAAGTAAAAGAAAATAGATGCCAACCAAAGCCAACAAAAAGTCCTGAGGAACTGAGTACACAAACTGTCACAGCATCTACACAATAACAAGGAACATCTACTCCTAGAGTGAGTTTATGATCACACAGACTGTGTTAGTAGCGATGCTGGTGCCATGTTCCTCTACATCAGGGGTGGGGAACATCCAGCCTATGGGAATTATATGGCCCGTAATTGCATTTGGTCTGGCCCGGGGCCTTGCCAAGGCAGTTGCAGTGTATTCACAGCCATCCAACATGCACTGTATACAGTGTGAGATAATGACATCTCCCATGATTCAGTGCATGGCAGATGGCTCCAAGTGGTGATGTTAGTTAGCTTTGGAGAGGGATATCAGTGGAGGTCTGCTCTGTTGGCTGCATGTGGGAAGGAGGAATGGCTGTGCTGCAGTGCGGAGTGGATCCAGGATCTGGACCGGTGGTGAGCAGGACTCTGGATAGGACCTTTCCTGTAGTGGTGGCGAGTGCCCTACTTGCACTATACCGGTGGCATTATGTATAGCTGTCAAAACCGTTTGCATTACTGTGGCCATCATGTGTTAGGAGCAATAATGTTGCCATTATGTGTAAGGCCACGTCGGCTTTCCAATGAGCATGTGCATTTTCGGTGCATGCTTTTAGAGGGGGCAACTTCAAAAATAGACCACAAATGATGTAATAAAAATCCAAATGGCCCTCAGAAGAAGAAAAAGTCCTGGACCCAAGGGCTACTACCTCTGCTCTACAGGTCTCAAATTGGCTGCATCAGCCTCACCTCAGTAACTTTCTGTGGGTACCCTTGCTTTACTTCCTCAAGTGGGTCACGTGGCCTCTCCTCCTACCCACAGCAGCTCCACTGCTCCCCAGTTCCCCTCCACCACCTATCACCTGTATTTGTCCCCCAACCTACCCTCTAAACTGCTTATGCATATTACATGGGTGCAGTTTCTGGGCTCCTGTAATTTTGCTTTACACTTCCCAATTCTAATCAGCCTCATTCCTGCAAGTTACTCCTCTCCAAGCAGAAGCTACCACTGTATTATTCCCCACAGCCCACTGGCTGCATCCATGGCTTATATCCTCCTGCACAGGGCAGTAGGGAGCCTGGCCAGGCCCAAGTACTTTTCTGGGTGCTTAGCCAAATCATGGGAGGCATGGTCCTGCATGCTTAGAAAAAAATTATAGAAAAAATGAATGCCTCCATGGCCACACTGCAGCGTATGCTGAACTGTGTAGAAGAGCTGCAGCTGCTGCTGCCAGGTATAGGGGGAGTGACTTGGACTCCCTACGGGCACTTCCAGGCCTGGGTATGTACCTTCCCCCATTCCACTACCGGTCACCGCTGCTCTTGCAAACTATGTAACTTGACAATTATCGTATTCCTAAAACTATATCTCTACCAACTATGCAGGGCTTTCTCACAAACTGACCTCTCAACTGGGGATCTCCTTCTACAGTAGATGGGGCAAATTGTGCTGTTCAGTTTAGGCCCACTGACCCGCCATCCAGAGACATAGTAGTCCGTCTCCACTTCGTAGATGTAAAGGAAAAATATTGTTGCTGTGGGCCTGATTTTGATCTGGAAGTAAAGCAAAGAAAAATCAAGTTACTTTATATCCGTAAGAAACCATGTTGCAATGGAAAAGTAGAAAATACATTTTTGTTTTTCTTTTTTTCTGTACAGGGTAAATACTGGCTACTTTTGCATGTATCCCATAAATATTAATTTTATTTTAATACTGCAATTTAGATTTCAGTTTGGACACACCTCAACTAAATCTTAATCTCTATGTACATGTTACAGCTGCCCCACCTGCATTGCAACATGGTACACAATTGCTTGAAACTTTTTGCTTTACCTCCAAATCAGAATAAGACCCTGTGCCCAGAAACAAAGACTGTAGACAATCAAGACCTCCATTTGCACATTTTCCAAGATTTTCTCCCTTCCACTATTCAAACCTTTCAAAAACAGTGGTGCACACGGAGGGGGGGGGGAGGTGTTCCGAGCACCCAGAACCCCCCCCCCCCCTGATGGATCAACTTATTTTTTTAGAGACGGAGACACCATTGTCAACAGCGGGATAACTGCAATCAGAGCAGCCCGGCCACTGCCCGCTTGTTCAGCTGTCAGCGCTTCTTCTTCAGTCCACAGAAGCGCTGACAGCTGTACAAGCCATTTGCTGGGCAGTGCACCATGACCGCAGTCAGCTCTCCTGCAGGAACAGGAGGCAGGGAGACCTGCACTGCCCAGCATCTAGTGTCACGGAGGAGGTCCGCAGCTGCACAAATTGAAAGACAAGCTGCGATGTGTATACAGCTTGTAAGTATGTGTGGGCGTGATGTATGCTCACTGTATGTTTGCTGTGTGTCGCATGCTATGTGTGTATGTGTACCGTGTGTGTCTGTATGGATGTTGTGTGTGTGTATGTGTATATACATATATATATATAAAAATGCTGCCTTGTTATACATACACACCAACACATATATATATAAATACACATATCTATATAATATATATAAGTAAGTGCTGCCATGATTGACTGCTGCAATGTATATATATATATATATATATATATATAGCAATAAACAGGAAGCGGCACTCAGAGACGTGGTAACTCGTGCAAAAATAAAGCAACCAAGCTTTAATGTATCATCACATCAGCAACGTTTCGGGGTTGTCTCCCTTCATCAGGGGGACAACCCCGAAACGTTGATGATGTGATGATACATTAAAGCTTGGTTGCTTTATTTTTGCACGAGTTACCACGTCTCTGAGTGCCGCTTCCTGTTTATTGCTGCATGTGCTGGGGCGCAGACCCCTTAAAGAAGGCACCAGAGAATCTACAACAATTTATGGTTGGAGTGCCGGATCCTCTGCATGGATATATATATATATATATATACAGATGTGTCCACTATTACCTTTCTGAAAAAAGTATCATGGCCTGCCGTTCATGGCACGAGATAAGCTTTCCTCTTAAGATATACACGGCAAGCCATGTGTATCTCCTCTGAAATATAGTGCAGTACCACTTT